>NC_048288.1:20279538-20605447 GCF_009762535.1 Notolabrus celidotus
ACCTGCCACATTCATGCTATGTAAAGTCTCTGTCAGTACAAACTAATCCCACGTTCACACACTGCTCACAGGGCCACTCAGGAGTAATTTGGAGGTCAGTGTGCTCCCAAAGGACCCCTTAACACGTCAGCTGCTGGAGCTGGGACTGAACCGCCAACCTTTGGACTGAGAGGTGACCAACCTTACCACCGAGCCACTGCCAATATTTCTTGCATTTAATGTAGTCTTTAAACAGTCTCTGATGGCTGCCTTGGAACACAGTGATAACCCTCCATTTGTTGTGATGTCGCTGTTTATTTTATAGGGATGAGTCAAAACTTGACATTTTAACTGCCATGCCGTATTCTCAATCAGTTCTGTATTGAATTTATATCAGTGCTCAGTCATCATTGACTGCTTTATTTTGTCACTCAGACATCTCTTATGTCATTCCACTTCATGCTGTATGTTTTCCTGCCATTGTGATGATGTGCCCCACCCTTATTTTTCTCACATACTGTATACGTCACCCATGTCTCATAACCCCATGTATATTTACTAACTTTCTCCTTTTACATTGCAGCTTTAAGACATGACCATTACATTTCTGAGATACCTCACTGTCAATGCTAATGTCAGAAGTTGAGCCAACATCAGAGGTAGTAACAGAAGCATGATAGAGGTGAAACAGTGCAACTGTCCACCATACATTGTATTAAATATGGACGCCATCACAGTGTCATTACCTTATTTTATTCACTTTACTTTGTTGATGTTTTTTACTGTACTGTCTGACTTTGAGAGTGCTTGGTAAAGTATCTATCTATCTATCTATCTATCTATCTATCTATCTATCTATCTATCTATCTATCTATCTATCTATCTATCTATCTATCTATCTATCTATCTATCTATCTATGTATCTGTCTATCCATCCATCCATCTATCTATCTATCTATTGGTTTCTGAAGTGGCGTTTTGAGGCACATCGATGGCAGTTGCCATATTGGAATTGCTGGCTAAATCAATTGTCAGGTAGTGAGGTGGGATGAGGTGAGACATGAGCCTCCTGGCGAACAACTACAAGTTCGCCCAGGAATGCAGCCATATTGGGCCTCAAGAAAGGTTAAAAAATATGTAGAATAAAGAAGAAAAAAAGATTGTAAAGTGTAATATATTTTTGTTACTTTGCTTTGCTTTAAAAATCAGGCCTTCCCTTCCCCGCCAGTTTGTACTGTTACATTTTAAACTCTACTTCCTTGTGGATGTTCCTCTTGGCTCTTTCAGTGTTGTTATGTGTTTTACTGGAAAGTAACTCTTAAGTTTCCATTTTTAAATCTTTGTTGAATAATTTGAGTTTGTTTTAGGGTCCTCCCCCTTGATTTGAGATGCATCTGTAAGCCAAAGTGCTTGTCTTCCACAAAATGTTAAGCCTTTAACATGAGTTGAGGAAAGTTTCTGAGCAATATAAGCACCACAGACTCATAGAACAACTCTTAAATTCACCACAAAGTCAAGCTTCATTAATTTCAATTCCAAAAGTGAAGGATCTGAACTCGCAGGCATCAGTCAGTTGTTTATGTAACATGAGGGCCACAGTAATTATGCGATACAGCATTGTAATTTATGGGAAACGTGTCCTATTTTGATGTAGAAGGATTAAGAAGCCCCGAAGGCTTTTTGACACCAATTCACGCAGGAATGAATGCAAAACATTCTGTGCGTGTCACCAACAGCCAGATCTGCATCGACAACACTGTGCGAAGAAAGATTACACTGATGATGTGTGTGTCAGTGTGTGTAGTCATCCAAACAGTTTGTTACTTTTTTTTTCTTGGTGTAAAGACAAGTCGTCTGGCCTCATTTCTATAAACTGTTCCCGTTCCATCTGTCTGATTACAACACTTTAAAAATACATATTGGTGAATTTATCACACAAATAAGGCAACACACTTCAGGTGACACATCCAATGAAAGTTAATTAACCTTCTATTTCCTACTTCCTGTCACTCAGCGTGTAAAGACCTTCTATCCACCTGTAAAGTCCTCCTTGAATATGTAATTTGTTCTTTTTGTAATGATATCAGATCTGAGACAAGAACTTGCTGTACTCTGAAGCCTCACTGCAGCAGAATGAAAAAGCAGCGTTTCAAAAGGAAGTCTTCATATCAAATAATTGCATAATAAATTGGAATGTCTGACATAAGAGTGACATTAAAAATTAAACAGTTTAATTTGATCCTCCTCTCTTAGCTTTCTTTATTTTTTTAATAAAAATTCACCACTTCAAATTAAACATTAAATGTTGCCAGAGGCTGGGCAAGATTTATCTGGAATAAACAGACACAGCTCTCTGGGCATAGAGTCCCTACTGTCATCTTTTAACAAGGACTAAAATTGTTTCCACTCCCACTTAAAACATCAACAACTCTAAATATGTAGGCAGAGTAAATGAAACTGTAAAATGACAGGACCTTTCTAATCTGACCCTCAACCTCAGCATGTTTGTTTTTCTCTACTGAAAATTCCTGCGTAGGTTTGGTTTGTCTGCTTCTCTTGCCTTCTGCTTTCTCCTCAATTGACATCAAAACAAAGCAAACATATTTGTTAAAGTGATATCCAGCTCAGCAGAGCACTGGCTGTCTTATGGGGGACATGCTTAGATATCCCAATAGTTGGACTGACACAATTATTACATCAGCATCAGCTTAAAAAAAATCTGAATCGGCTGGTTCAGAGTCTAAAATGTTGATAATTAGGAGCAACAATATGTGTTTAGCTACCAAGTAACAAAACTAAACTATTTGCAAAATGACGTCGAAGAACTGTCATCAGAGACACACAGGGGAAAGCTATTTACAAAGCGTCTTAATCTGAGCTATAACACCCATACAACTATACTCAGAATTATGGGCTGTCTACGAAATGGCCTGTAACATAGTCAAGTCAAGTCAAGTCAAATTTATTTATAAAGCACATTTAAAAACACAGCAGAAGCTGACCAAAGTGCTGTACAATACATTAAAAAACCCAATGTGAGACCAAACAAGCAATCATTTAAAAAGAGACAAACAAACGACAAGGAAAGCACAGCACTGGAAATGAGAACCTATTCAGGGCTAGAGGACTCAAATGCTAAAATATAAAAGTGCATTTTGAGGAGAGTCTTAAAAGAGTTGATAGAGGGGGCGGCCCTGATTGAGGAGGGGAGGCTGTTCCAAAGACAGGGGGCCTTTACACTAAAAGCACGGTCGCCCTTCAGCTTATATTTTGACTGGGGAACTGCCAGGAGACATACTAGCATACTACCTACGAATGTAGTAGGCAGTAGGTACTGCCTACTACATACTGCGTTTGAATTAAGTATGTAGTATGAGTGTTCTGTTCGATCTGTTATGCAGCATGCTGAGCCAGACGTCACTGGATTTCCGGTTTAGGAAAGTGGATGTAAACAACGGCCAAGCTGATAGAGAAACTGCTTCTTTAGCATCCACTTATGATTTAAAAAGTTAGGAAGTTGTTTATATGTAATTTAATAATTTTCACAGCACCTAAAAACTGAGTTCCCTCCGTCAAAAAAAAGAAGAAAAAAGAAAAAGCTGAACAAGCGCTGTGCATCGTGAGAACCAGTACGCGAGCCAGACTGGTCTGATTGCATGCTGTGAAATATTCCTGAATCAGTAGACATCCGGGTAGTTTTGGCATACTGCAGATTTTGCTCTTGTTCACACACTACTTACTGAATTTTGGCCAAATCAGTACGTACTGATAGTGTGGTGGGAGGTTTCGAAAACAGCCACGGGGAAAGTTAGCTTGCTAGCTTAGCCATTTTGCTTCCTGGCTAAGAGTGAAACAACAACTTCAATACCACTTTCAGGTCAGTCCATTCGGTATGAATTAAAGCAAACAACCTGTTACTTTAGCTTAGCTTAGCATAAAACCAAAGAATAAGCCAGGCTGCCTCCGTCCCGGAACAACATTTTTAGCATGCTATAACTTGTTTGGCTAATTCACAGAAGGAAACAAAGAGAAACAAAACAAAATGTGCTTCTTACGGGGACTATTTTCTTCACTCTTTCTTGCCTATGTGTAGAACTTTGTGGAATTCCTTGAAATGACCAGGAAACCAGTGGAGATGCTAAATTAAAGATACCCAGCCTTTGTCCTTCTTTCCTTCTGTAAATTGGCATTAACATGCTACAGGATAAACTGAATTGAAACATCTGCTAAAAGATACCTGTTAAACGTCAGCTTCTTAGCATTCTCTCATAGGGTAAATGTTAGCATGCCAGTATTGATGTTTCCCAGAATATAGCCTCATACAGTAGATACCTTGGCTGTAGGTTCTTAGACCTGTGTTACCTTTAGATATAAGGTTAGCTAGTTTATTAAACTTGCTGCCAGGCTTTAAACTAGCTTAGCTAACCATTGGCAAACTGTCGTTTCATACATGTGAAAAAAACAAGAGAGTGATACTAATTTTTTTATGATGGCTAAAAGCAAACAAGCAGATTTGTATTATTGTCTTTAATTTGCTTGTTTACCTTTATGATTGAAGTATTGTTTTCCACCTAACATTTGAACATAAGAATTGTTACATTGCAAAGTAGTGTTAACTTGCAAAAAAAGGGATTTTTTTTCATCATCAAAACTAACCAACCTGGTCCTGTGAGTCATAACATGCTCTGTAAAGGTTCACACTACTGAGTCAGACTGAATGAAATTGTGTTGCACAGCATAATCCCAGTGATTGTGTTCTTTGCCCAGGATGGTGCCATTGTTTCATGGATCTGTTGATGGCTGGTTTCCAGCACAATCTCCTTTGTCACATCTGCAGCTCATCATCCCATCTCTCTCCCCTTCTTTTTTTCCCTGGAAGCAGTCCTCTTATCTAGCTTTGCCTCTTCCCTTTCTTCCATTTCTTTAATGCATCTTGTCAGATTGAGTGTCTGAGAGTCACAGCTCTCTCATTTTTGGATTACAGAACCCTTAAGGGTTTGTTGATTTTTTTTCCTCCTGCAACCCCGCCTCTGCTTTTTTTTTCCCTCTTTAACTTCCTCTTCTTTATCCTTCCCACCCCCCCTTTTTTTCCCCTGATACTGTAGGCCAGTATTCCCAATAAGCCTCTTACACCAAACCCTCACCTACATCTTTCTCTGAGTCCTCGTGACTGGAGCAAAAAAATCATGATATCCAGGAAAAAGAGTGTCACTCAGACAGTTTCTGTCTTTATTCACACATGGATCATGTCTGGAAGAGTGGAGGTCTCCATCCCCCACAGGGATTCCCATGACTTCCTTATCAGTAGTTACACTTGGCATTCAGTGTTCTGCTGTGCCAAGTGAAAACACATCTATATCACAATCTCCCTCTGCTAAAACCAACACTTTCACCAGAATGTGTGAGGACCATAGCACAAAAATAAAGCAACAACTCAGCAGGAGTGTCCTACTTAAGCCGGCAGTTTGATGTGCTTCCGTTTGACTGATTTCACAACTGTAAGTTCCCGAAGGACTTAGCTTTTAAACCCTGCTGAATGGCCTTGAGGGTCCAGACCTCACAAAAAGATCAAGTTGATGTCTTTTTATCTACAGTGTCTTTTGGTTTCACTGTAACAATGCGTTTAAAATATTCATAAAGGGATTGAAAGCTACAGAGGGCATTTGCGTTTCTGCATCAGTACACCCAAGGAATTTCCTCTTTGTTTTTCATCTCGAATAATGGGATTTGTATCATAATGCGACTGGTTCAAAGTACAATCATCATCAGCTGTTTGTTTGTAACAATGCTCTGAATGAAATCACACACATAAGTCACAGTGAGATGCTTCTTCGTGTTTTCTTAATCAGCGGTAGATGCTTATTTTCTGAGCAGGTTCAGTGAACCGCTGTCATTTATTAAAATTTTTACTTCAACTTTTTTTCTTCTCCACAGGAGGTTGTGTTTATTAATTTCTCACATCTCTGCACAAGATGGAGAGAGTTGCCAGAATGAGGAGAAAAAAAGGAAAAAGCTTCCTCTCTTGTCTTCTTTCTCCTCCTCTCACTCAGCTCGACACCCCACAGCGCGGCAAAGATTAGCAGACGGCTGCCCAGACTCCCCCGATCATTACACAGAAATCACACTGGGAGAGGTGTGTGGGAAGTGGACGTGACTCAACATGTGCAGCAGTGTTTACCGACATTAATCTCCATATGTCACGACCCAAGCCAATCAGAAAGCACTGATGTTGATTTAGTTTGGGTTTTGGAGGCAGGGGTGTGTCCAAACTTTTTGGACTGGGGTGGCCAAGTTAAAAAAAAATAGGTAGCACTAGCTTTTGCCAGGTTGTATGATGAATGTGGTCACAATCAAATGTCCAAGCATTTCTTCACCATTTTTCATATTCTGACCAAGGTAAACTGGTCCTGGGGAAGTGTCCAGACTAAGAGCAATTCACTGTACCAACATAAAGAGACTTAGAGGCACACAAGTCTTCTCACCAGGTAACATCAGGGCATTCCCCTAGAGGCAGACCTGGGGGAAGAGCTAGACGGTAACCATCTGCCGGCTGGGCTTCCTTCCATTGGGCACGGTCAGGCTGAGCCAAAAAAACTACCACCAACAGGGATAGGTATTGGAGTCAGGTGGAAAGTAAGCTGGGCACCAGTCAGGCGTGTGGACCTGCTGATCCCGTGCAGCTTGAAGTTGGTATGGGAGGTGGAGCTGTACCCGCCAAATATAGTTGGGCCCCACACCGTGTGCTGGCTCTGGAACCACATTTTTCAGTGTTGCCCAGGAGGATGCCAATCATCCTGCCAATCATTGAACCTTGGATCCAGGAAGAACAATGCTTGATCGCATTCTGGCTGTAGTACAGTGGGACAGTTCTTTACACTTGCAGGGCTTCTGTAGGGGGCATGGGAGTTTGCCCATCCAGTCTAAGTGTGTTTTGAGTCTTGAAGAAGTCCTTCAATTGTGATATTCATTGGGGCTTTGTGGGAAGTACTGCAGGAATATGGGGTCCAAGAACTGTTACTACGATCTATTCAGTCCCTGTATGACCAAGCTGAGAGCTAAGTCTGCATACTCAGCATAGTCAATCACGTTCTCAGTGGATGTTGGCCTTGCCCAGGGTTCCCCAATGTTACAGATTCTTCTTGTGATCTTCATGGACAGAATCTCAAGGAGGGGAGGAGGGCCCCAGTTTGGGGGCCTCAGAGTTCCATCCTCTGCTTTTTGCAGATGATGTGCTTCTTTTGGCTTCCTCAGGCTGTGACCTCCAGCAGGCATTGGGGTGGTTTGCAGTTGAGTGCTCATCTCTGGGATGAGAGTCAGCAGCTCTGAGTCTGAAGCCATGGTTCTGTGCCAGAAAACGGTGGATTGCTCTCTCTGGATTAAGAGTTAGCCTTTGCCCCATGTGAAGTAGTTAAAGTATCTCAGGGTCTTGTTCCCAAGCCTTGGGATACTCCAGGAGGAGCTGGTAAACATTGCTAAGAAGAGGGATTCATGGGTCAATTTGCTTGGGCTGTTTCATTTGTGACAAAGTACCGGGTAAGCAGAAGAAGAAAAAAAGAATGGAAGCTGTTCCATTTAATTCAGAATGTGGGATTCTCTGAAGTGACTTATTTCTGGTTAACTGACTAATTTAAAGGTAAGAAAACACTCAAAATAATAAACTCATCACATTTTGTTGACCGAGATTTGGTTTGCCAAGTGCAGCTAACATTCGCAGAGCTAGCCCCACTACCTTCAGTGCCCCCCTGCAGGTTAATGTCCACCTAGTTGTACTTGTTACACATTGACCCAGTCAAGTGGTTGGTTAGTGGTCAGTTTAACTAGACACAGTCGACACAAAGCTCTATCACCATCATTATTTTCTAGATCAAAATACTGACAAACTGCACCACAAGATGCAATCTAGACTCAAAACAAAGATGGATTTACAAACACAAAATAAATGTGCTACACCCAAGCGGCAAACTCCGGTCTCAAACGATGAAGCCAATGCGGAAGTGATATAAACTGCAATACATCGAAAATCCGCTTGAGGCTGGCTGCAGAAACACCGGAAACCACATAGATATGAATGGGAAAAAGACGATCTTTGCAGCATTAATAAACATGTTTACAGCCTGGTTCAAAAAACGGCTTGGCCCTACAACGCTAATCTCTCTAATGGCACACACTGTACGGGGGGTGAATTTTTTTCTAACATGACGGTTAAGAAGATATTAAGATTATGAGTTTTGCCCAAATAAGGACATGACTGACGTGAATCCCGGTCGGGAACACACAGCCATTGGCTAAGAGACTCACACTACGTCACACTCTGCCTAGTTGAGTTCCGCATTACCAATATGGCTGCCGCCGTCGATTTGCTTCAAAACAGCTCTCAGGAACAGATGGGTGACGTCACGGATACTACGTCCATATTTTTTACAGTCTATGGCTACACTGAAATGCAACAAAGTTGCTATTAGCCTGATCCAACAAAGGCCAATAAGTTAGTTTGCAGTTAAATCCTCCTTAAATCGTGGCCAATCATAGACCAGGATGGGGTGGTGTCTGAGCATGCAGATTTCAGAGGGCACATGCCCCCTCTGGACCACTACCTGTTTGTGTGTTGGAATAAACATGCAGTTGCTTGTTGTAACTGCATGTTAGACATTTATTATCCCACCAGATTATGTAGATTGTATCCCAGAGTTGCAATTTATTTACAATAGGTTTACATTTTTCCTGTTTTGCACGATGCACACGGATCTAGTATAGGCTTGCTGTTCAGACGATGCAATTCACAAGCCCCAAATGAACACCCTCAAATCTCAAATGAAAACGACCAGCTCTTGTAGCGACTCCAATTACATTTTGGCATATCAGTATGAGAATACATACTCCAGAGCAAATTAAACCCCCTTGCTTAACCAGCCTCCCCCCCAGCAATTCAATTCAATGTAGCTCTGAAATCACTTCCCTGACTGCACTGCCAATCTCTCCATATGAGGGGAGAGATTCACTCCAGTCTATTTCTGAAAGTCTAATAAGATGAACCCTCAGACTTGCCATGCTTAGATAAGGAGTCGCTTGAGTGTGTTCAAGTGTTTACCATGGCTCAGACTCTCCTTCCATATGCACAATAATACCCCCTCCAAATGTCTTAACCCTTTCACTCTCCCACAATTCTGGTTCTGGAGAAAATTTGTTAAAGGAAAGCATTAGAAATTCATGGATTCAGAGCTTTCTACTGAATAAACTATTTCATTTAGTAATGGCACTCATCTTCTACATAATGGATGTTGTTTTATTCCAGTCATAGCCCCTGCTTAGGTTGGTCATTTATGGAGATTCAGGGTAGCCACAGGCCTACTCCAGGGGAGACCAAAGGGGGAGATTGGACTCAGATGAAGAGGGAGAAAGTAAAGAGGTTGTTCAATTGGCCTCACGTCTTATTATTAACCTTGTTATCAGCCTTGAGGCATACAGTTCCACTCTGTTTACACATTCCTTCTATTATTGAGTGCCCATAGGCCATGCTGCCGTTTCATCATAGCCTGTTAAATTACAGAGTTGAAAGCAAGCCTGTCCCATCAGCTCGGCTGCTGTGAATAGAGTTTGTGCATGATGCAAAGCAGAAAATGTCATCGGTAGTGTGATTCTCCTGTCCTCAGAGAGGCTGCATCCACCTCCTGTTTCAGACACATCAACTTCTCCTGCTCACTCTGAATCCCACGTGGGCACAGATAACTCACCGTGCAAGAGCTCAGCTGGCTGGCATTTGGGTTGTTTGTGAGGAGGCCATGCAAAGTACACTGAGAAAAATGGAGCATGTTGGTTATTCATTAATCAAATTTTTTTCCCATGTTAGCAAAGAGAGGGTTTGCAAACATGTCACTATGTAGTCATTTTTACAAGCACTCTCTGCCAGAAGTGTTCCGCAGAATATCCTCTCTTTATCTTTAAGGATGAATGATGCATGGGCCGTTGATTCAGCTCAGGTGCTTCATGTACAGAGGCTTCAGTCCTTGTTGCACTGGTTGCAGTCTCGACTCCTGATCCTGTCACATTTCATCCCCCACCATCTCCCCACATTTCCTGTCTTTCTTCAACTTTCTCAAAGAAGCCCCAAAATTAATCATTATGAATAATAAAGTAGCCAACAAATGCAATCGTATTTGGCAGCTGAAAGGAGTTTAAGAGGAGAAACCAGCTACAAATTCAGAAATTATACCAATTACAAAAATATGAAGTAGTCCAAAAAACCAGTATGGTCTGAAACAATGACTTTTTAGGAGTTCCAATTTGGTTGCTTTCTCTGTTCCATACAGATGCTGTGTGCATGAAGCTATTGTTGAGGCAAATGACCTGGTCACCTCATGCCAACTTGAAGACGTTCCTTAGATCTGAGTCTTCCAAATGTTGACTAGTCTTCAGTCAGTTGCCACCCATTTAAAAAGTGCTGAAGTTAACTTATTCTATCTGGTTTCCTCCAGGTCTGTGTTAATTTGCACACTCCAAAATAGAGCACTGCTTTCATGATGCGGCATCCGTTTGTCATCAGTCTGATTGGCTGCACCTGTGTGCTAAACTCAAGGGTGGTAACTCCAACTCTGTGTACTCAGTGATTTTTAATTCTGTGTGACACAAAGTGCATATTACTTTTGACTTGTCCACCGAGCTGTCTGGGAGTTTTTTATAAGGGAAATGTGCCAATCAAACACTGGAAAAAATGCCCCACCAAAAACAAGAACAAAAAAAACTTATTTCAAGGTACTTTTACCTTGAAATAAGCAAGAAAAATCTGCCAATAGAACAAGTAAAAAATTGCTTGTGAGGATTTCTTAAAATAAGACATAATATTTAGAAAACTGTGATCTTAAAATTAGCAGGGAAAACTTATTTTAAGCAATATTTTACCAGTATTTTAAAGCGGAGTGTCTAAGAATAAGACAGGAATGCTAACAATTATTATTTTTCCACTCAAAAAAAGATTTTTGCACTAATAAATTTCATGTCAACTTCTTCATTTGAGATATATTCACCTTAATTTGAGTTGTATTATAGCAGCACTTCTCTAGGTTGAAGACCATCTTGTACTTGAAATAAGATTACAAAGTTTAATTTGAGCATTTTGAGATATAATGTCATCTCAGAGTGAGCTGGATATCCTAATATTCAGTCATGTTGTTTTTTAGGATAAGCCAGCTATGCTCAAAAGTAGGTGTTTCATTGTGTGCATGTAGTTTGAGGATTTACATTTTTATCTGATTTAGAATAAACTGTGCTTGAAAACTGTAACCCACCCTTAAAAACAACAACTTTTCTTTCTTTCTGTCTTTCTTTCTTTCTTTCTTTCTTTCTTTCTTTCTTTCTTTCTTTCTTTCTTTCTTTCTTTCTTTTATCAATGGAGCTGTTTTCCGACAGATTCTCCAATAAAATGCATTTACTTGAATCAGGTAAAGAGTTTGTCTTAAATCAAGATTATCCGTTTTCTACAAATAAGATCTCAGCTTGAAAAATGTATGAAATGTAAAATAAACCTTGTTTCTTCTAAATTACAATTCAAAACAAGATCATTTGAAGATTGTTTGACTTAACAAGATATTTAAGATGCATTGTCTTAAAAAAAAGTCCCTCTATCTTGCTCAAATGTTACTTGTTAAGTAAATGTATCATAAATCAAGTGGGATAAAACATTTTGACTAAAATTAGACAATTTCACTTGTAAGATTTTGAGTTTTTGCAGTGAAGGTGCAGTGGTGGTGTTATTATTTTCCATTATGGTAGCAGCTGAGGCAGGAAGATGCTGTACAGGCTTAACTATAGTGTGCTTAAAGAGATAACATTGACCCAAAGAAAGGAAAATCGTAGATACTGGACTTTAACTGCAGCAAAATATATGTGTTCACACTTAAAGCCTTCATTTTTGCTTTTTGAACCTATTATTCTCATGTGCAGCATGTTTCTGTCACATAAAAGTGAGCCTATTTCTCTCAAAAGAAAATCTGACAACCTCTAGGCCCCTGTGGTTGGTTTGCTCATGTTGACCACCGTCGAAGGGGAATCAGGAAGCAGCCTTTTTTTTGTGTGTTTCCTGAACTTTACAATGTTCGTTTACTCCTCTTGGGACTGACTTTTCCTCCAGAATAAACGCTTCAGTGCACATTTTTAGAAATGCATTCCAGCAATGACCAGCATGTCTATTTATAACCATTGATTGCATGATCACCAGGGCACAATCAGGCCGTGCCGACGTAGCAGAACAGCATTGGTTGATTGTTCTCTCTGTGCAGCTAGTTTTCTTTGATTATTGCTGGTGATTGCAACAGAATGACTAAAGCTGCACAGAAATGCACAGAAATGCACACACACACACACACACACACACACACACACAGACACATCCATACCCCTTCGAAATGTGACCTGTAATAGTCAATGCAACTGTTTTGTAATGTGTTTCAATGTGATGCAGGATGAAGGAAGGAGTTTAAGCGCAGTACAGTAGAGTCAGCCGCTGTTTAATCTACTTGGCTCCTGGGTTGTAATCCTCTTTCTTTTATTCTGACCTCCGGGGTTTAGAACACAAGACTGCACACACCAATCTTATTCAGATGATACTATAATAATAATCATCTCTCCTCCTTCTGTCCCATGCCCCTGCCTGCACCGCATGCCACCACTGATCTTTGTAATTACCCCCGTGCTGCAGATGGCAAAACTTGATTGAAATCCTTCCCCAAAAATCACGCTTTGTGCCCATTTTCCCCGGACAACAGAATGTGAAACTCCACCTGAGAGTTACAGAGTTACAGTAGCTGCAAGAGGGCCACTGTGAAGGTGGTTTATCAAAGTAATTGGTGCTTTTCACTTTGGCCCAGGGTGGAGAGGAAGGTAACAGATGTCTGTCTGAGGGAGATGTAGGTCACTGAGTTTTCTGCTGTCCCACTGATCCCATCAGATAAAGAGGAGGTGGTTTCTAAGGCTGCTTCCCGCAATGACTCCCTATCAGATCTGTCGTCCCATATTACTTCCTATGTTTGAGGAAAATCCATGTCTTTTGAGAGCGCTGGAGAGGCCATGTCAGAGTAATTACCGCACCATGATACCATCTAGCCCCACTTATCCTCTAATGGCAATAGAAGCTAAATCCCAGTATTGTGGCTTCCTTTTATGTGCTCTATCCCTGAATGTGTCATGTTTTTATTTAGAAAGAACATGAATTAGAAAGGTGATGGCTGATGCAGGGTCGCTTGAACCCCCCTTGCATCACTATTCACACCAGACAATATCTAGAAAAATCCTCAACATGCATCCCTCTAATCATCTCTTGAGACACTTGGGTCTGTTTCGTGACACGAGGTTAACAAGGAGCTTAATGGTGTAATCCTCATCGGCTGCCAGCCTGACAGACTGTCCTCTTAGTGACTTATCCCCTGAGCCACCACGGGTCAAAGGTCACAGCCCGGGAGGTGCACCACACTCCATCCATGGAAACCTAAAAGAGTCAGAACATGCAGCCATTTCCTAAAAAGAAAAAAAGGGATTTTAAAAAGTAAAAAGAAAACATAAGTTGATTGGTTACCTTGTAAAAAACACTCACACACGCAAACACACACACACACAATTTGGACCAACCACACATTTACCCCACCGCCCCCCCCCCCCCCCTTCCTCTTTCCCTTCCCCGGCACACGGCCTGCACCACCCTCACCCTCAATGCTGGATTATGGGAAAGGCCCCGGGGCAAGGCTGACTGGCTGGTTTCACTATCGGCCGGGTGTGACCCACATCCCTCTCTCCAGCTAATCCTTTTGTTCCTGCGATCTCTGAGTACCTAACCACATCTAATCCTTTGTGCTGCTTTGTTTCAGCGTTAGATTTCATCTCGTCCATGTGTCTTCCTAATGATACCCTTCATTCAACCTCGTCAAATGCTTCGGGATGTGCGGCGAATCTGTATTTAACGCAGGTTCAAATAAAGGGAAAGAAGTTTGGGTAGTGTTGAGTTCTGATCTCCTCCTATCTAATTGCTCAGACTACATTGGATTAGTGCACAAACACTCATGACTAAACTTACTTACTGATTATGCTGTCTTTCCTGCACTTGATACTCCATTAGGTTCCATGTGTGACCGCACATCTGAGGCCATTAGTTTCCATAAACACTTTTAAATATGTGATTGTGTCAGGAAATATGTCAGAATGAATACACCACGCTACAATAACCACAATGTATTGATCACTCGGTTCAATACACTTAATACAGTGTTGACGTTTTTATTTCCCCTCATGAAAGGGCATATTTGATGACTATACGAAAACCCCCAGCTTCCTGATTTGGCTACCTGATTATAATTCATGTCTGTGATGGAGGTCCAATCCATGCTGGCTTTCACGTTTCATATATTTTTTTAATGTTTTCCTTCAATGATACTACAAAGAGAATAGGCTATATTTACTCTCATCACTAGCTCACATGGACACACACACTTATATGCATGTGCGGAAATGCGCCCTGAAATTCACACTCACAAGAATTAAATTGGTCAGAGCCTCTTGAGCCATTCGAACCCCCCTAACAGCTAACCCAGTATCTGCCTTAATAAATAAATAAAGCTTTCTTCATCTATTATACATGAAAATATGGACATATGGAGGAGATAAAGCTTTGCATTAAGCAAATTCTATTCAGAACTCAATTATACGGGTAATTTATTCTATGGAGGGTTCATTTGTACAAATAACAGACTTATTTGGCCATAAACAAACTGCTAGTAAGGCAAAATAAAGTAGATCTCATAAAAATGAAGCAACACATTTACTTTTCTTGGACTTAAAGCTCCTCAAAGGAGTTTTTGACTGGTTATGAAACAGACTGAAATAAACAGTGATGCCTCTTTATGACCTACAGAAGCAAAGAAGAATATCAAGAACATCTTTGTGTGGGTTTCCTTGTGAATAAAAGGCCAACATATTATCAAAACACATAGTTAGCATGTAGAAAAGCATTATGTTGTCTGCTCATCTGTGCAGTCTGTCATCCAACACTGTTGAGATTTAAAGCAGTGTGTATAATACTATGTGGGCTAATACAGGTGTTGGTAAACAAGTTTAAAACAGTTTTCTCATTAAGCCTTTCTTTTTATGGCTTTGTTTTTCATCAGTCGTAACATTTAGCACAGTTAACATATAGCAGTCCCTCCTCAGTATAACGGTACCTGCATGCAGTGACTCACACAGCAGAGGGAGAGGTACTGAGCACAGACTGTACGAGATCTGTCATCATCACAAGGGACTATCAATGAAAATTAGCCTTTTGGCTAATTATGTACTACAATTGTTTGGACTTAATACATTGGTAGCATTTATTTACAAGTTCCTTAGCTTTATGATAACTTCAGAAAATGTTATGAGTTTCCCTTTTCGCCATTTAAGAATTTCACTTCCTTTTTGTCATCATGAGTATAAGTAAAAAAACAAATACTAATGATGGTCGTTTTAGACTTTGATCTGTTAAAAACAGCAAGTAACTGGGCGCAGACTTAGCCTAACTAATGGTTAAGTTGTGCGCCCATGAAGCGGTTGGCCAAGGTTAGAATCCAGCCTGCGGCCTCTTCGTGTCATTCCCCCCACTCTCCCTGATTCCGTGTCATTCCCCCCGCTCTCCCTGATTCCTATACTATCCAGTGTCCTCTCCTCTATATAAGGTATAAAAGCTCAAAAAATATATTAAAAAAAACCAAAAAGGAACACACCACTTCTGCACATTGAAAATAAGAAATGTGTTAGCTGCTTGGACCTGGAAGCAGTTGTATGGAGCTGCGCATGTAGTCACGGACAGTGATACATTCTGATGTTTAAAAGGCAGCATGATTCGTTTTTTGCCCCCCCCAAAAAATGCTACAAAATCAGCAGCCATCATTAGCAAAGGTGTATGAGGTACCACTTAGGGCTTGATCTACTAAGATCCCAAATAACGAGCGTTAATTTGCGTGTGCAAATAATAATTTTGCACGTGTTATTTCTGGGCGTGTTGCGGGTGATCTACTAAGACTGCGTGCACAAATGATAACGAGTGCAAAAGTGGTGCGGACCGCCCTATATTACGAGGATTTTGCGTGTGCTATCGGTTGTCACCATGGAGAGTTTGAGAGAACAGAGTGGCCTTAAGCAATAAATGAAGTTTGAAGATATGGAGTTGGAGGTTTTAGTGGAGGAGGGAAATAAACACATCGGTGAACTCCAGCAGAGACCTCTCAGCGTTAAAAACGCGATTTGGGAGGCCATCTGTGAAAAGGTGAATGATGTGAGAAAAAACTGAAGATCTGCCGATGAAATAAACGCATCTACTCTACTGCAAAACGCAATCAGTGTTTTGATGGAGTTTAGAGAGCGATTTGATGAGGCTTAGTCTGCCAGTCTTGCTCTAGAAAAGTTAGGCGTCACTTGGATGAAGACCGTCGCCTCACTGTCCCAGGGAGCAACTTTCGGGTGAACGTTTTTAATGCCTGATATCATCATCCAGCAACTGTCCCAAAGATTCACCAGCTTAAATGGAACTGGGAACATGTTTGAGTCAATTCGCCCCAACACACTGCTGCAAGCACGAGATGAGGAGTTACGCAGAGCTGCCTGGAGCAGCTCAGTGAGCGCTCATTCACGTTAAAACTAACTAAAAACCCCTTGATGAGCACGATGGGACAGAATAGACTGAGTGGACATGTCATGATATCTATTGAGAATGACAGATCAAAGAAAATGGACATACAGTGCATCGTGGACAAGTCCACGGAGCTTAAGGCTTGTCCAAACAGTGGTGAGTAGGCCTGGTTCATATTGTCTTTTTGTTTGTATGTGAACATGTGGGCCGCTGTGCCAATTTGACTAAACTTTATATCTGTTGATACAGTGACCTACTGTGCTCTCATTAGTTGAAAAAGTTAAAGTGGGTGTCAGAATGATGCGGTCGCTATCCGTGGTGCTGAACTGCTTTGAATTTGTGTTGTTTTATTATTATCATTTTGTTCTCTTGGTTTGATTGACTAAAACATTTAGTAATGCTTATAATCCCAGCTTTTGCAGTCATGTTGTAAATCGATGGTATGATGAGCTTTACAGTGACAACAGCCATGTGTGCGTAACGCTGTGCCAGTTTGCACCTGCCTTTCAAACGTGCTAAATATAGACGCAAATACAGAGCGCGCTATCTGCTTCAGGTTTGATAGATCACATTGCGTGTGCTAAATGTTTACATTTGCATCTCCTCCTCCCAGTATTTTGCGCGTTCTGATGATCTACATGTATTCTGCATATTCATGAAGGCAAACACAAATGATTTGCGAGTGCTATTTTGCTCATTTGACAGACACAATCCTCGGTGCTCCCAGTTAGTACGTCAGCTTTGCGCGCGCCATCAAGTTTGCACGTGTTTTTATACACGCAAACCTTTAGTAGATCGGGCCCTTTGTCTACATGGGGCACCAGAATTAACACAAACAGAAAGTTCCTCACAGGAGCTTTAAATATCACACCAAAAATAAGTGTCAATCTAACAAAGAAGTGAAGCTATGCTGTTCTTATTCTTTTTGTGTATAAAGCGTGCTGCTATTAACCTCTAGACAATTCTTTTCAGACTAACAGTGTGTTGGAACATTACAGTCGACTTCCATGAAAGACACAGTCGAAAACCTGCAGGACTTCTGTTCATTTATTTAGCATGGCTCAAGCAGGACACCTTTCATATAGCCAACCTTATTCAATCATAAACGGCAAGGCATTGAAATAGAGAGAATAGAATGTACTTTATTCATCCACGAAGGAGGAAATTCAGTAGGAGGGTTTGATTTGACCAAACTACATAACTGAGCTAACTGAACCAAAAGCTAATGGATCATGATTAAAAATAAAATAGAATAAATAAAAACAGTGGCAAATTTCAGCCCTTAAAGGTTTTATTAATTTATTTATGGTCTTTGATTGTATGTATGGAAAAATAGTCTTAACATTTCATGACAATCTTTTACAACTAACTGTTGCTAGCAGATCTATTCAACCATTGAGAAGAGGCTTTTAGTTAAACACAATGCAATGTTTTGCTGAGTTTTGCTTGGGTTCCTGGTTCCCTAATTCTGCCCCAAAATACTCATATGAACAGCTCCGAGGTTTAAATTTAGGTTTATATGGCTTCAGTGAGTGCACAAGTTAGCTAGGCAGGCTCATGTTAGCAGTCAATGGAAGATAAAAATGCAGTTCTCCTCTCTCTCTTTCTGTTTTTTTTGTATTTTTCGAAACTGATTTAATGATGAGACCCCAATCTATTAATCTAACTTGAGTCCAGTTATGCAAAGCGCCTCAGCATGTTGCCGTTGAATGTAACTCTTGCTAACTACATTTAGCCAATCACTGCTTTGTGGAGAAGTTTAGCATTATTCCAACCTCACAGAATCCATTACATTACATTACATTACATTAGTTCAGGTATTTTCCAACAAGTTACAAAACTTTTTCTTCTTACACTTATTTATTTTTGGAAATGTAATTAAACCTATCATGTTAAGTGAGAATGAACATGTTGTTTAATGCTTGCAAGAGACTGTTGTAGAATTGTTGTTAACTCCTATTTCACTGCTATAATTGAACACCTTTATTTGTAACAGCTCCATGCAAGCTAATGAGTCATACAATTAAAATGTAGTGTGAGGTGCAAGTGCAACATATTTACTACATAAATACTGCCTAGGGTTTTATTCAGCATGTGCTTAATTATCACTTCAGCGAAGTCTGTAATTTATGTTGATGTCACTTTTAAAGTGAGACTCTTTGCACTCTTCACTCTTCTGTGCTCGAATCACACTCCTTCCTAACTTTAACTGCTTCCTTCTTTTTGATACCAACCTGTATAAAGTGGAGATTTTGGATCATTTAGAGCAGGGGTGTCCAAAGTACGGCCCGGGGGCCAATTGCGGCCCAAGGTCCATTTATTTATGGCCCCAAGCTTCCATCTTAAATTGTGTTATTTATAGCACAGAAATGAATAACCTTCTGAATCATCTGTACATTTGTAGTTTCTTTCAAGCGCACAAACAAAAACTAAAGTCAATCCAGAAAGGTCTCAAAAAGCTTCACATGGACTACTTTTATAAATTCAAAGCTCTGGATATTCTGCAGGAATATAATAAGGAGGAAACACAAGAACTCTTAAAGTTGACAGGTTTCAAATTAATGTTTTTATCATGATGTGAAAATGTTCTTGATGAACACTAAAAGTTCAGAAGACACAAAAGAGGACACAAGACAAGATCAAAATTATGAAATTGTACAGAAAAGGCAAAATTTGGTGAATAAAAAATAGTTCAGAATGCAGGACAAGAATTATTTAGTTCTTAAAATGTTGTCTGCTGGTCAGAAAAGTCTTAAAAACAACATGAAATAGAAGTGTGATGAAATCCAGATCATGATCCTGATATAGGAAAATAATGAGACAATATTTTTCCCACATTGCCCAACCCGATAAAGTTCACTAATGTTTACATGGATTGTGGAGAACTGAGGACTTCCTAGTTACTGATTTATTGAGAAAAAAATGTAAAATAATTGTTATTAAATATTTCATATATAACTTTTATGATTCCAAAGTCTCAGTAGGAGCCACTGGCCCTGAAGTATTCTGACAACATCAAATGTGGCCCTCTTTGAAAAAAGTTTGGACACCCCTGATTTAGAGTGAAATGTGTCCAGAGGACAGCTTTACAAAACAACATTTAAAGTAAGGATAATTTTTTTTTGTCAAATATTTTTATTGAATTTTTCAATTTATGAGGTGGGTACAGAAAAATGACATTTTAGATGCACAACAATAAACAACTGCCCAACTTAGACAACTCATTCAAACACACTCATTCACACCGCAAGAGACAAAATGGACAGGACAATACAATCAATACAATCAATTGTCAAAAAGTGTTAACAAGTGGAGAAATAACAGCGCAGAGTGGGAAAGAAAAGGGAAGAGGATGGAAAAAAATAAAATAGCAAAAATAAAATGTAAAAAAATTAAGTAGTGGGGATTAGTAGTTCATTGGTTTTCAGCTTCAATGTGTAAGATATCTATATGTAGGGATGCCGGTGACAAGGGGCTGATATATAGTGCTGATCCATATGGCAGATCTATTCATCTCGGTTCTATGCTTTTCTGTGTTTACAATAGCCATGTGCGTCTCAGCGCCAGTAGGTCTGTGCATTTTTGCCCAGTGGAGCATGATGGAGGATAACTACAGTGGCTCTGCAGTTTAGGTGCATGTCACGACAACTCCGCCGGAAACTTGCCACATGTGCAGCGCTAATGTTTCCACGGATGGCAGTCGCGCTGAAAAATATAATGGAAGACCAAAGGAAGAAGTTTACTTCAGCTGTAGCCTACTGCAAAGAAGCAAGCAACCTTCTATTAATTGATACAACGTGTGAAAAAACAGACAGGTTTTTGGAGTTAATTATTCTGGATCCTGGAAATAAAAGGGATTCCAGCCTCTGGTTTAGCACTTGGAACCCAGGTACAGTTCCCCATAAAGTCAGAAAAGCCTGAAGTTGCCCAAACATGATTCTATACTCACATTAAGGAATAGAGATTGTTAAATCAATACCAGGATCGGATTGGCTAGTATCAGTATCGCCAGATACCAAAGCCCAGGTATCAATATCGGTATCAGGACCTAAAAAGTATGATTGGTGCATCCCTATCTATATGGAGTAAAATAAGTTGCCAGATCTTATGAAAGGTCTGTAGGGAACCTTTCAGGGAGAATCTGATTTTCTCAAGTCTCACACATTGTAACATTTCTTGAATCAAAGTAAGGATAATTGATACAAATTTAATTGTAAAAAAAAAAAAAAAAAAATCTCAATTGTGTCTGCAATTCCAAAAATAATCTTGAAATACAGAGGATTTATTTCAAAGCTTAAACAGAGCTGTTAGATGAACATGTAGGCTGTTGGCGAGGAAGCGTCGGGTCATGTTTTGTCTCAACATGTGGATGCACTCCCACTGCCTTCCCTTTCTTCCCTTTCTCTGTCTCTCTTTTCCACCAGCACACAAACACACACACTCATGCAAAACGCAAAAACTTGGCAGTCAGACACCATTACTACTCAACAAATTGCTGTCCAGCCTGCTGTAGGCCTGTGTGCATCATGTCTCAGCTCTTCGAACGACAGCCTTGAATTGCTTATTATGCAGTTTCTCTGGAGTGCTCTGCTTGCACATGCACGCCACAATCTCAGTGCAGCAGCAGCAGCAGCAGCAGCAGCTGACTGGGGGGAAGCCGTGGAAATAATTGTCTGTCGTTCCTCGTTGGCTGCTTTGACGTGTAGTGAATCCCTTTGTGGCGTGCTAACAGAGTTGTCTGAAGTCTCTGACAGCGTGGGGGGAAGTTGCGCCGCGCTACATGCTAACATATCTGTGGTGCATTCCACGATATCCACGCGGTGTCAGACAGGCTGGTGGGCAGATGATAGGTCGGAGGGAAGATCAGGCTGAGCATAATAGCAGTGGGTTTGACCCTGGCAGATGGACAAGACAGCTTCTGAATAGAGATTTCTCTCTCTCTCTTTCAAATTTCTATCTTTCAAATATCATGTTTCTCTTACTCCAGGACAGGCCAAAACACAGACAACAGCAAGCTGTGGTGTCCACCCAAGCGTTTGTTAGCATTTAGAGTATGAGTGCTGCTGCTTGTCTTTGCACAAAGCACTCACTGTGGCTGATTGCTGTATTTTGATCTATTTCAGGTGTGTAAAATAAGCTGATTGTTTGCACTAAGTCTTGCTTTCAACCTTTTCTTTTTCCAAATTGGGTTTTTTGATCTGAGTAAAAAAAATCTCAAGCATTAATCAAAAAACTTAAGAAACTAAAATTGCTTTCATGCTCTCTATCGACCCAAAGACTGGATGTGAGTGTTTGGTGTTTACTCTGGCATTGTTTCTGAAATATTAACTCCTGTAGTGCTTCAAATCAAAGATGCAGAGAGCTGGGAATCTTTGAATAGCTGCAATCAACTTTTCATCAATTTTGCACTTGTCAGAGGGGGACTTCTGTGCATGAAACAACCGCACTTTTGGAGAATAACAAGGAAGGATGCATGTTTCCTCTATTCTCTTGTTCCCTTTGTTTCATTGGATTTGACTGGCGGCAACTTGTTTTGATCTCTGCAGAGAGGTGGCTATCTGATTCTGCACTACCTGGGCTTACTTTCTGGTAGAATCACAGGGACAAATCAGTAAGCGACTAAATCCAGGATGAAACTTTCCAACGTTTTATCAGCTTAAGCCCAGCGTCAATCAATAAGTCGGAAAGATTTCAGAGAAAATGTTCCATTTTGTTCACTGAAGTGTCACTAACAGATGGATGCCTTTGTAGGGACCCGGCCTGCGGGGGGTAAACATAAAAAGCAGGACTGACTTTAGCACCACTTTTCACAGGCATAGTGGAGATGCCATGTGAGGTCACAGAGGAGTAAATATAGCCCCCGGAGAGTGTTAAAGACCTCCAACTAATGTCAGACCTGCCGTCCTCTCTGTGCTCTGGAGGGCAGGAGAACTAAGCGAATTATTACGCTGCACTAACAAGGCTCAAAGAGGCAAAGGCCAAGCAACAGAGCTAATGCTAAAGTGTATATTTTTCAACCCTAGACTTGTAGAAATCATCTTATTTCGTGGTTGTGATGGAGCCTTTCCTTTCTGAAGTGGGAGCAGCCACAATCAGTGCAAATGTCACTGAGTACCATCTCCAACTTGCTAAATGCTAATTACATCTTGTTGGAGTCCCAGCACACCATATGGCGAGGGAAAAAAAAAAAGTCTTTGCTCGATTTTGCTGCAGACTCCCTAAAAACTACACGGAGATTCAGCCTCAATTTTGGACAGATGTGCTCATCAAAAAGTTGGATCACCGCATGGGCGAGGATGCACGCTCAGCAGTCACTGCTATCGAGCATGCATGCACTGTGGCTAATGTTTTGTCTTTAGTGTGGATGAATGCAAGCCTAGATAAGTGAGTGTGCTGAATAAATGATGTTGATAATCATAGCCCTGGGTGTCAGCTAATGTGCCCTGGGAGATGTGTGTGGGGGGGTAGAGGGTGAGGGAGTGGGGGTGGGTGGGAGGCGAGGAGTTCCAATCATATGTCCTAGCAGGCCCCTTTAAGGCAGATGATAATGTGGGTCTAAACTGCAGCGCGGGTGGGTAATGGGATTGTGAGCACGCCAGTCCCCCGCTGATATAAGCTCCCCCTGATAGCGCCACTGACCTCTTCCCCTGATAGCTGGGACAGGAAGTCACAGCACAGCTCCATTTTTAGGTGTGTGTGTGCATGTGTGTGTGTGTGGGTTGTGGCTATCAAATTAAACAAAAGGGTAATGGTGGGTGTACCGGGTGGGGAGGTGAAAAAGGTAGGAGATGAGCGCATTTCTGCAGCCAGAAAATAAAAAACAGGAAGGGCAAATAACAATAAGGGAGACCAGGAGTGGAGGTTTAGGAGGGGTCAGAGTAGTTGTGATTATACTTGTTAGATTTCAGTTCAGGTCTCACTCAGGCTCCAGTTTAGGGAGTTCAAGGAGGGTTCTTGCTCTGGTATTTACAGGCTGCAGCACAAAACAAAAGTAGCCTGGATCCTAACCCCTCTGACGACAGCTATGGTGACAATGTGAAACACAAAGCATAAAGCTGGATGGACATCAGAGATCGGGTACCAACATGTTGATTTGTGGTAACAATGTGAGCGTTTATACAAATAAAGAGTTAATTTGCAAAAACAGATATCTCCCCGTTTTTATAAATGTTCAAAAAACAAATTTATTTTTAGATTTTTAATAAAGTTACATTTTTAAGATACCTCTTATTAGTAATGTCATTTTGACTTAGTCAAAGCCACCCGACTTCAAATGATTGATAACACCTAAAGCTAGTTATAGAAAAAATATGTTTTTTGAAACATTTTTTTAATTTTTTTAAAGTGAGTTATGTGTTTCTGCAAATGAACTCTTCAAATGTTTTCTGTGAAATATATCACAGTGGAACTAACAAGGAGAGGAGTTGAGCATCAATTGATACTACTATAGATTTACCAAGTACCTAAGCAGCTAGCAATGTCTGCCATGTTTGTTTACTCAGAAGTCGGCACGTTGTTAGTGAATAGAATCTATTGGCCATATCATTGGCAAGCACCATTCATGCAAAGAGCAATTCTAATTGATTTGCACTTCACAAACAATAAGAAAAAAAATGTTAAATCTGTCAATATTTGTTGTCAAGTGTGAGATCTTGACATTTTTGCCATTATCTCAAGATAAAGCCGGTTTTCTTGATATCTGGATACATTTCTGGCGATATAGAAGGCTGGTCACTGTGATAGGGCAGACCACGACATAACATGCTGCCATCGTCCACACTGGGGATGTAAGTGAAGCCTATTTCTATGTTTGTTTTGTGCTTTTGCAACTCTGGTGGTAGCAGTTCTGATGATATGATCATAAAGCTGCTTGGAATGCCCTCCAATCTGAACTGAAACTGTCAGAATTTGTTTCATTGGAAGCTTTTTGCTCTATCTTAAGAAACCGACAACGGAAATCCTTTGAGCAGTGCCTGCATTCTTAAATTGTTACTGTAAAATAACTTCTGCACTTTGTTTTATATTTGAATGTTCGTTGTCATTGCTATCTGTCTGTTTTGTTTACTATGACGTGTGTTGCTGCCTCTTTTGGCCAGGTCACCCTTGTGAAAGAGGTCTCGATCTCAATGGGTCTTTTATCTGATTAAATAAAGGTTAAATAAAAAAAGGAAAATAAAAAGCTCCTGTAAGGAGTTTTTTTTTTTAGCTGGATATGAACCAGACTGAAATTAGAACTGATGCTTCTCAATGAGCTACAAAAGCAAACAAGACCTTTAGCAACAAGATTAATTATTACCAGATCATAAATTTTGATACCTACAACTACGGCTGCCAGGTGGGTTCAAACAAAACAGTTGACAGCCAGCTGTCATAATAACCTTTGGTTCATTTTCCTGAGCAAAGATTATGAGTCAATGATAAAATTGGATGTTAAAATAAAGTGGGATGAGATTTTTGGTCAGAGGACACTACTAACCTCTGCACAGGACAGAATTAGCAAAGGGATAAGTCAACAGGGGGCACCAGAATCTGTGCAAACCAAGCGGCAACCTCCGGTCTAAAAATATGAGTCCAATGCGGAAGTGCTAAAAACTGCAGTTCATCGAGGATCCACTTGAGGCTGGCTCCAGAAGTACCGGAAATCACATAAACATAAATGGGAAAAAGACGATCTTTACAGCAGAAATAAACATGTTTACAGCCTGGTACAAAAGACGAGTGTAGTCTGGGTAGCTCATTTCTCGATCGGCACACACTGTACGGGGGATGAGTTTTTTTCTAACGCAGCAATTTTGAAGATATTGAGATTACTAGTCTTCCAATGAGAGGCACAGCTGACTGCAGGAACACTGTAGCTGTTGGCTTGGAGGCTCAAACTCCGCCTCTTTACGTCACAATCGCTCGACAGCTCCAATTTGGCTCCCGAGGATGATTGGCCTCAAAACAGCGCTTCAGAAACAGAAACCTAAAGTTTCTCATTGGAGCTTTAAGCTGTGATCTCGAGAGAAAGAATTGAAATTAAATTATCATCACAGGAAAATGTAATGAAATACATGTATAGATGTATGTCCACCTTGAGCTTCTGTCACTCTTGTTTTGATGTGGCACCTTCTGAGGGTGATAACTGTCTTGTTGACAGGTGTTGCAGGGAGCTTTCTCTGTTACACAGCACTCGCTAATGCTAACTTAATAATTTATGACATGCAGTTTTGAAAACAAACAGGTGCATTCAAGCTAACATTGCATGCTGACTGCTAATTATAACAAGGAAATCAAAGAGTTTAAAACTCAACTTAGTGACCAATTAGATTGAATTGTTTTATGCACCAGACTTCTGCTTCCTCTTTTTTGTTCCAGATCAGATGGGTTTTATTAGAGCATGTGAGGTGTAAGGATAGCCTGTATAAAATATGAACGTAGTATCCGTGACGTCACCCATCTGTTTCTGAAGCGCTGTTTTGAGGCCAGTTGACGGCGGCAGCCATATTGCTGCTGTCAAGCGATTGTGACGTAAGAAGGCGGGCTTTGTGCCTCCTTGCCAACAGCTACAGTGTTCCCGCCTGTTAATCAAGTCAGCTGTGCTTCTCATTGGAAGACTCGTAATCTAAATATCTTTTAAATTGCTGCCTTAGAAAAAAATTCACCCCCCTACAGTGTGTACCGATCGAGAAATGAGCTATCCAGACTCGTCTTTTGTACCAGGCTGTAAACATGTTTATTTCTGCTGTAAAGATCAGCTTTTTTGAATTGGTGTGTATGTGGTTTCCGGTACTTCCGGAGCCAGTCTCAAGCGGATCCTGGATGATCTGCAGTTTTTAGCACTTCTGCATTGGACTCATATATTTAGACCAGAGGTTGCCGCTTGGATGTAAATCAAACTGTGATTGGGAACACCCACACAGCCTTAAAAAAAAAAAGCTTTGGCTGCAAATCCAGCTGCTTTTTTTTTATAAACAAGTTTCCAAAATGTTGAGCGTTTATTCTGGATTCAGGTCTTCCTGGGGTGCTTAATGAGACTCCAAACTTTGATTTCACTTGTGCATTTTCACTCTTTAATCACTGTTACAAAGTTGAATCATTGCATGCAAATCAGCAGTTTGCGTCATCT
Organism: Notolabrus celidotus; assembly: GCF_009762535.1. Taxonomy (NCBI): domain Eukaryota; kingdom Metazoa; phylum Chordata; class Actinopteri; order Labriformes; family Labridae; genus Notolabrus; species Notolabrus celidotus. The sequence continues at coordinate 20,306,268 of NC_048288.1, forward strand.
CTCTGTTGGCGAGAGTCGACTTGTGACTGTTGTTCCTCTTTGTGAGAGCAGCCTGTCTCAGTCGGCCATGTGCTGTAATGATTTTTCAGCCACTTCTGCTTGACATATTGAGTAATTTAGCAGTTTTTCTGATTCAGCACAGATTATTTTTCTTCTTTGGCACTCTGTGGGTTGACTCGAGTTGCTTTGAACACTTTTTGATGAAACTGCTGATTAAAAAGCACTCGACTGAGTGTAATGCACCTTTGCAAATCTGATTAATTTAAAAATTAATGTCTTTTTTTAAAATGTAAGACTGTTGATGCAGAGCGGTGTGTGAGGCTTTATTCATATCGCTATCATCAAAAGCTTTGATGATAACTGGTTCAGCGGATTAGAGTTCCTACACCCGGGATAAGAACAGTACAGCGCTTCAGTTTGAAGGGAACTGTTAAATAGGTGTTGCCTGTCCTGAGTGCCCTTGGTTTTTTGGAGATAAGATAGTTTCACATTTAGTTTTTTGATAAATTTTAAAACATGTTTGCTTTAAGATCAAAGTAAAACCAGAGTAACTTTCAAAAACAATCCAACTCCCACGTTGCTTTCTTCTTGTCCTTGTCAAGCTTACTTCTGTCTTTTCAAACAACAAATAACTCCAGCCGTGGATTTTTGTGTTGGGATGAAGTGTGCGACAGCTTTAAAAAGGAAAAAAATAAAAAAATAAAAAGCCTCAGAGCCAGAGTGCTATCTAAATGAGGCATAATAGATGTGAGAGTGACATAACCGTGTTGAAGGGATGTAAGCAGCCTGACAGGAACATCGCTTCTAGCAACTCCTGTGTTGCATTAGTGATGATTTTCCAGGAGCCGCTCACAAAGAGGCTTCAGAGCTCTTCTCCTGAGCCCCGGCCAAACCTCGGAAAAGCCCCCAAAACAAGAGGCCATGTGCATGACACGGCTTCACACGATGTTATTCCTTACCCATCCTCGACGCTGGCCAAATCTGTTTCCCCCCCACATGTCTAAAAAAATATAGGTCAATTTGGATCTAAAAATGGCTGCCTCTCCCTGGGGCTTGCCAGAGCATGAAATAGACTCTACATCATGTTAGCCAGGCAACAGCATTGAAGGAACTTCCCCCCTTCTTTTTTTTTTTCTTCTGACAGTCGTTGCTCATTTTTCATCTCCTTTTGTTGCCGTAATCAAACATATGGCTCGTCTCTCACTTTCCCCTCCTCTCTAAGTTTTATGACCTGAATAAGATATCAGCAGTTTGCCAGGTTTGGAGTATGACAGGCGAGGCTGAAGTCATGCAGAGATTTAGATAATATGCTTGTGCAAGACTTTCCGATACTTTTCAACTTCTCCTTTCAGTATTAACCCCCCCTGATTAGAGGGAACTTTGGGGTTGGATTTCATAACACTGTAAATCCACAGCTCATAAGGAGGAAAAAAGTCACATGGTAGGCACAGAATAACTTTCTATCTGTTGGGGATCTTTATTTACAGATTCATAATGTAGAATCTCTGCAGCTTGGTCAGCTGTAGCAACATCCCGGCCCCCCTTTGGCGGCAATCTGATGTTGATTTATTTATCCATGTACACTGATAGCTGCATGCTAATGCAGTTAATGATACATACTAAGATTAATAATGTTGACTTGAGCAACAGATTAACATGATGCTGTGCCATGAAAGCCAATCAGCTTTTGGGTTTCTTTACTTTGTTGAATGCATAAGCTCTTATCGATCCATGCTGCATTCCAAACAAAGCTTTTTAAAAAGTTGTTTTCTTCTCTTGTGGACAAACCTGACAAAGCTCGCTCTTTTACTTCTGATAAATCAGCATTAGTGTTGTAGTCAAGACCACATTAACCAAGACCAAGAAATGTCTGAACCCAGAGTGCACCGAGACCAAGACAAGACCAAGACATTTAGGGATCGAGACCGAGTCAAGACCAAGACAAGACCAAGACCATATATATCAATGAAAATCATCATGAGGGTTAACAAAATAAAAGACTTCTGTTTATTTCATTTAAGTGTGCTTTAAATACTATTGACAACAACAAACAAGGTTTGGTTTTGTCTTTGTTGCCTTTCTTTTGACTCCTGAAGTTTAGTTTTTTCTCTTATCACAGTAATGACAGGGACACAGAGAGCATCAGTGGTGGTCTCAACTGGTTTTGATATGAAATACGGAGTCTGCCCAGTCCAAGACCAAGTAAAAATGCTTTTCATTGCAAGACGAGGCCGAGACCTGAAATAAGCGGCCTCCAGACCGGTCTCGAGTACTACAACACTAATCAGCATCATTATATTGCTAGCTATTCTGGTAAGCTTAAATACCATTAATTAAAAAGAAATCACACAGATATTAGTTTCTTTTTTAGTTCATATGGCTGAAGTAAGCCTTTGTAGCGACTCACTATTTACAGTGAAACTGAGACCCATCTGATGAACTTGGATTCAAATTTTGCCTCACCTTTAACCAAGCGGCAACCTCCGGTCTAAAATATGAGTCAATGCGGAAGTGTTAAAAGCTGCAGTTCATCGAGGATCCGCTTGAGGCTGGCTCCGGAAGTACCGGAAGTCACATACACATGAATGGGGAAAAGACGATCTTTGCAGCATTAATAAACATGTTTACAGCCTGGTACAAAAGATGAGTGTAGTCTGAATAGCTAATTTCTCGATGTCCTGGATGTCCGATGGCTAGGAGGCTCAAAGCCCGCCTCTTTACGTCACACTGGCTCGACAGAAGCAATATGGCTGCCGCAGCCGATTGGTCTCAAAACAGCTCTTCAGAAACAGATGGGTGACGTCACGGATACTACGTCCATATTTTTTACAGTCTATGCCTTTAACCTTAACATGTTTGTTTTTTAAAACACTTTTGGGGATTTTACACCTTTATTTGGAGAGGACAGGACAGTGGATAGATCAGGAAACCAGAGAGAGAGCGTGTTGGAATGACATGTGGGAAAGGGCCACAGGCTGGACTCCAACCCGGGCTGCTTGTTATATGGATGCAAGTCGTAACTACTAGGCCAACTACAAGGACCTCAGAATCAGAATCAGCTTTATTCGCCAAGTATGCTTGAACACACATGGAATTTGACTTTAGTAAACTGTGCTCTCTTTGTACAAGGCATAAGAATAAGAATAAGAATAAGAACTACAATAAAAAATAAAATAAAAATATAATAACAATAACCTTAGCTATAAATACAAAGAAACAACAAATAGGCTTGACTAATATGTACAGGCTAAAATAATATGATAAAGTGCAGTGGTGAGTTGCAGAGGTAGTTTTACATTATAAAAATAGAAGTTAAATAGTACAAAAAATAGAAATATGGAATTCTGCTTTGAGAATTGTTGCATTGTGTATCTACATGTATATTTACAGAGAGTATTTATCTGACAGGTGTGACACTGTTATGGTTTAGTGTTCATCAGAGTGACAGCCTGGGGGAAGAAGCTGTTCTTATGGCGGGTTGTTTTGGCGCACAGTGATCTGTAGCGCCTGCCGGAGGGGAGGAGTTTGAAGAATTTGTGTCCAGGGTGTGAGGGGTCAGCAGTGATGCTACCTGCCCTTTGAACATGTTTGTTCAACACGTAGCTGCTCGCCTTTTAACAGCATGAACATATCAGCCCTGTTCTCGCCTCCCTCCACTGGCTCTCTGTCCATTTTAGAATTAATTTTAAAATTTTAGTGTTTGTTTTTAAGTCACTAAATGGTCTGGCAGCTCAGTACATCTCTGACCTTATACACATCTACGCCCCCTCCAGAGCACTGAGGTCTGCTGATCAGATGCGTCTCATCGTGCCAAAAAGCCGACTAAAAACGAGGGGTGACCAAGCTTTCTCAGTGGTAGCTCCTAAACTGTGGAATGAGCAACCCACCCAAGTCAAAATGGCCCCCACCCTGGATACGTTTAAATCACGTCTTAAAACTCATTTTTACTCCTTGGCTTTTAATACAGCATGAGAGTTTGTGTTGGTCTCTGTTTTATCTTTTAATTTTACTATTATGTATTTCTACTGTTTGTATTTGTTGTGCAGCACTTTGGTAACCTTGTTGTTTTTAAAATGTGCTATATAAATAAAATGGATTGGATTGGATTGGAGTAAACAATGCAGGGCAAGATTTTGGATTGGAAGTTGTTCATCACTAACAGTTAGCTGCATTGAAATGCCTGAATAGTTAGCATACATCATTGTCAGATGCTAGGGCAATATATGTGTGAGATTGGCTGTTTAGTAATGCTTCCTTTCCATCCAAATCCACTGATATATGAAATCACAATATCCACTTTTCTTTGGCTGCGGCTCCAAAAACAGAATATGCAAAAATAAGCGTCTCTCTCCTCCACTGTGGCTTTGACAACTTAAACTGCAATTTATTGAGGCAAACTAGCTTGCAGCAAATTGGATAATGCAGCGAGGAAATTTCTGGGGTTCCATTTGCCGTCGTTTAGAGTTTACACATTCCCAGATGCTCTTCCTCCACAACCATATTGTCTCATTTAGGTTCCTTTTTCAAAGTATCTCCTATTTCTTCCTCTCTACGTCCAATGCATAAACTCCCCAGCGGCTGCCCCTTGAAATTGCCTCATGTTTATTTAAACTCAGAGGGGCGGCAGCGGAGCGCCTGGTGCCCCATTCGTTTTATTTATTTTTTTCTCTCCGTGGTGTTTTCTTATAGCCAGCCAACCCCGGAGCCATTCATCAGCTGGGCTTAAGTGTAGCTACAGCGCAGAGGGCTAAACAGCACTTCACCACAATGAGTGTGACATCAACTCTCCACACAAACCAGCGGGTGTGTCAAAGAAAAAGAGCACAATTACAGAGGAGAGGGAGAGACAGAGGAGAGGTGGAAGAATGACCACAGAGAATGAGAGAGGGAGAGAGAGAGAGGAACAGAGGGAGCGGACAAAATAAGGAGAAGGAAGGATGGAGAAATAAGAGTGTCAGTCATGAAGCTTCTAATTTTGGTTCTGGCTCGAGAGCTACTTTGTTCCACCGCAGGCTTTTTATGCTACGAGCATGAGCTGGCTCAAGACAGACAGAGAGACAGAAGAGCTATTGAATTAGTACAAACCGCACTCCACACACACTCGGAAATATCACGCACACACTCTGAAATATCACGCACACACACCGAAATAATGAGCGGGGAAAGAGTTTAGAGTTGAATCAAAATATTAAGTGGCAGTCACTATTTGCATTCTGTCTTCTGTGCCGTTTTCTTGTCTTTCAAACTCCTCCGAATGTTACCCACGTTAAAATGTTTTCATCGTGCGCCCTTGTGAAAATATTTCACACAAGATTCCACACACAAAGGTAAACTGATTCCAAAATGATCTCCCCACCAAACACAGATAAAAGAGAAGGACTTACATCTTAGCTGAGTGTGGAGCACAACAAAGGGAGCTCGGGCAAGGATCCAAATTAGAGGAGAAATGAAGATATGGAAGATCAAAACCAGAGGAGGAGGATTGAGAAGAAAGGGAACAGGAATTTGGCAAACACCGACTTCCAGCTGTGCCACTATGAAAACCAATTTTGGAAAAGCCTGAATTCGCATGAAAAAGAAGATAAAGACAGAATCAAGAAGAGTCCACGCAGAGTCGTAGTGAATATATCTATGTATATATATATATTTTTTATATATATATATCTTCTTTTATTTCAATATTTAAACCCACTAAAAAGTTGTCAATACAACTTTTGAATGAAAGGCACAGGAAAAATCAGACAATGCTGATATAATACTCCAAAGAAAAAAATTACAGTACAAAAGTGGACAGTTAGTTTAAACACACGTACAAATCCCTCCAGGTTCAACGTCCTCCAGGACACAGGAACAGAAATATATCGGACACGACGAAGAGGTGAGGCGAGGGGGCGAGGGGGGGAGGGCGGAGGGGAGGGAGAGGGTTGAGAGTCAGAAACCCATTAGCCAAACTTCTCTTTATTGCTTTTCCTGTCAGACAGGGGGTCACAACCAGATGCCTAAAAAAAGGAACTGCTGTGCTCTCTCTTGTTTCAGGTTTACTTGATTGTTAGCTCCAATGTGATTTCGTAAACGCATAAACATGAAGCCAAATTTCTTTTTAAGGATTTTGAGATTGATGTGTCAGCCTATGTAGCTGATTATGCCTTAATTCCTCAATCCTCTGAGTGTAACACCGACCAAACCTCTAAGTGGTGCTGAGCGTTGAAATATTCAGCAGAAGTTTCCAGGGCTGCACAATTTAAGAGAGCAGGTCAGGAGCCGGTTCTGGAGCGAGGAAAGTAATTTAAGAGATCTTCATCCCCCCCTCTTTTTTAACATCTGCATGATACAGAGTACTGCACTCAGCACTAGAGGGAGAAGTTTGACCAAAGGATTCGTTTATCAATTACAGACATTTATGGAGAATTCAGCACTGGAGGCCGATAGATAGAACGTGGTTTATTGTGTTTTGAAGTCCTCTCGAGAATCACTTCATTTCCCACTTCAGTTTTTTTTTTTTGGTTGATGAAGAACATCTTTATCCCCCATCTTGATCTTCATTTCTCATTTGCATGGGAGGTTCACAAAGCAGAGGAGGGTCCGTGACATGAACCGGCTGAATCTTTGACTTTGCACACGTGTGGATAAAGTAACAGAAACATCAGTATGCATGGCTGCCAGCTCTGATACGATTGTGTACACATTACAGTGCCTTTGGACAGCTCTACTGGGGAACAACTGGAGGGAAAGGTGCTGTCGCTCTGCACTGCTCAGGGTTCTTAATATTGTATATAGCCTCTTTGGTATAGGCACATCTGCATCAAGGGACCGACCACTGTCCAATTATTCCCTTCCTTTTTCCTATGTGTAGCTGTCTCACTCTGCTTCCTATTATAAAAAAAAAGAAAAGAACACACTAAAAAGAGAAAAAAGAGATGATTGCCACAATCCTGGAACCTGGAAATCAAGTGATTGATTGGAGGAGCAGGAAATTAGACTTATACGGCTGTCGAGGGTTTTCTTTTTCGTCCTGCATGAAACCCCCGAGCCCCCCCCCCGCCTCTCCACTCCACCTGCTGTGAGCTTGGCCTGACAGCAGGAGATTCATGCTACCTTTGCCTTCACTGCAGCCACGCTACAGAGAGAAAAAAATATGAAAAATTGCCTAGAAAAAAAAAATGTAAACGCACCAATCTACTTAAATTCAGCCCTGAAAAGAATCTTCAAAATAAAAAAACAAGAGACCTTTGGGGGTGAATGAAACAGGTGTTTTGATTCAGTGTCATAAAACACATCAGTTCTGTCAGATCGGGGGGTGAACAGGAGGATGGATGTGGTCAGGGCTGTGCCATGTTGTTGCATGAATGCTCTGGTTTGCTTAAGCCTGGGTCCAGTGAATGATGCGTTTACCAGAGCCCTTTCTCCCCTTCCTCCCCCTCTTTGAAGGATGGCAGCCCACCCAGGGAGAGGAGAGGTTACCTCTATCCCCTCTCTATCCTGGTTCTAAGCAGAATCTCTTAGCGCCGCACTCCTCTTTCACACCGGAGCAAAGTCAGGTAACAGCAAGAGCTTTAACAAATCTTGCTTTGAAGTTGGAGTCTTACACTTCCTGATGCAAGACATCGAACATCTCCCGGTTTCCAGCGCACAAAAAAGGGAGGGGGGAGCGAATGACATCATGAACAAGAACCAGGATCTCAAGAGTCCGGGGATAGAGGGTACAGGATCCAGTCTTTCAGTGCGTCGGGCTAACGCCGACTCCATTCATTACCTGGCTGATACAGACGAGGAGGCGGCGGCTAGCTGTGTGAGGTATTCGCGCAGTTCCTTCGCCGCCTGGAAGCGGCCGTAACGCTTTTTGGGTCTGGTGCACTCGTCCAACAGCGCCTCCAGTTGTTTGTCTTTGGCTATGTGGGCCGGGGGGTCGTGGAGGAGGCCTCCGGTGGTGCCCCGCCACGTAGCGTACCGCGACAGCAGGTTCTGGCACACAGCGTAGTAGTTGTGGTCCACAGTGACCCTGTTGCAGAGGGAGTCCTTGGAGAAGGACAAGCAGGCTTCTCGGTCACACTCCTCGAAGCGGCTCTCGTACCACACATCGTAGTTTTCTGGCTTGTCTGAGGAGAGACGGAGAGAGAAGGAGGAACGATCAGAACATTTGGATCAGAATAATTAACGATCCTAAATCAAGTCAGTGATTAGAAAAATAAATTAAGCCCAAAAGACTCACTTTAATATAAAGCACTAAAAAACCAAAGAGCTGAACCCTGAAAACTGTCCCCTTAGTCAGCTGGTGAGGAAGCTAATCAGCCAGACTCCAGTCAGCACTGATCCTAAACACAACCAAATTAAACTCATCATGAAGCACTCCAAAGATCTGTATTTAGAACACTGGAGAAACCAAATAAAGTGGAATTAATTGTTATTTGACCCTAAACCATGATTATCTGAATATCTGTACAGTGTCAGAGATACAAAACAAAGATGTATCCTGACCAAATACAGGCTGAGTGACCACCAGCTAGCTGTAGAGACAGGGAGACAGGCTGTCTTGGCTGCCCAGAGAGGAGCGTCTATGTGCTCACTGCTCTACAGGGGACATAGAGACAGAGATGCACTTCCTCCTCCACTGCAGCAAGTTCTCTTTACTAAGAGATTCCCACTACAGGGAAATTACTAAAATGGTACCAAACTTCCCAACATTAACCCCAGAAGAGAAACTTTCAGTTCTCCTGTGGGAAGGGTCAGCAGCTCCTCTGGCTGCTAAATATGTGTCTGCCTGCCACAGCCTGAGGAACGCACCATCCCATGGTGTTTCATTTTGGGTGTGGGTTTTGTGAGCGTGCCGCATCGGATGAGGACATTGAGATATGCTGTATGGGAAATCTTTCATTCATGCGTATAGAAAGTGTAATATATGTAATGTGAGGTTGATATGTATGTGATGAATACAATATGTAATGAATATGGTGTGTGATTAATGTATATGTGATGAGTGTAGTGTGTTGTGGATATATATGTAATGTATGTGTATGAATTTATGTGCTTTGGCAATAACATGTCTTTGTTCATGCCAATAAAGCAAAATTAAATTGAATTGAATTGATATCAAGAGGAGCTTAGAATTCATTTAGAACTTTTAAAAGCAGGTATTGAGTCATAACTTTTAAAAAAGTCGAATGTAGTACTTTTTTCTTTTCAGCTGCATGTCTGTGATTAAGATAAGAAACAGCTGATTCTGAGCGATGACAACCAGCTGTTTCTCTGCCTCTGATCATCAAGGAACTATTTCTCAATGTTTTGTGAAAAAATGTTACCCAAAAATAAAATGAACCAGCACTGAGCCGACTGCGCTACAGAGCCAATTTTGGCACTCATTGGACATTTTTTTTAAAAAGCACACAACCGAACAACTCATCTACGCTTTTATTTGACAGAAACGAACCTTTCTCAAGATTTACCGAGCAAATAAAAATCTCTCTCCAGCTCATTCTGCGCTTTCTCTCTTTAGAGGATTGTGCTCGGAGGGGAGGTGAGCCAAGAAAATAACCTGGGATGATGAGAGACCTATTGGTTTGTGCATTAAAAAGCAGATCAATAACATTGCTGGGGGGAGGGGGGGGGGAGGAGGGGGACGCAGACCCAGAGGATGCAAACACATAATCAGTGTATCGGGGTTGTAATGCACTTCTCCTTCTGCCTCATCAGAACAACTCAATCAAATATCCAGCGTTGCCCTGTTAGCGAGAGGCCCCTGTGCCTGCCCCCCCCCCCCCCCCTTATTTGCCGAGGAGGAGGGGCACATCAACCTCAATCAGCGAGGGTGATGAAGATGGATCTGCCTGTGTACGCATGCGACGAACGCTCACGCGCAGATGTATAAAGATGGACGCGTGTGAGCGGCAAGGTGAGGTGAAAGCAATTAATGTTGGAGAGGCGGCCATGCATCACACCTCAGCGCTGATTGACAGATGGCATCAGGAGAGTGTCCTGTTCTTGTTCTCACACACACAAACACACACAGCAGACAGAATGGCTTAAAAAAAAAATGAGTAAAGGGAAGGTTCAAACTCAAGGGCGAAAGACGAGCACAGCAAAGAAAGACCTCAACGAAAGGCTAAAAGAAGTCAATTTACTTGCACCAAAATCCCCCTCTGTTCCGGTCTTTCTGCAGGACTGAGTGCAACAAAGCTCCAACATTTCCAAAGCAAACCAAATCATTTCCAATTCAAATGAGCGGGAGAGGCATGGATGAGGTAGCCACTCTCTCTCTCTCATCTCCTGCAGATCCGGTACCTTCCATGTTAAGGAGCTCCGGCCGGGCTCGTATACATTCACCTCACTCCTTCGCAGTCCCGTGGCTGTGCCGAAAAGGGACACTGGGCCTGAAATGCTTGTTATCGTGGCCTTACGAGTGGCATTCAGGAGTACGAGGCTGGTTTTAACAATGCATGCCTGTGTTTGAGTGCATTATTGAATGTGAGAGGAAGACGGACGTGAATCTGTGTGTGTGTTTGGAGTGTGTTTGTGTAAAGCCGGCGAGCTGGAGGAGAAGAGGAGAATGGAAGTGAGTGAAGTGTGTGTTACATTATACAGCATGTGTTTTCCAAAAACCACTGGGGGTGAAACCGTCCTCCAACGCTATGAACTCAATGATGGGGAATGGTTCCTTTCGCACCACTGGACTGTGCAAACACACGGCGCTCGGCTCAACTAGAACGCAGCGTGTATTTCATGTCCACAATAGGGACGCCACTAACGAGGGGATGGAGCTGCACGTTGGCAAATCAATTGGCCTCCATTCGGAGAGGTGATATTCAAAGCAGACGCTCTGCGGATCGGACTACGGGAGGTTAACGCGCCTATTTTTTCCCCTACTTCTGTCCGACACATGGTCGTGACCTCGTAAGACTCATTATCGCCGTCATCCTTCTTCCTCGTGCTGCGCCCACCCCAGGAAACCGGGCATGCACACAAACACACAAGTAGCACATAAACATTCTTCAGGCTTAAACTCTGAATGGCCAGGGTAAGCAGCTTGAGCTGTCAGGCTCTAAATGTGTCGGCCCACACAAAGGGAGTCTCAACCTGGACTGTGCTCCGGGAAGTCGCAAAGGGCTTCTTGTAGACAGGGTGCAAAATTGCAGCTTTGGGCAATAATAGGGGTTTTATCCACACACACGCACACACACACTTGTCTACATGGGGGCACAGGAAGTGAAGCACAAGTTAAATATGTTCTCATACTTGACAAGTACCTAAAAATGTGGTGCATAAGATGCACTTTTATGCTTTTTTTTCCTCAATCTCCAAAGTTGGCTGCGTCCTGCATACTGGTCACTGCAGCAGTATAAAATGCAGACAGAGATGTTTTATAGTGTTACGGTGTTTGTCTCAGCAGATGGCTCTCTAAGAAGTGAGCGGCCGCTTCGTTGCACAAAGCGTGCCAGGAAACATAGCGACACGGAATGAGCTGGAGCCGATTTTTACTGTTTTTCTCCCTCATTAAGTCATAATTGAAGAAAAATGCCAGGAAGACTAAAAAGTAACCAGCAGAGGTGGATGGCTCTCTGTCTGGGTCTGTCTGTACCTTGTAACCACCATAAGCCGAGGTCAACTACTGTACCCGCAGAACGCAGGACGGCACACTGAACGTGTTGGGAACAGACGTGCTTGACAGAGCTATTGTGGACAGGTCACAATGGCAGTTGTCACACAGGATGACAGTTCTTTCTCTCTGGGGGATCTCCAAACAGGCTTGCGTTTTACATACCTATAGGCGTTATACCACTGCAGGAACTTTACCCCGGAACTAGGAACTTTACCCCAGAACTAGGGACTTTACCTCTGAACTACATGCGTTTTAACTGGGGGAACCTGGGTCTAAATTTAGTTCAGGGGTAGATAATCTCCCCCCTGAAAGCCCCTGCTCAGGCGGTAGTACTTTTCAAAAGGTCCTGGGACTTTCGGTTGAACCTAACAGTGTTTGTGGAGTTTACAGAGTTGTTGAAACACAGAGGGAGTTCCTGGGAATGCATACTAGTTTAGTTTTTTATTTAAGACTTCACAATATTATTTAATATAATTTTTTTTCTCCATACGTCACTGGCCTGATTTGCACAATCTACCTGGGACTTCTGCCTGCGGTCAAAACGCAGACAACAATGGGAGCACAGGAACCTTTTAGTTCCAGGGAAAGTAGTTCTTGGGGCTAAAAGACCCAGGAACTCTTGGTTGAAATGCACCTTTTGTGACTTATATTCCACAGATTACGGTAATTAGGGCCCGAGCACAGACAAGGTCGGTGAAGGCTCTATTGGAACCCTATGGTTTTTTCTTTCTAGTAAAGTAAATTGCCTTTTTTGAGCCTTCAACATGCCCGAAAACTCACCAAACTTGACACACTCATCAGGCCTGGTGCAAATTTCGATATTCGTTTGAACCTGTGCAAAAAGTCCCAAAAATGGCTCAATAGCGCCCCCTTCTTTCAAACTGGGCACCCCCTCAACACGGTTTAACTTACATGCATGACATTTTTTCCCCATATCTATCAGGCCAAGACCTACAAAAAAGATACCTAATGTCATGGTGAAATCACAACAGGAAGTCAGCCATCTTTTCTTTCTTTCAGTTTTTCACCTGATTCGTCAGGGTACGTATTCAAGAGATCATGCCCTGGGCTTTTTTCTCCGATCAAGTCCAAACCACACACATTTTGTAGGAAACACATCGACGATTCAAAGTTATCAGAAATTTTGCGAAATCTAAAAATTGTGCGCATGGTAGACATTCAGGTGATGCATCAAACGCACATGTCTCGCCATAAACAGGAAATAGATTTTTGGGGGCTTTAAAAAAAATCACAAAGTCTCATCAAATCGGCCACGCGCATTGGCCGCGCATCCCATTTACATATTTTGGGTCTCTGGCTCAAAAAATTCAAAAATCTGCTCCAAAGCGCCCCCTAAAGGATTAAAAAAAGGGTAAATTAACCCTCCCTATGGAGTTTTTTTTTTTTTAGATGCATGTACGATTTCGGACATGCATATTCAGGGCATCAGGACGCACAAAAAAGCCTCTTGCACCCATATCCTAAAACCAACAGATAGAGCGCCACCTAGTTTTGAATGTTACATAGTTTATGAACTTGTACTTATCTAGTCTTTCCAATCACTTCAAATGATTTAAAACTCAAAACAACTGCCTTTATTTTAATTAGCTCCCAAATATTAACAGGATCACACTGATTGCTAATACTTATCCAGCTCTCATTTTGTTGAAGTTCCATTGCTGTTGTTTCATATCCTAAATAATCCTCAAATAATAAGAGACCTAAAACAGCTCTACTATGCCACTTTAAAACAGCAGCTGCTGGTGACATATTACTGCAAGTGTTGTGGATTAGAAGAAAAAGGTGTCATTTATAAGTGAGGAGTTATGATATCAGAAGGGTGCTCAGATATCTGATATTGAATTAATAATAATAATACCACTACTACTAATAATAATATTTATTGTTTCATTTATACAGCACTTTTCAGAAAACGGTTTTCAAAGTGTGCATGGGTAGCAAAAATAAATATATTTAAATTAAATAAAAGTCCTTTTCAAGAACTCAAAAAAAAAAAGGGGGGGGGGGGGGGGCGCTGGTGGCCTAGTGGTCTTAGCACCCCACACACAGAGGCTACAGTCCTCGTTGCAGGGGTCGTCGTTCGATTTCCGGCCGCAACCATTTCCTGCATGTCTTCCCCCGCTCTCCACTCCCCACATTTACTGTCTCTCTTCAGCTGTCCTATCAAATAAGGGTGAAAAAGCCCCAAAAATATACATTCAAAAAATAAACAAATAAATAAATAAATAAAATAAAATCTAATAAAGCTCAGTTAAAATCAGTAAAGGTTCTGCGATGTTTTAAGAAAGGATTCAAACTGACTCAGCAGCACCTCATCTCCTTGGAAAGATCTTTCCATAGCTTCAGAGCCCTCACCGCAAATGCTCTGTTCCCTGTTGGAACACACAATACACCTCAGCCTGAGGATCTCCATGTATGTGCCGGCTCGTACGGTGTGAACAAAAAAGTCCATGGAGAGCTTTATAAGTAATCTGTAATCTGACTGTGAGGCATTTCCTGTATCAGAGTAACAAATGTTCAAACTCAACAGAAGAATCGGCAGAGAGTGTTAAAGTACCTTGACGTGTCGTGAACGTCTATTTGCTCTTTTCGGGTGTCGTGTCTTGTAATTTAGCAAAGCTGTACTTTATCTCAGAATTAATACATCACACTACTTCCCTCCAACTAAAGAAAAAAAGTCACACAAACACTCCTTTCCCACACGCAGACAACAGTTTGTATCCGTCACAAGACACAATGGTGGAACCTCAACACTTAGCCACAAAACAGTTTATCACTTTAATAGGATTTCTGCAGGAAGGGACAAATTTCAGAGCCCGACTGGGTGGTCATCCTTCTCTTTGAAAGTAGCCCCTGCACCGGGGAGGGGTGGGTGGGGGGGTTGGGGTCGGGAACGGCCACACTGAGTGTGTGATGTATTGCTCTCTCCGTCCTTGTTATGAGGTTTATTCGGAGAGGCATAAAAAAATAACTAGGGCAGCAGAGATGGCTTGTTATCCAAACGATCTTTGCTTTGATGGGAGCGAGCATGTCGGGAGGCAGAAGGGGTGCCGGAGGAGAGTATTCTTAGAGGAGGGGAGGCTCGTCGGAGGGGTTTGCCAAAAGCAGAGCCGTCGGTCCCTTGAGACCTTTCCTTGAACCTCCATCACTACAGCTACAGTCTGCATTTATAGTGAGGACATAAAGTGGAGAATTCAATCTGTGGTCTGTGTTGAAATCACTCTTTGGCTTTGCAAAAGTTTGGACAGAGAGGAGGAACGACGATTGCATAACAGTCGTTTTTTGAGTAAAATGACCGTAAAATCTAGAATAGAGGTTAAATCAGAACAAGAGGGAGTCTGTTTTGGGTTATCTGAGTGGGACAAAGGGTTTCTTTGACTATTACTTCACAGTAAGTATCTCCATGTTTTCAACACTATTTAAAGTTATTTTCATTTAAACACATGCAAAACACACTAATTACACCATTTTGGCTTTGCAACAGACCATTGTCAGTGTCACAACTTCCACTCTCAGCAAAGTCCACATCTTGCAGCCTCTGTGCAGCTGTGTAGCTCTTTCTAGTACCATTGGTTTCAACCATTTGCAATCCTACCAGAAGTACAGTAGTTGAGCTCGGCCTATGGTAATGTAACGATGGTGGCGGCTGTACTGGAGGTCGTAACAGCACATATCCTTGACGAAGCTTTGCTAGACTGTAGTGCCATCGTCTGGGTAAAGTCCAATCGTACATGTTTCACTGAATACTGGTATACACCGTGTTCCAAATTATTATGCAAGTTTTTTGTGAATATTTAAAAAACTATGTCAACAGTCGTTTTCAAATTTGTCAAGAAGTCAGATTGTGAATATATTTCTTCAACTGTGTGTTTAAGATGATGCTTCTCAAAGTATGTTGTGGTCTCATGAACTGGCCTGCCTGCTCACCTGACCTCAACCCGACTGAGAACTTGTGGTCAATAATAAAGGAGATAATTTAATGGCAAGAAATACAGCCCAAAAGAGCTTCTTTGGAAAGCCATACAAGGTACAGCTCAGTGTCAGCAGAGAAGTCATCAGAAACCTCACTAAATCTGTTTACCAGTGACCTCTGACCCTCACTGAAAGAAAAAGGAGGTTATATTGGACATTTGAGAAACACTTTAGATTTGAAATGTTTTAAAGACTTTAACAGTTTTATTTTGTAAACAAATGTAAAGAAAACTGTTGTTTTTGTTGAAGTTTGAATACAGTTGTAGTAATATTATTATTTTCAGTCAATAAAACGTTTAAAATGGTGCCTAGTTTTAAATTTTCACAAGTTATATGCTCTTATCACCAACTTGCATAATAATTTGACACACTCATTTCTGCAGATTCTGCATTTATTTAAAAATACAGCCGGATAGCACAATTTTAACCACACAGTTGAAGAAATATATTCACTATCTGACGTCCTAACAAATTTGAAAACAACTGTTAACATAGTTTTTAAAATATTCACAAAAATGCAACTTGCATAATAATTTGGAACACGATGTACTGGTCACTTCAGTATAGAAGATGTAGCCTACTTTTAACATGCAAATAATATACGAGATGTGTGTCTCATACACCAAGCATTACGGTAATGGCTGACTTCAACTTTTCTAAAGTGTGAAAGTATCAAACCACGGGAAGCAGCACTGTATTTTTAAACTCTAAGCAGTAGTGTTACCAGAAACACAATCCTATTAATAATAATAATAATAATAATAATCACAAACGATTATACTGAGTTTCCACTTGTTGTAAAGTTTAAGATGTAAAAAACATTCATGTTCTAGATAGACAAACAGTCACAGGGAATGTGGCGTCATTGCTCACAAACACATTTCACAGACACAAAAAGACACATTTGTACGGGTACGATCTCTTACTTTGCTTGATCAGCCTTTTGTCCGCCACCAGAACGTTCTCTGCGTCGACGACAATGACTTTCCCGTCGCGCGGCCCGACCGCAAAGTTGTCGAAGCTGACGTCGAGCAGGTAGAGTGCGAAGTCGAAGTCGTTGTTGGTGAGCTGCTCTGCGATGTCCATCAGCTGACGCGCTAAGTCCACCCTCTTTTCCCAGGGCGCGTTGTAGAAGCTCCACAGCTCCTCGCCCACGTAGTTGACAGCTACCATGCGCCCACACGCTCCTAGGTACTTGGCGAATGGCCACCCCTCATCAGACGGAAAGCTCTGGGAGAGAGAAAAAAGGCGAGGATTTAAAAGCAGATAAAGGAGGTCTGTGTAATGTAGAGTTGGCTGAAAGAAAAACAAAAACACTTCATTGGCTTTTGAAAGAAGAGGCTAACTCAGAGAGTGAGAGAACTCCTCACACTGTCAAAAAGTATTTGTTTAACTTGCAATTTCTAAAAAGGAAAGTCAAAACAAAAGAAATCCCAGATGCCGAACGCAAAGTTGCCATGCACAATGGTTGAAAATCTGCCAAAGGATCACATGAAAAGGAGCCAGAGCTGGGTATAATGGATTAAATTTAATAAAAGAAAAGAGCCAGTTTGTGTTCAAGCCCTACAGCTACAAGCTGATGCTCGCTGCTCTACTCAGTGCTCCCGGAGAACTGATAGGAGGTGATTTGTGGTAGCAGCAGTTAGCAGCAAAGTCTTATGAGATGTGATGCAGCAGTGGGGCGATTTAAACTGCTGCATGATGTTGGCTAACTGAGTAAATGCAGCTCGGGCATGCTGACAAGATATTTCTGTGTATAACAGGTTAAAACTGATGAATAATAAGGTAATACCACTAGAAGGAAGGAGAATCACTGCAGTTTGCACGATATTTTAAGCTCCACTGTTGAGGTCAAACAAAAACCGACAGGCATGCAACATCATCTTCAATCATTCAGACTCGAGCAGCAGCAGTGTTGAATGAGTAGCTCTAGAAGCTGCTGCATTCTGGCAAACATGCATGACATTTAGTGTGTGTTTTTACTCTCCTCCATCACTCTTCATGTGCTTATGTGCTTCACACTTTTCCTAAATCACTTCCCTCCCTCCTGGTCCATTTCATTGCCACCGGCTGTGGACATATTGATGGAAACTAATATAATGAAACCTCCCTTTTTTTCGCTGCCAACATAAGTTTTGCCACAAGTGATAAGCTCCCATCTTTTACAATAAACCCCCCCACCTGCCGTAGGCCTCTATCTTTTACAATAAACACCCGTCCATATGTCGGCTTAATGATAGCACACAACTCCTATGTAACAAATCTCTCCGAGGCTGCAGTTTCTGGCAGACGGCCGCGGCACGGACGCAGACGGAGAAATCAGGAGCGCTCATGTTTCAGAGGAGCCTCAGTAGCCCTCCCTCTCTGAAATCCAATTGCATCAGAGATATGTCAGGGAACACACCATGCCACTGCAGGTAAGGTGTGAACGACTACGACTGTTGCGTTTCAATTTTCACTCCTGGTAATTCAATACCTCACCGGCTTTCAATTTCAGTCGACAAGGGGGGAGGTTTAAATATGCAAGGCTGCCCTGGCTCTGTTGAATCTTTAATGGAATACAAATTATTTAAAAACATACATTTGAACCAACCCCTCCCAAGCTCGGGACGCCTTTTGCAGCTGCTGTTTCTTAAAAACAACAGCTGGACCGCTGCCACAAAGACACCGATGCACCTCAGGGACGCTGTGTGGCCTGATGAACGGATGGCTGCAGCGATTTTGCAGGTTCACAATCCAACCATTAGCTAGCTTTGAGACATTTTTTAACAACAGACACCACACTGCTCCTCAGCTTCTTTATTACATTCTTTGACGAGGCTTTAATTTGCTTAGTGTGCTGAAGTCCGTATGGATGAGAACAGGATGCAACAAGCTGAATGCAACTCTTATGAAGGCTCTACAACAAACTCTGAAATAATCAAAGGAAAGAAATATCTTTATGCAACAGCTATGACTCATAGCTTTTCAAAACCAACACAAGAACAGACTTTAAAGGTGACATATTATGCGCTTTTTCATCAAAATATATTGGTCTAAGAGGTCCCCAAAACATGTCTTTAAAGTTTATTGCTCAAAAAAAACCACTTTGAAATCAGATTTTGGTCTGCCTGTAAACCCCTCTTTTTCAGCCCTGCTCAGAACAGGCTGTTTCCTTTGTCTGTGCCTTTAAATGAGAATGAGCTCTCTGACCACGCCCCCTCAGGAAGTGGATGTGGCCTCGGCACTCCAACACGTTGAACTAATGTTTACATGTTGGATGCTCACAGACCCTTGTTACTTCAACCCTCTGAATTTGATCCAGAATCTGAGAGGCGCCTGCAGCAGGACCTTTCTGAACGATTGGTCACAGATTTAGTGTTTCTTGTTGTTTTATTTGTCAGTAAGTCCACGTGTGTCTTGGTACACAGCTACGAACATGTAGCTATGTGGCTATGCTAACTGGCGCTAGCACTTTTCCATGAAAAATAAAAATCATCCACTAGATTTTCAAATCTGCAGACGTGGGGAGTAAAACCAACCTTTGTGTTTATTAAGACAGCCTACAACTAGCATGCCTCCCTCCTAAGCTCCTTGTTAGCACACGTGTGCAGGTAATGAAAAACGGAGGAGGGGTTGAGTTGTATTTTATACAGTCTATGGGCTGAACAAGCTCCGAGCTCTGACTTCCGTTACAGACCGGATGTCGTTGTGACGTATAAAAAACACGGAAAACTGAATCGGCTCATTTCAGCACACATTTACAGAAAGGTGGAGAAATCAGAACAGGGGCAGAATGGATATTTTTCATTTTCGGGGGGTTTGTAGACATGCCAGAGACACATATTTTAGGTAGAGAACCATTAAAAAGTCGATTTTGCATGATATGTCACCTTTAATGCTATATCACAGAGGTGTAAATCTATACCGTAGGCGTATCTCTTGTTCCCATCAGTTTTCAGGAAGATCCACCACCAAGAGGGGGGAGGACAATGATAAGTTGCACGCAATGCAGTCTTCGTGGAGCCCGTTCCCCTGAGGTGACCCGATCAATTGTGGGCCAGACAAAAGTCTGTCCAGGAAGCACTGGTGGCTTCCAGCAGCCTGTCTGTCTGCCTGTCGTCCTTAGACTTGGCAATGAGTCACTCCATCACCCCCCTCCAAAAAAAACTACCTCTTGGGTTAACAGCTTTCCTCTACATTTACTTGTACAGAAAAACTCAACTGAGGGAGAAATCCGAGGAAGCAGAAATGTCTCAGAAAGTGAGAAATTCAAGCGGAGACAAGGAAATAAAGAGTAGTGGTGGGCTGAGTACTGAGTACCGCCTGGAGAGGAGACAATCCCAGACTACTGGGATGTTTCCAGCCAACAGGCATTCCTACGTAAAAGATTTTTGGATTAGAGAATGAGCAGGCTCAGTATCTAAAATGGCTGTCTAATTTCTGAAGTTGGTATACACAGATTAGTGTGAAGCTGGATCAGTTGGTGGTACATCCCTATTAGGCCCGCTTCCCTTTGACCCAGATTCAAACCTCGGATCGCTTTATGTCACTGCACACATCTAAGCAGCTCTCGGTCGTGTTGACAAAACTTACCGTGGCCAATTTTATGGCTAAACCTGCTTTGTGAAATGCCATCCACTCTCTATCTCTTTCACCCCTGGAGGGCAGGCGGATGGAAGGATGGAGGGATGGAAACTGGGGGAAGGGGTGGCGGTGGTGGTGGTGGTAGTAGGATGGGAGAAAGAATACGATGGAGACGGCAAACAGAGGAGACAAACAGAGTGTCTCTCACTTCTCCGCTCCAGTGGACAGGAGGAATAAACCAGCGAAGACCTGCCTGCCTGCTAAACACATCTCTCTCTTTGTTGTCAGGTTGCAGCCTGAATGGGCAAAAGACGGCAGATTTGGGGTGGGGGGAGAGAGGGATGAATGCCCAGAGGCTACTTTCAGACAGTGTCAACGACTGTTATGCCTTCATGTCGGTCCGGCCCTCGTCCACAGTTCTTAACGTAGACGTCGCTCGTTCACAGCGGCTGACAGCCTCATTGCGCTGCGCCTATTACCGAGGTCTTGACAACTCTTATCTTGGTGTCAGTTTTATGAGCTTCCTATATTTAAGTTTCATGGGCAGTGAGTCCAAAAAGGTGAGAACTTACCGAGTGCTCTTGGCAGGCACACGGAAGCGGGCACCTCAGCTTCTGGGATTTCAGACTCACCTTTTTGCAGAGGTTGATAAATACTCCACATGTCCCACCAATCATTCTCCCTTAGCGCTCTTTAAACGGTTACTCTGCAGAAGTCATTAACGTCTGCAATGAGGCGTTCAGGATGGGGTGGGGCTGTTGGGCGAAATAAATTGGAAAGCCCAGCCTAATGTTACATCCACTGCACTATCTAAGAGCAGAATTGGAAAGGTACTGTACGTGTGTGTGAGTGTGCTTCACAGGGAGTGAATTTTACCAGTCGTCACCCAATAATGTTATGCCATTGAAAAATGCTGAAGGGGCAAATCTGCCAATGACACATCCCAGTGACTTTTACAGCTTTAAAAGGTCTTATCACTTCCTGTTCCTGTCATTGGATAAAGCTTTTTATCTCCTGCGTAGCAAAACCTTAAACTTACAGAACCTGGCGCCTCATGCCCTTCTTATTTTCTGTACACCAGTTTTTCGCAGTTGCACAGAAATAATGAGACTTGCTGCAGAGACAATGAAAAGGAGTGTACAAAGCTGAGGAAAACAGAATTGTCTCATTAAAGACGACCTCACAGCGACTTCTGTGCCTAAAGTCGGACTTATCTAATCTTAAAAAGGTTGTACCAACACGCTACAGTAGCATTGACAGGGCAGGGTTTTTGCGCTTTCCACTCCCTTTCCTGTACTACAACAGACACACTGGTGTCCTCTTGGGAAAGGGAGATTGGAGTGGGCTGAAATGAAACAGGGCCACAGACAAATGGGCAGCCTCTGGAGGAGAGGATGAAACGAATGGAGCGAGAGGCACAGGAACACACACCTGCGTCCTGACATCTGCTGACAAAGGCATGCCCTTCTACTGGGCCACTCGGGGGAGGGCGTGGGTGTGTGTGTGTGTGTGTGTGTGTGTGTGTGTGTGTGTGTGAGAAAGAGACTTCGAAAGGGGTTCTTTGTGCGCGCGTGCGTGTGTGTCTATGTGAAACTGTATCCAAGTGCATGTGAATGAGAACATGCAACGTGACCAGGGCTGATAACAACCTCCATTCAGGGGCCGAGTAAACATGAGCGGCTCCCAAGATATTGCCTTGGCTGCCCTGCAAAGAACACTGGTCAATCAAACACACATATACATACAAAGACACACACATAGAGGACACACAGAGCTGCGTTCACAAGCGCAAGATTTTTAAAGGCGCCGGTTGCCTTCATCCTGCAACCTCAACTACTTACAGCTAAAAAGGGAAATTAGTAGTTTGCCACAGAAGCGTTTCATGTGTGAAGCTCGTTAAAGCCTCGAGCAGGGTGTGGTGGAAATTCTCAACATTTTCTGTCCTCCACAAAACTCCGCCGCTTCATAGCAAACAAGTTAGGACAGGACTTGTCAGGAGTCCCGCGATCAAACAGTGAAGCTGAGGAAGTGTGGCGTGCAGACGCATTCAGCGAGACACAACAACAACAGCACAAAAAAAGAATCTCCTCAACACTAATGTTACAACACGAACATTATTCAGCCTGTTTATCAAAGAGGGAGCTCAGCACTAAGACTAAGAGTCACATCTGCGCTGCAAGGTTAGGTCTGCCAAGTTGGAGGAACACGTCTCTTTCTCTGCTCAGCTCTCCTGTTGACCTTGTGTGTCTGGAGGATGTGTGGCGAGCCCCGTCTGGCATTTTGTGGCCCATTTAAGTTTAAAATCCAGTCGTTCGGTCTTGCAGCTACAGCTCAGGGCCCACAGGGGAGCTGGCGCTAACTCCTCATCTTGGCACACATGGCGCTACCCCCTTTTCTTTCCTTTTTTGCTCTCGTCTCCTGCTGCTGCTGCTTCTCCTGCTAACCCCGCTTTTCCCCATCTCACTCTCTTTGTTCCACTCCCAAAAAACCTGCAATACGGGGCAGTGATGCTGTCTGTTCGAGGAAATGCCTAGTCAGAGCACTGAGCTGAGGAGAGCGTTTGTGTCTGTCTGTAAGGGAGAAAAAGGAGTAGGGAGAGACAGAGACTGTAAAGTGCATGTTTCTGAATTTAGAATAGGACCTGCCTTTTTCTTTACCAGACAGACGCTTCAAAGGAGTGCAAAGTCACAGTGTGTAGAGCTGGCAGCAGTCTTGGGAAACAGGAAAATCATTGAAGGAAGACACTAGAAAGGACTGCTTGGTGTGTGTGCGCATGTGAGTGTGCGTGCATGTCTTCAGAAGTCAGAGCCAATGAGAAACTAGGAGGTCATAAGCACTGCGCTCAGAAGAGGAATAAGACTATGAAGGTCAGGTAGATAGACTGAGTAAAACCACAAAGAGTCGGCTTGTGCAGCACACAAGGAGGAAGCGTGCACATGATTCAGTGAGCTCTGTGCAGCCTGAGCGGAGATAGAAATGGGTTAGCTCAGTCTGCAGAGAGAGAATGAGAGCAGGATGAGGAATGAGAGCGCAGGGCAGAGCAGCTCGGGGGTTGCTAGAGTACACTCCGCCGCTGGCTGATAGTCGAAACCCTTCCCCGACCTGAACCTAAGCCACCTCATAAATCCCCCACACTGGAAGACCAGGAATGTATTAAGTCATAGCAGCGGTGTTGACTCAGTCTAGGTGGTATTGCCGCCCACATGGCCGGGGAGGAACCCGAGTCAAGCTTGGCATTAGACCTGAGGGGCTGTGGGTTTGAGGCCTACATCAAGGGTTGTGTACTTCAGAGCAGGCGCCAATTATGATTGGGGCAGAGTGAGGTGGACGTCGCTGACCCTGCACTTGAACCTTTGTGCAGAAAAGGACAAAAGCTGATGGAATATTTCTTAAAAAGGAACTAATCACATAATGGAGAAGACATTGAACCAGATCTAAGGGTGCAAATGCTCATGACTTAAAGATGCTACAGTATTGGGGGTGGGAATTGCTAAGATTGTATCAATGTCAATGCAATTGTCGATTCTGCTTATCAATCCAATTCCTTATCAATTCTCCTAACGATTCCTGAGTATTTTTTCGAGGGGAAATAAAGTAGTTCCACACAGTCTTCCTCACCAAAAGGAACCATTTTGTTTTTTCCAAATTTATGTCTGCACAAGACTGAACAAGAACATATTCAACTTGAACATACTGAACAATAGGTTGACCTCATTCTCGGCTGCGTGTGTCCGGACATGGCCCCTCGGGCCTGGATGAAAAGACTTTGAATTTGGAGAGGAGAAACGCTTTTCCTCCGGGGTCATCACAGAGGTATTTTACCCGCTCTCGGTGCCTCGTTTTCGGCCGTGTGAGTCTGGACGTGGACTCTGGGGCCTGGATGAAAATAATTTCAATTTGGAGCGAAAAAACGCTTTTCATCCGGGTGTCATCACGGAGGTATTTTACCCGCTCTCTGTGCCTCATTTTCGGTCGCCTGAATCTGGACCTGGCCTCTGGAGCATGAGGAAGAGCGTCCTGACTCTGAAAGGGGAGAGGTAGGCCGGGGTTCACCTCCCTGACACGAACATGTTCACATAGAACCCTTCTCCACTTCGGCCCGACGCGAACCCCAAGTTTCAAGGCCGAGTCAACAAATGCTTCAGCAATTTGAGGTAGTTGCACCTTTACATGAGATGACAGCGTTGCACTGATTGCACACGGCATTGTTCTCATCTCTTTTACTAAAATAGAGCCAGAAGGAGTTCTGTGTTGCAGAGTGTGTGACGTAATGCAACGTACCGCGACGTGATGTGACGTCTTGCTGGGAAATTAATCGTTAAGAAGAATTGGTAACATTTGAGGTGTACAATTCCGATGGAATTGATCAATTGGAACCGGTTCCAAGTCAGATCCGGTTTACCATTCCCACCCCTATGCAGTCTGATCTCTTATTTTCTCTGATAGGAGCAACATGTCTGATGCTTTAATCCAGTGGACAGTTTTATTACTGCAGGCAAGTTGATGGGCTGAAAAGCATATTCTTGCTCTATAGCGAAGCTCTCCTGGGGATGGGGGGTAGTAAAGAGCCACTCGTTACTGATCCATATTGGCTATCTTAAGGGGCCCGGGGAGAGTTGTGAATGAGGTTGCACTCTCTCCTCGCATTTCAGGACTGCGGCTCCAGGATTTGGGTGTAAGGTTGGTAAGGGTGCAGGGTGTAACAGAAAGAAGCTAGGGGGGCTGCTGGGTGCAGGGAAATCTAAAAAAAGGAGCTTGTGGGTGGGATGAAAGGGGTGGGGGTCCAGCCACAGGCATTTACCTAACCAAACACAGCTGTCATGCGTGTGCGTGTGTATGTTTGTGTGTGTGCTTTGAGAGAGGAAGAAAGAGAGAAAGGATTATGGTAACACAAGCAGTCTGGCTCATTCAAATGGGGGGAAAACACCACAAGGCTCTGGCTTGTACAACACACACTCTCTCACACACAAACCCTCCTCTCCTCCTCCTCCTCCTCCTTCTCTTCTTCTCCCCTTTCCACCAGGGCCTCCATCCAGTGAGGGCGGCCAAACGAGGGGAGTCAGGCCCAGATAACTCCCTGTCTTATCCTAACAGGATTCAGTCTGTACACAAAGGCCTATAAGAATAATGAAAGGGGGGTTTGGGAGCACTTGAAGCAGGGTTAAGCGGCGTACACAACCTCCTCTCTTATGTGCTAAGAGCGTCACAATCCTCCCCAGACCTGAAAACAAAGGTTCTAATCACAGGCTAGCAACTTAAATAGTATTTACTGGTGGACCTAAGCCACAGAGACGGCCTCAGAGACAGAAGGCTCTGACTTAAGCCGGGATAGCATGCAGCGCTTGTGATTGAATAAAAAGAAATAAATAAAACTAAAAAAACAAACACGCTTTGATCCTCTTTGTGAAGAGGCATGACCCAGAAAACCAGACCATAAGATTGCAGAGTGAATTCTGAACAGACAATGTAAACAAAGGCTGACAATATTGAAGTTAATATTGCAGAGGTTTTGTAATCACCCCATCTATTGTTGCTTGCAAAAATACATTTTCCAAGTTGTTTATATTTTGAATTATTGACTACTGAAGGCAAATTATTTCTTCATCGTCAATAAGGGATGGAACTGCAGTGTAACTCACGATACGATACCATTCCACATGGTTCTATATATATATATGTATATTTGAGAAGATGCGATCATTACTATACAACGATACGATATGATGGGTTATGATCTGATATGATCATTACAATATGATCAATACAATACAATACAATACAATACGATACGATACAATACAGTATAGTAAGATAGATACGATTTGATACAATAGACTGTATAAAATGTGGACGTAGTATCTGTAACGTCACCCATCCGTTTCTGAAGCGCTGTTTTGAGGCCAATTGTCGGCGGCAGCCATATTGTTGCTGTCAAGCGATTGTGACGTAAAGAGGCAAGCTTTGAGCCTCCTAGCCAACAGCTATAGTGTTCCCGCCTGTCAATCAAGTCAGCTGTGCCTCTCATTGGAAGACTCGTATCTCAATATCTACACTGGTCTTTTGTACCAGGCTGTAAACATGTTTATTTCTGCTGTAAAGATTGTCTTTTTTTTAATTGGTGTGTATGTGGTTTCCGGTACTTCTGGAGCCAGACTCAAGCAGATCCCTGATGAACTGCAGTTTTTAACACTTCTGCATTGGACTCATAATTTTGGACTGGAGGTTGCCGCTTGTTCGATACATGCCTATGATGATTATGATGTCATGATAAAGTGTTTATGATTTGTATTCATTGTATAAATAATTGACGTAGTATCCGTGATGTCACGCATCTGCTCCCCTATTTTATACAGTCCAACACTGTCACAAAGGAGACAAAGAAAACGGTCGGTCTTCTTAAAGATTTGTTGAGATTTGTTGTGGAGTAGATGTTTCCATCTATAGGGCCCTATGATTTCTGCGTTCATAGGATCTACTTTTAAATGCGGAATATCGCGGAAATTGACATAATGTGACTGAAATGCTGTCATCATGAGGAGATGGAATGTTTGTCTGGGGAAATGTTTCCTGGGATGGCTCATTCGTGGCACCATCCATGCATCTCCTCAAAAAACACTCACCCGCCCCCTCCCGAAATAAACAACATGTCGAAGCAGCCACCAGAAACACTGGCTAAGTCTGCAAAAAAACTATGAAACTCATCTCTAACTCCAAAATACAGAGCTGAACTGTTCCCAAATTACTTCTGTGTGACAGGTGACATGCTTTTTTGCAAATTCTGCCAAAATACAGTTGACTGGAATCATAAAGATACGTGATGACCACTTGTCGTCCAAAAGCTGTGTGAAAAACAGAGAAAACAATAAGTGCTATAAGCACGTTGTACTTATAGCACTAATTGTTATATTACAACATTATGTTTTGACTTGAAATACTGGGTAAAATTGTGCAATGATGTGTAGCATCAATAAATTTAAGGATTTTTGCATTTCATTAACAGACATATTATTCACTGACACAGAAAGCACACACTATATGGTGGTAAAATACGTGTAAAGGGTAAAAAACAGAATTCTGAAAAATTTAAATAGAAAAAATGGAATTTGGAAAAAAAACAAACAGATTTCATAGGGCCCTACATCTACTTCTTTTCCAATGTATATTTTATGCCCCATACTATTATTTCCAAGACCAAAAGTCCAAAGTCTTCTTTATTGTCAAATAAACTGCAGTATGCACCAGACATACTGAGGATTTGATATTACGTTTCTCTCTCAGACCCTAGCAACGACAACAACAGATAAACATAGGAAAGCTAGAAAAAGATAAGAAGTAAGCTTATAAAAATAATAAGATACAGTTTAAAACAGTGCAAAAACTTTGCTATAGAGCAAATTTAAAATCAAAGTGAGTGTGTGCGTTTCAGTCCTGAGGATGACAGGCCTCAGGATTGATTGGGGGGGGGGGGGGTCAGTGACCGGGTTAAGTCTGTTAAGGGGGCACTGTGGGAAGAGGGGGCAAAACAGGGAGAGTTCAGCATCCTGACTGCCTGGTGGATAAAACTGTCCCTCAGTCTGCTGGTTATTTTATTATGTATTTATTATAATAATTCACACATGGTGGTTTGAAAAACAAGTTAGTTTTTTTTGTAATCACAGTTTCTCTAATAACTAAATTTTTCAACCTTTAGTGTACCACAGCAAACCACAGCCCCTTTCATGATTTTCACTGAGACATGTAAGAGTATCTGACTCACAGGTGTTGCAAGCAGGTTGCATATCCGTTACAAAGTGATGCAATTAATTTATTTTTCTGTTAAAAATAGATCAAGGTTCAGTGGGTCACGTTCAAAGTACCTGCTTTACCTTTATGCATGCCAAGAAAAACCTGGAGTTGATACGATTTACTTTGGCTTAGACTCTTAAAGTGGATGAGCATCGTAATAGATTATGCAAGGACTCATTAAATCAACAGCATACCAAAAAGGCATCTCCCTGTTTTAAAAATTCAAACAAGCTGCCAGTGTGTTTGCTCACACCATGTGAATGTTTACCTTCACATTTGCGTTTAAATGGTGCTGTCAAAATCTTAGGGAGGAATGGGAGATAAGGTCATCCATCTAATCTCGCTTTTCTGTCTTTCCTGAGATTTACTATCAGCGTTAGACGTCTGTTCAGAGAGGGGAAAAAAAAAAAAAAAAAGACAAGCTTCTGAAGAGTATGTTTCTGTGTCAGGTGAGAGTGGGGGTGTGGAATGAGGAGGAGGATATGAAGATGGTGGAGAGGGACAAGAACAGAGAAGACAGGCAGGGGTGTCTGTGAGAGCACAGATTTGAGTCTAGAGGAGATGACTGAGTTAACCCCACAGGCTTGTCACATCCTATTCTCAGCTTCACTGAGCAAGTCGGGGCTGAGGACCAAAAGAGGGTGCGAGCGCAGTCACATGCTTCTGGCGAACTCACCACGCTTAATGACTGGGAAGAGAGGACTGGGCTAAATCGAACTAATTTAAGGTTGGGCCAGATGCACTCCATCAAACACAACCATCACCTGATGAATCGGTGAGTCATGTAGCCGAGGGAGAGGAGCCGAGGATGGCAAATAAGGATCTAGCTGGAGAAAATGAGAGGGATTTATTGCTCGCTTTTCATGCAAACCGAGTTATTGTCAAATTAGAGAGCAAATTAAACAGCAGAGTAGTATTTCTCTGCTGAGCCACTTGACACTGGCGCATTTATAACAGTAAACTAATCTGGGAAACCTTAAGAAAAAGCATTAGTTAAGAGGAGACAAAACAGATGAAGTTGCATAAGGTGCTTCTCATTGCACGAGGATTTTCTTGTTTGCCTGTCGTCATTTTTTCTTCCAAAAATATTTATTCCCCAAAGCCAAATTGTCTTCCACGTGACAAAGGAGAGGGGGTGGTGGTGGTGTGTGTTTCTGTTTCGTGTGTTTGCCCGTATGCGTGCTTATGTACTGCAGAGCAACAGAAAACGCATTGTTGGCCAGCACCGAAACAACACAGCAGATTGTTTCCCACTGACAAAGAGGGTCTGGTTTCTCATAGTGAAACAGGGCCGATTTACTGCCTGTGGCTTCAAAAAGGCAGGAAACAGAAGCCATTCGAAGAGAGAGTGCGGCTCGCCGAGCGTGCAGCAGAAACGTTCCTGGCATTATTTAACTGATTAAAAGGCGGGGAAGAGAGATAGAGAGAGAAAACCTCAAAACCACAGTGTTGGCAACCAATGACAGCAGGAAATCATTTCTACTAAATATAGCACACTTAAATTACACACTGAGAGATACTGGTGTCTCCAACTTAAGGAAGAGGTGTTTAACTACAACCAGGCGCAGAGAAGCATCGCTCTAGGGCTCGCAAGAAGGCAGGGTGATAAATAGTAGAAATAAGGATCAGGTTTCATTAAATAACTGGCCATAAAACTCAGCCCACATTCTTCTACCTTTCGTTGAAACCAGTCCCCACACAGTAGCACTAACCTCTGGCAAGACCAAGGTGTTGTAGTACAGCACGTCTCCCGTTCAATCTCTACAGACGCCATTAATTCTTTATGGTCTACTGCTGCCCAACCTTGTGTATAGGGTCTCCCAGTCTCTCAGCAAATTTTCCCCTCGTCTTTTCAGTTCAGTGATGCTGACGAACAGTCGAGGCACTCAGGAATGGATGTGTGAATCCGAGAGATATCTAGCACTTCTTTTTTTTTTTTTTGTTTAATATCCACACTCACACACACGTACAAACCGTGCCCACCATCTGTTACTACAGGCGTGGTACTCACAAAGACTCCACAGATTCTTCCTTGTGCCTGGAGGTCACAAGTTCAGGATGAGATGAACAATTCATGAGTCCCTGTAAAAGTGCAAAGGCTACACAGTGCGAGGAAGGCAGGGGGAAGAGGGAGGGCTATGGAAAATGCACATGTGATGGTGCATTGTCTGTAGATATGTCTAATGGCCTTTCCACCGGCCCGTCTTAGCCCTACTCTACTCGACTTGACTCGACTCTACTCGGTTTGTGTTGCGTTTCCACGGGCGCGGTACCTCGTGTCAGATACCAGTTTTTCGTACCTGCTCTGCTCTTGTTCCAAGCGAACTGAGCCAATACTAAATAGGTGCGGTCGACAGGCTGCTGGCCACTGATTGGTCAGAGAATGTCGTCACCGAAGAGTCATGAGCGCGACGCCCAACACAGGAATCAAACCCACCATTTTTTTAAAAAATGGTAAATGGACTTGTACTTATAGCGCTTTTCTAGTCTTTCTGACCACTCAAAGCGCTTTACACTACTCGTCACATTCACCCATTCATACTCATTCACTCACTGATGGTAGAGGCTGCTATGTAGTGAGGGACCATCAGTGTTAGCTAATCTCATTCAAACCAAGCGAGCCGGATCCTCCCCTGGTGGTGAAGCTTTCAGCAGTGTGTCTGCCCCCTGGTGGCTGGCTGCAGTATAGGTAAAAAAAATCCGTCTCCCCATTCATTTGAATGGGGGAGCAGTCAAACTTTAAAAAGAAATACACGTCGCACGAATGTTTCTCACATCCGTATGCTGTGGTGATATGTAGTTAGTATTTGACTGTTTTGTGTTCAAGGCCTCTTTTTCCTGAAAAGTTTCTTTTTCGTTAGTTATTAGAGTTTGAAAAACGGGGTTTTACTTCCGGGTTTCCTTTGATTCACAGCCGCCGTAGAGGGAAACTTCTAAGGACACAGCGTCTTATGACGCTACGCTCTAGGGCGGAGCTCTTTACAGTGGCTTCACAGGCTCTGGCTGCACAATGGCAGTGCCCAGGAGCGGGATTTTTTGGCTTCAGAACCGTACAACGGGAAGAGGCGGAGCAACGCTGTCCATTTTTATTTACAGTCTATGATTCAAACATATTCACACACCTCTGAACAACAGAGGGAGCATTTCGGGGTTCACTGTCTTGCTCAAGGACACTTCAGCATGTGACTGCCGGAGCTGGGATCAAACCCCCAACCTTCTGATTGATAGACGACTGACTCTACCCACTGAGCCACAGCCGCCCGCAACATCAGTAATGTACAATGTCTGCACACAAAGTTTCTCAGTGGTCCGTTGATAAGGTCCAGACCTTTTTGGGATCTAGTGGCTGATGATTGGGATTGTTGTGTTTGTGTTGCGTTCAAAATGACGTGAATGCGCAGCTGTGTTATGACGACCCCGCACGCCATGAGTCGTTACTCGGGCTGGGGGAAAAGGTACCCAAACCGAGTAGGGCTGGAACGGTGCAGTGGAAAAGGGCCAAAAGATAAGGATTGTGAGGGAGAGGGGGGATTCAACCAGCCTCTGAACTGGGGCATAATGGCATTAAAAACAGTGATGGAATTATCCGGAGTTTGTGGAGCGTACACATGCAGAGGGGGAAATATAGGGGGGCTGACACAGATAGAAGAAAGCTTTAGAAAGACAGAAAAGAAAGAGAAAAGGGAAAAAGGGGGGCGGGGGGCGGGGAAGGGACCACACTTGGCTAATCAGATTTTATAGATTGACCAGACTAAAAGGCTGATCTGGCCTTTTGTCCTCAGAAACGCCTGGAGGTGTGCAGGCCTATGTTTCACAGGAGGGGGGGTTGGAGGTCAGAGTAAGTTATTGAATGTCTACACGGGCCGTGACCATTGTTGTTCTGTCCCCTCACGAGACAAAGTCAATGCCAGATTGAAATTGGAATTGATTGGCTGCTTGCAAACCAGTGACAAAGAGGATGTGGGTAGTGCTTCAATGAAATACAGTCGGCTGCTTTGACATGCAGAAGTACGGGGTCGAAGAGGGTTACGCTTTAACTTCTTACCTAACGCCAAAGGAAGATTAAGAGAGATCATTTTGACTTTGACAGAATGTATCGTTTGTTAATTTACTCCAAGTCGATTTAGAATGTCTAACGTTGCCGTATTCTGTCACAGCCTCATTAAATGTTAACGACAGAAGCTTCAAAAAGGGATTTTTAAAACATTTTCTTTTTGTCAGTTGTAAATTTCAACTAAATGTTGTTGTTTTTTTATTAGAACCCTGAAAGAGATGCAGTAATCTAGGTCAGAAACTAAAAAGAAGCATTTATTTTTGAAAAGATTTGCTGAAGGATCAAGAATATCTATTCTGATACCACGTAGAGGCCCCGTAAGAGATCCCTCGGTATGCTGTCTCCCACAAAAGACCAGACTCCGGTGGACACAGACGTATATTAAAATTAAAAACAACTTGGACCATTTACAGATGCATCTTTGAATAATTCAAAACTGCCCTACATATAGTGTTAAATATGCAGTATTGCCGCCAGCCAAAATCTCTCATCTTTTGGGAGGCCACAGCTTTCAAACCCCTCTCTAGTCTTAAGTAGAGGAATCTTCGTGCTCCAGAAAGCGGACGTTGAGTCTGGATGTAGCCTCGAGTTTAGGGAGGGTGTAATGGCTTGTCTCAGATCTATGGAGGAGGAAGGAAAAGGGAGGATTCCCACCCTGTAATTTACTGGGGGCTTTGTGGGCCAACACCCTGGCTTGCTTTATAATGATGCTCTTATTCGCTGTGGCAAAGGTAATCCAGGAACCGTGCCTTATCAACTGTTATGAAAACAGCCGGTGCTGAGGATCAGCTACCAGGCACCTCTTTCTCAAAAGAGGATATTTTCTTCATACAAAAATAAAGCAGCAACCTTTAAAGCCTCATATGGCATCACATACACGTTACTTGAACCAGAGGCTGCGCTGACAAACACATGATAATGAAAAGAGGTTAAAGTAGTACCTGTAGCACAAGCGGTTCCGGGTTGAATGCCAGGGTCATAAGCAGCTGCATTCTCTCCGTGTCCTTGAGGTTCTTTAGCAGGAAGCTGCCTGAGTCTTTGGTCTCAGCGTACCTGCGGACCACCCGATCCAGCAGCCTCTGAGAGGGGCAGTGCACCAAGTCCGACCAGCCCTCCACCACCTCTGGTGTGAGCAGCCGCACGTCCCCGTTGATCCTTGCGAACTCAGTCTTGTACATTGCCTGAATGAGGTCGCAGCGCGGCCTGCCTGTGGCTCTCTTGCAGATTTTCTGGTCTATCTCGGCCAGCTCCTGGTTGGAGCCGAGCCGTTTGAGTACCACACGCCGGGTCCCCTCCCTGGGCTCGCCGTACTGAGCGAAGTAAACATTCTTGACATTGAAAACGTCCAGGAATCTTAGTCGACCCCATGTCTCAAAGGATACCTGGCCGTTCATGAATTTTCTGCACCAGCTGGTGCCAAAGCAGGCGGGACACTTGTTGAGGTTGATGAAGCGTCTGTCCGTGAGCTCATTCTTCTGGAAGGAGGCGAACAGGTTGTGGGTGTTCATCAACAAGATGACAAACAATCCCACCACCAGCAAGAGTTTCAGACAGCGGTACAGGCGGCCCAGTTTGAGAGGCAGGAAGCGCAGCATGATGGGGACAGGATAGGGGCAGGGGGGGTTCTTGAGGGCCAGGGGGGACGATCGTCAGGGGGATTACCTCAGCACCTCTCCGTCATGGCGTACCAGGGCAGCTTCTAAAGTGGCAGGCAGGGGCGAGGTTGGCACAGCTGCCCCGTGCCAGTCTCTGGCAGGGGCCGGTGAGTCATGTTCTCCCTCCTCTGTGTTTGTGTGCAACCTTGAGCCAGCAGGCCTGAAATCAAGCAAAGAAAGACAGAGAAAAGAGAGAGGAGAACTCGTTACAACAGGGCAAATAAAAAAGCTACATTTCATAACACCAAAATTGGCCCTTTTAGACCTTGATAACAGCTGAAAAAAGGTGTGTTTAATCCATCTTCTGCTGGGCTTGCAACTTAAACATCCAAGTCCTAGCTTGCAATACTTCCAATAAAACAAAAAGCACTTTCTCTGGCATATGAAATTGTCTCACAAATCTGAGTTGCCTGGGTCATTTGAGAGATTTCATTACTTTTTTTGAGCAGAAATGAGATGGCCCACCGCCAATGCAATAAACTTGCCTGTGCCTGTTTGAGCTCTTCCTCTTTGGGAATTCATTTCTTGTATACTTCCCCAGTATGGGATAAATAAAAGTATGGAAACAGACAAAACAAAGTGTCAGTGATCAAATTAAGAGGAAATGTACAACATCCTCTCCGAGTTTAAATAAAATGTGCTGCACTCTGAGGAGGATTCCTCACAGGACCGTCCTCTGTAGCTACAGAAGTATCCATCACTTTTCACTTGCATGCACGGCAACATAACCTGCTGCCTGAGTGCCTGAACAGTTACACTGAGCTCTGAAAACCTTGATTCTTTCTTCTTCTTCTTGCTTCAAATGCAGAAATCAAGAGAAGAGAATCACGCTGTGCGTAGTTTAACCTTTGATCAGAGTTGGCCTGCTTCGTTTTAATCACGCTTTGAAGTTGCTTCTTTGAAAATGGCTGGTGTCACTAAAATAACGTTGGTTGTGGTGGTGGGGGGGCTGCGGATAACTCCATTAGGCATATCGATGTCAGCCGAGGAGGGAATGGTGAGAACTAAAGCGTGGAAGAGAGAGAGAGAGAGAGAGAGAGAGAGAGAGAGAGAGAGAGAGAGAGAGAGAGAGACAACAATCTGAGCTCAACAAAGCTCTCTGAAGCCTCTCAAGCCCCCTGTACTCTAACCCATGATGAAGACATGTTAGACCCCCCAATCAGCTTTTTAGAGATGAGTCTTGTAAGTCGTCTAAGTGGCTTTAAGAAAGACAATGACTCAGGCCATGCAAATTAGCCATCCCCAATTAGAGCTCATTAGGACATGCCTATTAGGACAGCCGACTTGAGAGGGCATGGCTAACGAGCAGGCACAGTACTGTGATTAGTGCGCGTGTCGATGAGTTCCTTGCATTTCGCTTCTCAGATCGAAGCGGAGGAGATCCAGATAGACACAGGGGCTGGAGGCTGCCAAAAACAGCAGCAATTGTGAGGGCTGCACGGCTGTGGAGTGTCAGATAAGACGCTGCATGCACTACTTCTTCTTACCTGACGAGTCTGTCTGAAAATACCTTGAGCAGATCAGGGCCAACGTCCCGACTCCCTAATGTAAAAATAGACTGTATCCAAACAGGCCAACTACAGACAGCTACTCCTTCTTTTCTCTTTTGTTTAAGGGAAACACAATTATGAATCATGCCTTTTTACCTCTTTTGTCAACACATTCCTCAAACAATGTGACTCAACAGTGAGCTCTGCACCATAAATAGTACGTGGATAATGAGAGTCGCAGACTTACTTTCCATCTTTGGAGCAGAACTTGAACTCACATTGTTTTTAAACAGATGCTGTATGCATTGATAAATAGATACTGTATCTCTCAATTGAGGGTGTCACAAAAGGAGTTTTTTAACTGTGAAAGAAACATAAAGATCCACACATTTGTCTTTTAGAGGACATTTTGAATCTACAACTTCATCACCACTTCACCATGTCAGAATCTAAGCATCGCAAGGAGAATATTCTTCATACATTTAGTCAAACTTCAACAGCAGTGAACTAAAAGCCAACAACATCTTCGTCATATCTTTTCAGTACGAGTTAAAAGGGACCACCAAATTATTCAATTTCAACAAATACTTGTATAAAAACAAGGGGTGGGAATTGATAAGATTTGATCAATGTCAATGCCATTGTCGATTCTGCTTATCAATCCAATTCCTTATCAATTCTCCTAACGATTCCAGAGTATTTTTTTGAGGGGAAATAAAATAGTTCTACACAGTCTTCCTCACCAAAAGGAACCATTTTATTTTTTCCAAAATTATGTCTGCATAAGACTGAACATGAACATATTCAACTTGAACATACTGAACAATAGGTTGACCTCATTTTGGCGGCATGAGTCCAGACGTGGCCCCTCATGCCTTGATGAAAAGACTTTGAATTTGGAGAGGAAAAACGTTTTTCCTCCAGGGGTAATCGCGGAGGTACTTTACACGCTCTAGGTGCCTCATTTTCAGCCACGTGAGTCTGGACGTGGCCCCCGGAGGAAAATACTTTGAATTTGGAGAGGAAAATGCTTTTCCTCTTTTTTTATTTCTAAAATTATGTCTGCACAAGACTGAACATGAACATATTCAACTTGAACATACTGAACAATAGGTTGACATCATTTTCGGCGGTGTGAGTCCAGACGTGGACCCTCAAACCTGAGGGAAAGCGCCCAGACTCCGAAAGGGGAGAGGTAGGCGGGGGTTCGCCTCCCCGACACGAACATGATCCCATGGAACCTTTCTCCACTTCGGCCTTCGACGCAAACCCCAAGCTTCGAGGCCGAGTCGACAAATGCTTCATCATATTTGAGGTATTTGCACCTTTACATGGGATGACAGCGTTACACTGATTGCACACGGCATTGTTCTCATCTCTTTTACTAAAACAGAGCCACGCTTTAGACCGCTTCTTCCTCTCAATGTTTCCTCGTGGTTGAAGGAGTTCTGCGTCGCAGAGTGTGTGACGTAATGCAACTTACCCTGATGTGACGTGACGTTGTGCTGGGGAATAAATCGCTAAGAAGAATCGCTAACATTTGAGGAGTGCAATTCCAATGGAATTGATCAATTGGAACCGGTTCTAAGTGGGATCCGGCTTTCGATTCCCACCTCTATGCTAAAGAAACATAGAGATCCACACCTTTGTCTTTTAGAGGACACTCTTTGAATCTACAACTTCATCACCACATCACCATGTCAGAATCTAAGCGACGCAAGAAGAATATTCTTCATACATTTAGTCAAACTTCAACAGCAGTGTACTAAAAGCCAACAACATCTTGGTCATATCTTTTCAGCATGAGTTAAAAGGGACCACCAAATTATTCCATTTCAACAAATACTTCTTTAAAAACTAGGAAAAGGAGATGTATCAGGAGACACCAATTAAAGCAACAAATTCTGAATGACTAAGGAGAACAACTTCAACTGGAGCCAGAAGGAAGCTTTCCTTCTACAGAAGGGGGCGAGAGGAGGTTGTTGCTCGAGGGTAAAGCTCAATATCCCGTTGCTATACGATCTCGATTCAAGTGCCATTTAGCATTTGACACAGGCAGTCACGGCTGCACTCTTGGCTGGGGAGAATCTCGGGAGCAGATTTGAGATTTAACTCGGATCAGCAAAGGGCTCAAAGAGGACGAAACACAACCTCAGCCAGGCCTGCGAGGTGATCACCTCTTCATCCCCCTTTTTAAAGAAAGAGACAGACAGCGAGAGAGAGAAAGAGAGGCAGGGCAGGCTGGAACAAGCCCTGGATCGAGACCTGGTCACTGCGGAGTAATGAGATGCATGAGCTGGCGGCAGAGACGAGGAGGATACATAGCTTTTTACCTGCTCTCCAGAGAAAGTGTTCTGCCTCAGTTACCTGTGGAACATTACCTGGATAAGAGGAGCCACTATACTAATCACTAACTGGAAGAATGGAAAACATACTGGAGTATTCATTTTGTAAATAAGAGACAACGACAAGGCTTAAATGCTAAATTTGTTGACAATAAAATGTAAAATCTGTCACAGATGGCTTATCCTTGATCCTGCACTTTTTTAGCATGAGGCAGGCAAGAATTAGAATTGAAATGCTTTAAGACTTTAGAGTTTTTATCGCCTGCTGTTGCTGCTGCTTCACACAGAATAATTGTGTGAATGAGGCCAAAACATTCAGCTTTATTGGAAGGATGGCATGGTCATTTACGACGGGGATGTTTTTCCCTGGTAATTACACCACTAGACTGCTTCTTGTGAATTTTATGCCTGCGTATTCCGCTTTATTTCCCTCCCTCGCTGTCTGTTATCGCAGAGTTATTTAACAGGACAGTCACAGAGGGAAAACAAGCTGCATGGAGAAGGTTGCTTACTCAGGTTTTGACATGGTTAAAGTTAACTTGAAGCCCCAAATTACAGCCAGATGCTTTGTATTCCAACACAGATGTTACCCGCTGGAATAGAGGGCCAGTGAAATTTAAAGCAGTGTTTTCTTTCAGATGAACCTCATTGTGCCCACAGAAAACTTGTTTTAAATTAACCCCCCTCCTCCTCCTCTTCCTCCTCCTCCTCTTCTGTTCCTCCCCTGCGGTGCCTCCACGAGAGCGAGGGATGCACAACAGCAAGAGAAAAACCCCCTATTTAGAATAAGCACCAAATTACCCCTCGCCGTCTCACAGACCCGCTGCAAAAAACTAGGGGGAAAGAAAGTTTTTTTGGACATACTTCGTCTACAAAGTACTGTGGTGAAGGCTTAGAAAGAAAAAGAGGGCAAATCAAAGGATGCCTGACTCCTCATGCATGGGAGATGAGTCTCGCATTCGAAATGTTCCAAGTTTGGCAGATGTTAAAAGCCGCAAAATGGCTCATTACTGGGACAAAAAAAAGGCCCGAGATAAAGCAATAGGCCCCATGTTGGCTTAAAACAGAATGACAAAGGTCGAGACAGACGGAGAAGACATGGTAATATCCTAATATTTCAACTTTTTATTAAACTTAGATTCTGACAGAATAACCCTGATAAGACAGAGCGGGGTTGAAAAGGAAATTTCTTTCTTGAATAATCTTCTGCACGGCTCATTGTGCGAAAACTGGTTTCAGATAATACAGCACGGGGGCAAAGCTACTCGCAGGCTAACCCATTTCCTTCACTGCACCTGAGGCTAAACTTCATTATGATATAATGAAGTCAAGCCACACATGAACATGCCTGATTAACTCCACTGCAAATGCAAAAAGAGGGTGCAAAGAAGAAGTGGCTGGAATGGAGTGGAGGAGTTTGAAAAAAACAGAGAGAAGCCTTTCCCGATGTATAGCTGACAGAGAGCAAGGTGAGGGGGACTCTGAGTTATTCCTCTTGTAATGGAAATGAACGGGGAAGAGATCACTTAAAAAGCAGAGTGCAAGTTCGCCATCTCTGTGAATGGACTCGCACAAACGTGAACCTGTCAACCCCCTCGAGACCGCATCATCACCAAACCCCTTCCCCAAGCTCAGAAAAAGCCTCTTCCTCTCTGACCCCCCCCCCCCCCATTGCAACGTGCGGCGGCTCTCGCTGGAGAGAGGAACTACTGTTGCCAAGGTTATCGACTGTGGGAGTCAATAATGTTTGATCACAAAAACATTCAGCCACAGCCGGGTTGCCTCAGTACAGCAAACACGGACACAATGATGGATAGATATGAATGACTCCTACATTCACATACCTAATGGAAAAAAATTTGAATAATCATAATACGAGCACCAATTAGCGGCATCCCAACATGAAGTCATGTAAGTCCATTTATCTCTGGTGCAGAAGAGGTTTTAATGAGAATATCAATGGTGTCTGTTCTGCGCCAAACTGCCTCAGCTGTTTTAAAGGACTCACTTGTCCCGGGAAGGAAGACTTGCTCTGGATTCTTCAGCACACATTTTTCCCTTAATTTAAGCAGCTGCACATTTCAGTCATCGCCATGACTCTTGTGAGAGTTTGAAAAGTTGTCACACGTGTAAATCTTCGTTAATGCGTCTTCTAAAGTGAAGTAGCACCAGAACTCATTATAACAACCTATCAAAATGTCTTCAGCGTAAACAAATGGGATCCACCGCACGAGTGATTAAAATGACGACCTGACGGGTATTTATTACTCCACCAAAGATCATCTTTAAATTAATGTGGCTCCACCTGTCGCAGGATGTTTTATCCAAGTATGATTGTTTGAGCGTGGAGGTCAAAAACACAAAATATGCCCCTCCTCTGGGAGCTTTTAGGCTACAATTACAAGACGTCCCCCTGCTGAGCGCTGAGAAACATTCAAATCAACCACCAGCAGAATGTCTTAAGTGCATCAGTCTGTTTTCATAGTTCCCTCGCCGACTAACCTTGCAGAAACGGCTTCACAATTAGTCTCATGATAGGGAAAAATTAATTCTAAGCAGCACATTCTATTCATTAGACTGTAAAGAGAAAGTCCTTAGAACTTATAATAGGCTAAGGCTTTTTTTTTTTTTTTAGGACTTAACAGTTAGGCTTTAATCTGTTTTCCCTAGAAGAAATCAAGGGCATAAGTCCACAAAGAGCGTGCAATCGCAGAGATCTCATGGTCAAGTCAATTTAGCTTTTATCCCAAATTGTGCTTTTATTTTCAGAGCCTCCAGTCTGACGGGGAGATGCTCAACCAGCTGCTCTCTTACATGAACAAGGAGAACAAAACAAATCAATCCAGATCATGTTGGTCAAGTGCAAACCTGTCGAGGTAGCATTGTGTTTAGAATGCGTACCAAATGGGGAAGAAATGACTTTAATGCAACTGTATTTTCTTCATTCAAACAGAGAGAGTATGTTAAAGGTGTACGTGAATACTGCGTTATCACCACCTGCTTGTTTAATACATTGGTTACGCTCCAAAGCACTTTATTGGATTTTATTAGGTTGTGTTCAGGTACCTGCAGAACAGATAAGACGACGGTCATTTTGAGATGCCAATGATACTACCAGCTCTATTCGCAGTAATGTTAAACTTCCTGTCACAGTTCAGCAGATGAAGGAGCTTGTTTGTAAAAGGAAGCATTTGATCTCAGCATTTAAGTGACACTCTCAATGTTAGGCATCATCTTATTGGACTCTAACGTTTTTGATGTATTGTCCTCTTACAGCCGAGGCTAGTGTTGTAGTCAAGACCACATCGAGACCAGAGTGCACCAAAGACAAGACCAAGACATTTAGGGGTCAAGACCAAGAGCATATATATATATATGAAAAAACATCATGATGAGAGTTAACAAAATAAAAGACTGCTGTTTATTCTATTTAAGTTTGCTTTAAATACTGGCTGCGCAGGATTGTTTTGTTGAGCCTTTCTTTTTCTCATTAGTTGTGCATTTAGATAATATTTGTAGTGAGAGAGTGCATCAGTTGTGGTCTCCACCGGTCTTGATCTGCCCAGTCCGAGACCGAGACAAGACAGAGACCATATACATCAATGAAAAAACATCATGATGAGAGTTAACAAAATAACAGACTTCTGTTTATTCTATTTAAGTTTGCTTTAAATACAATTGACAGCAACAAACAAGGTTTGGTTTTGTATTTTCTACCTTTCCTTTGACTCCTTAAGATTCATTTTGGTCATCATTAGTTAAACTTTACCTTTAGATGAGAGTTAAAACTGAGTTTTCTGTTGCCTGTGATTTCAGGAGAGGTAGGGGGTCGTAGCAGTATACTGGCTGCGCAGGATTGCTTTGTTGAGCCTTTCTTTTTCTCATTAGTTGTGTGCATTTTTTAGTTCCTTTAGATGATATTTGTAGTGTTTTTATCTGATGGGTTATAGGTATTGACAGAGTGCATCAGTTGTGGTCTCCACCGGTCTTGATCTGCCCAGTCCGAGACCGAGACCTTAAATAAGTGGTCTCGAGATCTCAAATACGACAACACTATCAAAGGCAGTTGAATAAATGCTTTAAAGTTCACATTTAATTCATATAAAGCCAGTTCATTCCATGTGAGGTCTAGTTCAGAGTGCAGCAGTGATAAGAAACAAGTGTGAAACAAACCTGTGTGACTTTTCCTCTCTTGGATTGTAGTAGAAATGCTTTAGCGCTCACTTCTTATCATTCTTCAAAGTTGCGTTTCCTCACGATGCGGGCGACGGACCCTTCAAATCACCGCCCACAGTATGTAAGCCGAAAACAGCCTCTCTTCGAAAGGTCGACGAAGATCTCTATCATGCAAACTCACACGGGCTTCCCATGTCTAGCTCCTAGGTACCTAGCCAGCTAGCCTGCTAGCTGCAGGAATAAACAGTTGTGTTGTCGAGTCTTAACTCTTCATATACCGGCTGTTTCCGACCGGACGACGCGGTCCTCTTCACAGAGGGCAACAACGTGTGTGTTGTCCGTTAACGTCCATATCTGTCCTCTTATCAGGAGTCCCTTTGTAGTCGCGGGGGATTGTCTTTTTTCTTCTCCTTTCTCAGAGGCAGCGGCAGCTCACTCCTCTCCAACACCACAATGGGTTCTGTCTCCACTCTTTTCAACACCAACCTCTTTAGGCTTTACGACATCCGCTGTCCGTTTGCGGCAGCAGTTGCTAAGCGACTGTTCTAATATTGTCTCGTCTGAAACACCGCCCCCAGTGCAAAGTTTGACAAGATATCTATTTTTTTCTCTTCCTTCAACAGAGTGTGTGAACAAACTATGACCCTAACCTCTAACTATAACAATGATAATGCACGAAATTAATGTGGTTGGAAAACCTGCTTTATTAAAGTATTGTTATAGCTATGTTACCTTGTATTATATAATTATCTTGCTATATTATATTATGTTACATGTTACCCATATTTCTTTATTATGTATTTGTATTATTTTAATCATTATTATTTGAATAATTGCTTTAACACATATTTATCTATTTATTTCTTGTATTCATCTGATCTTGTTCAAGCTACCTTATTTTTAACTTTTCTTTCCACTATTACTTATTTTACTGATTTTATTTTATTTTTCCGTATTTTATTTATAATCATGCCTTTTATAATTTTACCATTGCTGTTGTTTTCTGTCTCTCTGTTATACTGTGAAGCACTTTGGGCTGCATGTTTTTATGTATGAAAGGTGCTATATAAATAAAGTTGAGTTGAGTATTATATTGCTTAATCTGTCATTACCAACTATAATCCCACCATGTCAACCTGTCACTACTGAAACATTTTTTAATACTGTCTGTAATTACTGCTATTTAATCCATTTTTAACATTTGTATTTATCTAAATTCCATTTGTAACATTGTTTATATCTGAATTGTATTCTATCTTTATCTATTTTCATTTTTACTTATTTTATTTTACTAATCAAAACGTTTTCTTGATTATACTTATGTCTGGGGATCAATAAAGTTATGTTTTATCTTATCTTATCTTATCTTATCTTGTAAGACAGTGAAGTTATACTGATCAACTGGACACATATCATTGCTAGGTTGCGTAGTCATCATTACCTAACCAAAATCAGAGAGGGTAATTAAACTGAATTCATTATTAAGAAAGGATCACCCCGTGGAGATAACACAATTGAGACAAAGGGAACGCTAAGGCAACTGTCTATAAATATTTAATTGGGTTGCAAGGCTGCAGCATCCTCATAAATGAAAAAAAAAAACGTTGTTTTCTACATCAAACAACAAAATAAGTCAATATGGTGGATGACTTTACATCAGCATTTGCAGCTTCAACTGAGGGAACTTTAGTGTTTGACTTGGAACACATGAAGTGTCTTATCATGTGTACTCAAGCATTTTTAACAAGTTTTATAAATAGTTTTTTATGTAACAATCAGAATACGTCATTTCCCTAACACCAAACGACCGATTGAATAAATAGCTTCTAAGTAAGGAATATGATTAATTCACACACAGTCAAGGGACAGTGAGTGAACGTTAACTGAGTTGGCCCAATGGACCTCACATGCATTAGTTTGTGTTTACTGCCACCTGCTGGAATACTCTGGGCCGACAACCACTGACTGGTGCGTTCAAGTACTCGGGAACATCACGCAGATATGTTTAGAGAAGACAACAATGACACTGTCCCGCTGATATTCTATGTGATTTGAAGTTGTTTTGATTTATTTTCTCAAAGCAAATTATACACATCTTTCCAGCAAAACAACCACAAAAGACAATACGAAAATACTGCAATAAAGTGCAATACTTTGATTTCCAGTGCAATACCTCATAACCATGTGCAATATTGTAATTTATTCCATAACATATCTTATTATTATATCCATCTACTACATGTGCACTCTGGCTTAGGCTAATTTAACGTATTTCATGTCTTTACAGTACTTCTACATCTTCTTTGTACAGATAGTATTTTTATTTTTATTTAGAATTTCTGGATTTGTGTTAAGGTTTCTATATTTATTGTCCTTACTGTCTTGTTGTGTCCTTACTGTCTTGTTGTTAAGTACCAGTGTTCCATTCACCACGTCGAATTCCTTGTGTGTGCAAGCTCACCTGGCAATAAAACTTTCTTGAATCTTGAATCTTGTGTTTTTGATCAATTTAAATAAATTACAGAGACTTAAAATGAACTGATTATGATATAAAGAAAGTATTAGGCTAGGTGAAGGACCCAGATAATTCAAGTGTAATGTTTGTGACTACACTGGTCAATATTTTATATTTTTTTTCAAGAAGTTGAATGATAAAATTTAATTTGGCAATTAAATTACCTTGATTTTCTAAAACATTTGCTGTAGTAGGCTACTGAAATATTTGTATGGCTATTTTGTCTTTTTGAACCATACGCCTGTATTACGCTTCATTAGTGTAATTTATCCCCATAGCTTAATTTTGAATATATTGCAACCGGATAATAATAATGATGCTGTTTTCTATAAATGGCGGCAGAGCTGTAGTGCCACTTCCACCAGAAAACCCGAGATTTCCGAGTAGTTCTAAAGGCAGCACGAGCAAGTGCTGCTGATGCGGATGTTGCTGCTGCTGCTGCTGCTGACATGAATACAAAAAGTTTGTTTCCGAGAAATGTTACCTGAGCTTTGAAGATGACGAGC
This sequence comes from Notolabrus celidotus, assembly GCF_009762535.1. Classification (NCBI taxonomy): domain Eukaryota; kingdom Metazoa; phylum Chordata; class Actinopteri; order Labriformes; family Labridae; genus Notolabrus; species Notolabrus celidotus. The sequence continues at coordinate 20,350,943 of NC_048288.1, forward strand.
CCTGTGAAGCACAGACACGATAATACAGCAGTAATGTTGCTTGCTGCTGTTGGCTTGGCACTCATTACCATTCTCAGTGTGTGGAAGTTAAAACAATTTAAATATAGACTTATACATGAAACTGGCGGTGCAATGTTTTATGGTAAGTAGCTTTGGCTGATAACGTACTTAGGGGAGGCAGAATACGGAAGCAACACTGTGACTCAGGTTAAAAAAATCTGAACACAAGTTTACAAAAATAAGAGATTTGGTCTTAAAATGTGTATATCATAGTTATATTAACACATTTTGCTTAATCCAGTAATTGTATTGGCATATAAGAGTGTTAGATCTATGTCTAGTGTAAGTCAGATGAAGTTAAAGCTCCTATGAGGATTTTTTTTCTGGTTATAAAACAGACTGATATAAACAGTGATCCCTTTAGTGAGATTCAAAACCACATGAGACCATCAGTGACAAGGTTGGTTATTTCAGTATCATTCATTTTAGTACCTGAAACAACAGCTGCATGGGAGGTGTCTTGAAAAATTATTATAAAAATGCTGCTCGAAGTGCTTCTCTTTTCATACCTTTCCATTTTCCACAACATGTTCATCACCTTGTCTGACACCTACCCTGTGGTGGCTGTTTCAGGGATTAAATTACTCGATAAAGATAATAAATCAGTATGAAGACGGTGATCTTTGCCTTTGTAGACCACAGAAAGATACAAGTATTGAATTTCAGTCTGTTTCAAAACACGAAAAACTCCTCACATGAGCTTTAAAGATGTGAATATTTTACAAGAATGATACATGGTTGACTTGCTAACAGTAGGTGGTGGTTTGTTATGCTAATAACTGAATACATGTTGAATTCAAATCAACCTTTTTTTGGTTTACTGTTATGCCAAGGTTACATCAACTCTAAGGTAGCCCCCAAGCTCCAACAAGCATTACATCTGATTCATACAATATTTAATGGAAGGTGGTTTCACCAATGTTACATCACTGTAACGGCATGTAATATAGATAAACTTCATATATTGTAATTTTTCAGTGCTTCTTGTCACCATAAGGTGTACACATTTTTCAAAGAAGCTGCAAAATGATTGTATCTGTTGGAATCATTTCATCAAAGTGGTTTGATTTTTACAACAGCAAGCTTTATTCTTTGATTTTTCTTCCCCCCCCTCTGCAGGTATGCTGGTTGGGTTGACAGTCAGATACTTGTCATCTGAGTCAGAAGGACATCTGGTCAACATGGAGACTGTGTACACTTGTGGTGGACTCAACAGCACTCCTCACATCTTGACGATCAACGTGACGTCTCACTCTCTCTGTTTTAGACACATTGGAAAGGTCAACGGAAGATGCCCGACGGTCTCAACCCCTCATATGGTAACCATGGTGATTACATTTTGACTTGCACTGCTAGTACACTTTACAGAGGTGAGTGTTTTCTGTGGATAGGTGCTGCAGTGAAAACTAGTGAAAACATTTGCTTCAAAGGGCTGCATGATCGATACTGCACAGGGAAGCACAAGAAGACGCTGCATCATACAAAATGTTCTCCTTTGGTCTAATATTGTTTCATTCCACTCTAATATTTGTCTTTATATCCCTTCCTTTGATCACATCTATACTCGGTCCCTTGTGTACGCTGCTTATTTACATCAACAGTGTCCTCTAATGCTGCTCACTTATTGGTTTTCCTCTGAATTACTTGCACGGTCTGTTTGTTATTAAGGAAGCAAGAAAGAGGTGGAACCGAGAGATAGTGGGCTGCAGAGCAATTTAACCTATATTAGGGATTTATTAAGGAACAGCAGAGATAACAGCTTCAGATGTGCTGCAAGGACAAGAGGAAATTACAAGGCAACTAAGCACAGACAGCAATAAACAAACTATATACTAAGACTGTTGTAGAAGAAATAAAGCAACAGAAAGAGCTGATCAATGAACCCAAAGTGCTCTACGCTCAATTTCTCAAAATTACATTCCTGCCAATAAACTTTGAACACCATTAAAAACAAATGCTGTTTTCCTTGTATCGTTAACATAAAGAACCTCCCACAGTGATATACTCTCTCAATGGCCAGATGGGAAGATGTGAGATAAGCAGGTAATCTCAACATGTACTGCAGCTTCTTCCTCTTAAACAGAGACATGGCTGTCAAAGTGCATGACATAAAAGGAACATAATGGATGTGAACATATTTTAAAATCACAAAACTCTGTGCAAATAAGAAATCAGTTGCACTTTGTCATTACAGAGATGCACTTTGCATATGCTTTTATTGTCAGCCTTTAGGCAAATTAACCTTACTGACTTGAAAGTGGTCTGGTGGGAGCAGTTGTTGATCTGTGGTTTATTCTCTCATGACTTAAAGATCTAACATCATTACTAACCAATATAACACTTTGATGAATAATGTAAGTTAAAGCTACTGTGAGGAGAGTTTGACTGGTTATGAAACAGACTTTAAAATAGTATTGATGCCTCTTTATGGGCAAACAAGAACATCAGTGTTCAAGTTTATTATTCTTATAAAGAATCTGAAACTGCTCCCACAGGGTAGGTGTCAGAAAAGGTGTTAAACAGTACCCAGGTGAAGCGGGATATTTTAAAAATATGTTACATCTATGGCAAAGATTTGCAAGATTTTGACTGTTAAAAGACATAAGGATGAGATATTTTGTTAATAGGACAAAATCATTCTAATAGAGGGTGCCACAATTGACACAAACCAAAAGATTCTCAAAGGAGCTTTAAGATAGTAGAATATACTCCATAAGGTAGAGCAGGGGTTCCCAAACTTTTCAGTCCGCGACCCCCAAATTAAAGGTGCCAAAGACTCACGACCTCCACTGTCCCTCAAAGTGATTTGACATGGCTTCATTTAGCTGGTCTGTAGAAAATTAGCCTACCTATATGAACATGTGGTTGTGTGTACTGTGCCTTTATGAATTAACCTGCTGCTACTGATGCTTTGGATAATTAACTGTTCACTAACTCTAAACTTAGGAGTCAACTGGCAAAAAGAAAGGCAGAAAACTCATAACATTTTCTATATTCAAGGTTTTATTTCAAGTTTAGCTACTATCTTTGTAGATATTTTTTACTATAATGGGTAAATTGTACTATTTTTAGATAACAAAAAAAAAATTCAGGAAGACATCTCATGACCCCCCATTGGGTCCTGACCCACTCTTTGGGAACCCCTGAGGTAGAGAGTATGCTTTGAATCCTGTATTTCAAATGAGATATTTGGTTGTTTTTTTAATAACATTCATATTCCTAAAAATACAAACAATTAGTTAAACAAAACAATATTTGGATACTCATAATTTTCATTTTTAATAAGTTAAAAGCTCTTATGTCCAATATGAATATGACTTTAATAACTGCCAAGCCTTGAGATGGGCCTTTGGTTTTCCTTTTGATGTCATTGCTCTAGCTTGGGTTTTTATTTCAGTGATACTATTAGAGAAGCTTGGCAAACCAAAGAAATCTCTACACGAGCCAGGGATTCACCCATGTTGGACAAGCAGAGGAAGAAGTGAAATGAGCATATCTGAAAATATAATTCCTAATCCCAGAGCAACATTTAAACCCGAGAGCGGGTGAGCAAGCGAACCATGAACCTTGCAAATCATCCAGACCAAGTGTAACTCTTCACTAATGGCTTGGACTCTTTGGCCCCTTTGAATGCTGGGGTCTCATTAGTAAACCAGCAGAGGCTACCACAAAGGCCATTACATCGGTCTGCCCGTTCTGTGTAGCCTTCCCGCCATTAAGTCTGATACATATGGGGGACCTAGCAGGGTGAGATAAGGATTTCACTGCATTACTGAGTCCATTACGTGCCACCGGGGAGTAAGGCATTAAAGTTTGTGGTCTGATTAAATTTAGTGCAGCTCGGCTGAAGAGGCAATTAGTGTGTACAACACACCTCCATCTTTGACTGTGTGGTGCAGGTGGTCCTCGGAATAAAACCCCATGCATTTCAGTTATTTATTTATGACGCTGTCTGTATTTGTCTCTTTTATGTCGTTTTAAATTAGTCATGTACAGCCTGCACCGACGAAAAAATTCATAGCTATTGTGTTGTGTGGTTAACTGCAGCTGCAAGAAGGTAATTTATATTGAAAAAAAGGACATAGTAGCTGGATGAATAAAGCAATTTGTCACCCTAGCAACCACTTCACATGTGAATTACTGGAAAACCATGGTTACTATAAAACTATTCAGAGGGCTTTCAAGCATGAGAAATAATAATTAAACCTACTGTGAGGAGTTTTTAACTTGTTATGAAACAGGCTTAAAAATAGTACGGCTGACTCTCTATGAACCACAAAAGCAAGAACAAGAACATCTGGAAGAGGACTGATTCTGTCTATTTAGTTATTTTAAATGCATGGGACTGCTGCCAGAAGGTCTGGGTTGGAAAAAGAGATGAATTATAAGCAGACAAAACAGCTTTTTTTTATGTATCCATGACAATAATTCTCAATGAATGACTATAAAGAGAGTAGGACACAATTTCTTGTAAAAAACACAGCTTAAATATGTAGTGGTCAAAACATAGACTCTATAAATAATGGACGTAGTATCTGTGACGTCACCCATCTGTTCCTGAGCGCTGTTTTGTAGACAATCGACGGCGGCAGCCATGTTGGAAATGCGGAACTCAACCAGGCATTGTGTGACGTAAAGGGGCGGGGTTTGAGCCTCCTAGCCAACAGCTATGTGTTCCCGTCTGGGAGTCAAGTCAGTCATGTCCTTATTTGAGTAAAAACTTGTAATCTTAATATTTTCTGAACCGTCACATTAGAAAAAATTCACCCCCCGTACAGTGTGTGCCGATAGAGAAATTAGCTATGTAGAGCCAAGCCGTTTTCTGAACCAGGCTGTAAACATGTTTATTAATGCTGCAAAGATTGTCTTTTTTGAATTGGTGTGTATGTGGTTTCAGGTGTTTCTGCTGCCAGCCTAAAGCAGATTCTCGATGAACTGCAGTTTATAACCTTTTCCGCATGGGCTTCATAGATTGAGACTGGAGGTTGCCGCTTGGGTCAAAATCAGCAAAATAATGAGATGTGCCTACATGTCCACAGGGGGGCGCCAAAATCAACACAAACCCATAGATCCTTAAAGTAACTTTAATGTAAAAGAGATTAGCACAAATCCATACTACATTTACCCAAAATACAAAGTGCTCTGTTAAAAACATATTTTTAAAGGCAAGCCTTTTGTCATCAAACCAAATATTTAGTTTCATCAACCTTTTTTATTTTTGTTTAAAGCTCGATTAAAGCTATCCTATGACCAAAGCTAAATCTCAGTAAGCCCTCTCATCTCCTCATCTTCTCATCTCTCCATCTCTCCTTTGGAACTGTAATACAATTGAATATGAGCGTAACTCTTAGCAGTGTAATGAGACCTTGTGAGATGTAGAAATTGCAGAAAAAGTTGCATTATTTTGATCTGAATCAAATATCAGTGCTGTTTGATCCTCAGAACGCATCCACAATAGACATGAAAAGGATTCAAGGATGAAGTACATGAAAGGCTACCTTCTGAGCAGCTTGTGTTGCACTATATTGGCTAGGATGAGAAACAGAAACAGAACGTGCACAGTATGTTAAAAAGACGTACCAAGCACTCTTTGCTTGCTGTCTGCATAAAAAGGTAGCTTTGTAATGTTTGCAGATGGATTCTACTCAATCTGTTGTCTGAACACGTGTGGCCGTACTTACGGTACATGCTTATTCTTATTCTAATGAATGCTAGGAGCCTCCATGCTGAAAACTGACACGAGCAGTTAGGCTTCTCACTAAGTGTTATGCTTTGCTTTAATCAGCCCTGGAAGTCTGAGTCATGGCACACAGACAAAATGCTAATGTAATGCAGTGATTATACCAGAAGCTCTATATGCACAGTCTGGAGGCTTGACTGGAGGTTCAAAGTTTGCAGTTGAGAAGAATTAATTTCATCTCCTAACTTTAAAAAAACATTTAAATGATAGATTGATGCTATTGCTAGTTGCTTTCTCTAGTCCTCTGACCACTCGAAGCACTTTTACATCACATGTCGCATTCAGCCTCACACCTCACATACACAGGTGGCAGAGGCTGCTGTTTAAAACACCCATCAGTAATATTAACTAATTCCATTCACATCCCGTTGGCACAGCCACTGGGGGCAGTTTGGGTTAAGTGTCTTTCTCAAGGACACTTTGGTGTGTGGATCCAAGATCGATCCCTTTTGATTGAGAGATGACCGACTCTACCGCTGAGCCACAGCTGCCCTTTAAACCGCCATTAACACATTTTAAACTACTTTATGAAAATGTTCTTTCATCTTCATTCAGAGACGATTCACTTAAAAATCCAAGACCGTTGCACATTTTTTTTGCAAGACGAATACCTTTTTTTTTGTTAACACATGTTTTATTGATTTTCACATTTTACAGGGTATTCACAGAATGTATCAAAACATACAGAAAACAAATATTGGCCAAATATTGGCAGAATATTACGTACATAAATAACATACAGAAAACATAAAACAATGAATTAAAAACAAGAGTAATACTTAGATTGTCAGAGAACATTTTCAGAAAATTCTAGACAAGACCCTACAACAAATAAAATTACATAAAAAATAAACATAATAATAATAATAATAACTATAATAATAATGTAATAATAATAATAATAATACTAATACATAGACAAAGAAAATTTAGTTGATTTTTGTTTTTTACAAAAATGGTGACAAAACACACAAAAAGGAAAAAAACAAACAAACCAAAATGATTATGGTTATAATATTAAGTCTGTTATTATATAGACTCTATCTGTCTTAGACTCTGGATTTAAATATTTTTTTTCTCTCCAATAATTACTCTATTGTTGAGAGACATGTATGTTCAGAGGACTTTGTGCAGTTTTTACCTCCCACTTCATGGCTAACACATGCACCATGTGAGGGCTAATGTGTGGTGAACAGGTGTGCATTTAGAATCCCGACAGTATGAGCAGGACCCAGACACAAGGGACTCAAATTTGTTTAACTACCTGCTCAGTATGCATTATCCCGTTTATTACCCAGCTACCAATTAAAGACAAGAACAATTTGACTCAAGGTTTGATTTAATCAATTTGAAAATTATTACTACTATTCCTTTATTATTATATTAATTATTTAATTGTTATTGAATTGTCCCTTCAGTTGGTGATACTTCCATGGTAATGTATTATTATCAACCCACAAGCAGGACAAATCAACCTTAAGCTAAACATGAGCCTGGCTGTTTGTGATCATTCACGTTTAACGGAGCATTTCCATTGGAGGTACATTATACATGGTGGACAGGATTTCTGGAGGAATATTTATGTTGACATTTCTGTCCTCATTCAGCTTTCCTTCTTGCTTTGTAGATCACATTATTGCAATCAGGACCACTCTCATTACAGAGAATTCATATTTGCATGCAATATGTTATATTTGGCAGTATGGCTCTGTTCTGAGAGCTCCCTGCCCTTCTGCATGCATATGAGGAATGCCAAGCCTGAGGCCGGGAGAGCACACCTGCTCTCACTTTCATGTGCAAAGAGCAGAATTAAAGACCCCCCGTGGTAAAACACAGAGCAGGCACCAGTCAGTGACAACACATATGACACTGGTTAAATCAGACACAGCAAAAAAAGGAGATGCTGGGGTGGAAGTGAGTTGCAAAGTGGTTGCAAAGCAGGAAGTGGAGGCGGGTTAAAGCAGTAAATAGAACGCCCTTTTTGACATTTAGCCAACTGGATGTATAGAAGGTAATCTGCTAAGCTGTCAGCAGACATGGGCTGGTGTTAAGATCAGTTGATGTTTTATAGGCTTAGCTTGACTTTGTTGCCTGCCTGAACTAATGCTAGGCTCAATCGTTACCCATTCACAACCTAACATATACGTTAATATCAAACGTGTTCAGTGTTTTCCCTTTTTTGAGCTGTAAAAAATATTTGTATCAAGTTAATCGCAAATCTGTTCCGTTTGGAGTATCATATTTAGAAGAATCATAGAAGTTCTAATGTTAGCACTTAAACTTGGAGAGCTCTGCAGTGACATTTATGCTTCTGACATGATGCAACAGTTTTTTTGTCTTGTTTTGAAAGAGAGGAGAGACACTGTTATGTTGGTACCCAGAGACTATCGGGAATCGGAATCCAAAGAGTTTAAAGTACTGCTGCCTGTCTGCCAAAACACAGCTGCTAAAGTGAACAATGAGTGTGTTTGTGTATGTGTGTGCGGTATCTGTCTGTCAGTCACAGTCAGTAAATGGAATCCTCCTGCTCCCTGCAGAGGCCTGTCACTCAGTCAGCAGCACAACAGCTCTGTCTCTTTACAGGAGACCTTTGATCCCGAGGTCCTTTTCAATCTGTTCCTGCCACCCATCATCTTCCATGGAGCGTACACCCTTAATCAGGTGAGACTGCTGTCCTAACATGCCTCAAACTAGTAGGATGGACTGTACATATAATGTGTGCAGTCCATCAGTGTGAAAACTGCTTTATATAGTGTGTGCTGCTCTTTGTAAAATAGACATTTCAGTACTTGTGTGACATATTGTTCACCTGTGTGTTTGCTTGGTGTTACTGATTCCTGTTTATTTCTGTTCCAGAGAAGATTCGGTGAGAATCTTGGATCAATTGTGACTTTTGCTTTTTTGGGCACCATTATCAGCTGTATTATCATGGGGTAAGCCTTTTTCCTTGTTCAGTCACACAAATGAAGATATTAGAAGCACAACACACAGTTCAGGTGCAAAGAAGTGAGAGAACAGCTGTGGTGCTGGAGCCAAGATTATAAGATCTTACAAGAGTGCCTTTTCACATAACTCCACTGTACATAACAGAATTAATTGAATATTGTGTATGTTTCAAGTTGGTTCTTTAGACAACATTAAAGCACAAAAAAATGCCATCATGTTTAGAACAAAAAATACAGATTATAAATTTGTTTTTCGGCACTAACATCACTAACTGGTAATACAAGTTACTCAATTTTATTTTCATAGGCCCAAAATGCTGATCATATGGTGTGTCTAAGCTGTAGCCCAGCCACACAACACCAGCTGTAGCTGTAGCGCCTGCCAATGGCTGCTGCCACAATAATAATAATACATTTATTTATATAGCACCTTTTAAAAACAGGTTTACAAAGTGCTTTACAGAGTGCAAAACATAGCGAGACAAAAAACACAAAAGCACATGACAATGGTTTATGAGAACTAAAATTAGTTGAGTAAAAGACAATAATAAGAACCATGCAGAAATTAAAAAGTCAGTGATGAGTTAAGAAGTAAAAGCACGTTTAAAGAAGTGTGTTTTTAAAAGAGATATAAAAGAGGACAAGGATGTGGCTTGCCTGATCTCCTCCGGCAGGTCATTACAGAGTTACAGGGCCCTGACTGCAAAGGCCCGGTCACCTCTGGTTTTTAACTTTACTCTAGGAAGTTTCAAGAGGGACCTGCTGGAGGATCTCAGGCAGCAGTTGGGGACATACATCCTTAGACACTCACACACACAATTCTATAATGCTCTACTACTCTGATGAAAACAAGCAAAGATGACAGATGACATCTCCTAGTATGGGTTGGCAGTATTTTGATCTAGAAATTGGTGATTAAGTTGTATGTAGTTCTGTTTAAACTAGCATAGAACCACTTGACTGGAGCAGTGAGTAACCAGCACAGGCATGTGGATGTGAGGCTGGAAGGAGGACCAGCGGGTAGTGCTAGCCAAACTAATTTGGCACTGTTTACTTGCAGAATATGTGATTCTGTGTTTCGCCTGGTTGAGTAAATTGTGCTCAAGTTGGACTGTAGTCTTACCTCCAGACTAGTCGGTTAATCAGAAATCGAATTTCCGTTTAAATGACCAGGAAATTACTTTGTAACATTTAGAATACAGTCATCTGTTTGTAAATGTCTTCAGATAACATTAAGTGGGATTTGCCGCTATATTTATCAAGATTGATTGATTGATCCCTAACTGAAATGAATAATGATATAAACAATGTTCCAGTTCTTAACTGCATCATTATATATGGAACATGAAATTGCTGTACTTTAGTATTTGTACATAGATAAAGGTTTACTAAAGTTGTTTTAAAATCAGGTGTCATCCTCATTTGTTTAGTGTATGGCGCTGTGGTACAGTGGGTCCTTTTGTCATTACAGGAACAGCACAGATGTATCTTATAACATTAGTTACTGATTTATTTCTAGTGAACCCAGTAAGCTTCAAATAGCCTGTACAGCCAGTAACAAGGAACCCCTGGAACTATGTGACAGACTCTTATTCCACTCTTACTTTTTCTAACATGAGAAGTCTGTAACTAACATAAACAGAACCCTTGAAACTAAGCAGATTTTCCTTCTAATGCAGTATTAACACACCTTATAATCACAAGCTGCTAAGCCTGTGTAAAATGCACTACCTACTGTCTGTAGTGTTGCTATCCCGGCTCAGAAAGCTAGATGGCACTGTCTGTCTTTAGAGGAAACTAGCTGTAACTGATGCATTAATTTGCTGCACACACAGAGGATGTTAAAACTCAAATGTCCTGTTTTATTGGTTCACTGAAAGAACTCCAGTATCCTTTACGAGTAGAAAAAAACCAAACAACTAAACGATATAAAAAGTATTACATTATGAATATAATATTTTGCTTTCTAATGTTTGGAGATGCATGGTAATTTCACCCCTAGTAATAAATAAACAGTGGCCACTTTATGTTTGTATATGTTCCACCATGATGTCGTCTTTAATTGTGTGATGCCTGATATATTGGTGTTTGTGTATGGTTGTGTGTATGCTTTAATACCGAGGTTGTAGTCAAGGATGATGTCAAACTAGACTGCATTACATTACAATATTCTGCCCCCTTACTTCTCTGTACAAGAAAGTTCAACATCACCTTTAACTAAGAGCTTAATGACGAAAATATTACTGAATTATTTCAACATTTATGACGATTTCCCCACAAACAGACTGTTGTAATGGAAAGAGTAGATTGCACTTTGTATACAATGAATACGCACCTCATTTAAATTATTAATAACTTCATTGTTAATTATCTTAATGTCTTACAGCTATAGTAAAAGATTATGCCCTTAAGATATTTTGTCTGTATCTTAAAGGCTCCTCCAATCCTTGGAAACCCAGAGTCAAAGATGTCGTCTGTCCTTTCCTCCCTTCCTCCTTGCCTTTCAAACATTAGTCCTTCCCCCCCTGGAGCACCCTTTGTCAAACTCTTCCCAGTTCCCCAGGGATGCAGGGCAGGGTTTGACATGTTGGGTCACGTGCACATTCTTTGATGCGAAGGCACCAGACCTGACCAATCTCATCGCTTGTTAGTGAGTCTGCTTTATCCCTTTGGGAAAACAGTGTCATGGGAGTGAGGGAGCCTTTCTGAGTCAGTTGACAGAGTACATCCACTTCTTCTTCTTCTCCAGTCTCTCTCTCTCTCTCTCTCTCTCTCTCTCTCTCTCTCTCTCTCTCTCTCCTCTCTCTCTCTCTCTCTCTCTCTCTCTCTCTCTCTCTCTCTCTCTCTCTCTCTCTCTCTCTCTCTCTCTCTCTCTCTCTCTCTCTCTCACACACACACACACACACACACACACACACACACACACACACACACACACACACACAACATCATTACCATAACTTCAAATCTCCCTTAAAGATACACAAATAAGAGACGGCTTAGTCGCCCAACCTGCGGGCACTACTTTAAATCTCAGCCTTGGGGACAGGTCGTGTGCCGTCACTATGGTAACAGAGTTATGCCAGTGGACAGAAAGGTCCCCAGGAAGGCACGCTGGCAGACTGATTATTATGGGATGCTTCACAGTAACAGGATTAGTACTTAACACACATCCTTTGGCAGTCAGGAGCTGGACTGTTAGGTTGAATGCTGAATAGATGTGTTAGCACACTTTGGGTCAGAGTGTGTGATGTTTTTACAAGTAGGGACATACAGTGGTGCATTCTGGGTGTTAAGCTATTTTTTTTAAATTGCATAGGCTCAAGACTGATAAAAAAAAAAATACTGCCTCTGTTTTATTTTTGTCACATGCTTTCTACTCTCTCAGGGAAATCTCTGCACACACTCACACACTTATAAATAGAAGTGTCCACCTGTGCCAAGCAGCCGCCTAGAAGCAGGTCAACTCATGTGTAGGTAGCGTCTGGCCCCATTACCCAGACTACTCTGGGGGAAGCCCTGCTGTGGTTAGATGGATGGCTGATATGCCTGCTCTGGTCTGGCGCTTCCTGATGACCTCACAGTGTGTCCTTCTGTCTGTCTGTACTCAATCTCAGGGCCTGCGTCTTCGGCTTCACCAGACTGATGGTGCTGGTTGGGAGTGCAGCAGATGGAGACTTCTTCCTCACTGACTGCCTGCTGTTTGGAGCCATTTTGTCAGCCACTGACCCAGGTAGCTGGACACATAAAGAACTCCCATCAACATTTTTGAAAACTCTACAGATTAAATTTCACTACATTTCACAAGTCAAACACTTTAATGCTTCTTGACGGAGCAAGAAACGTCAAAAATATTCCCAGGAATGCTTCACACTTACGCACTGTGAATATACAGTCACATCAAAAGGATCTGCTCTAAGTTAACACATACAAATGAGTTGGAGTAGAAAAAAAAAGAGTTGAAAAATATCAAATATGCATGATGTGTTCAGACTGTTTGAGTCTCTGTAGATTTCTCGTCTTTGCCGTTTCTGGGTTTTGATTTGGTACATGGATTTCTCGGCAGTATCAGACATTCAGGCGTCGCAAAAAAATCACACGTTCTTCATTGAAGTTGAAGTACGGATACTTCAACATAAAAAAGACTGGAAGAAGAAGAAACTCTTATAACATTTCTTCAGTAAAGGAAAAGTGAAAATCTGCATGCTCTGCAAGTATTTGCAGTATTATAATGGAAAGAAACCCTCTGAGTGATACTTCTACAGGCTGTTCTTGCCATGACTATAAAACTTAAAAAGAATATACAAGGAACCTAAAAAAAAGACTTCCACTTTGCTCTGATATGCAAATAATTTTATTGACAAATTAAATGGATTCTCTTTTATCCAGAACACCACAAGTTCCTCCTGTAGTCACTGTTATTATTGTCTCTTCTCCACAGTTGAACCTACTCCATATCTAATTCACTTCGTCTTCTACATCTTGTGGATTATATTTACTGATGAATACGCCAAGAACACATCTCTTTATTTACAACTTCATTCAGGTTAGAGTCATTGACTAAAGTCTGGAGCCTCCTTGAAAAAGGCAAGGAGAGGAAAGTACAGGTGTATGTGTTTAAAGCTAGGGTTGGTAGTCACGGAAAACTAGCATGAATTTAAATGCAGCATGTCCTCAGGACTCTGTCTAAACGTTACAATACATATAATACTGTAACAGCTCTACTGTTTGTTAAACGTGTTCAGTGTAGATGTTCTTAATTCCTACAGTGTTGACAGTTATTGAAGGCATCAGGAGAGGTGTAGAGTGTGCGAGCGTCTGGACGGCCGCTACAATACATATGTATTTTGTGTAGGACTTACTAAATGTCATTAATTCTTTTGCTTGTCAGAGCCCCCGTGGTGAGAGCTTTTTGGACTCTGATCCGGACTACGGTCCTGAGCAAAGCACCTCATCGGGTCAGAGGGGACAGGCCCAAGGTCGAGCGAGAGGGGCAGTTAATAGAGGCAGGGGAAGCAGAGGCAGGAGACGGGGAAGGGGAGTGCACGCCGGGGAAATGTACGTGCAGGAGGCGGGCAGAACGGCAGGACGGGATTTGATTGGTTGCATAAAATTGGACCCTAATGATGGTGATTGGTTGTTGTTTTCCCAGGTTAACTCCGGCTGTAGATAGCAGCTTTTTTTTCGCTCTTTTTTAAGAACACATACTGTATTGATTGCCATCGGGACATGAAGATCATTTTAACCAGTATAACAAAAAGTGTATCTAAATCTGACTACCAACCCCAGCTTTAAATGTAGCAGGCAAAAATAGGAATTTGTCTGTGTAGATACCCCAAAACTCTACCGATCTGTTTTTACAGTTACTTAAAAACAAACCTTCTTAAAAAGGCTAACCTCTCTTTCTCTGTCTATTTCTCAAACATCAATGTTTGAGATGCACCAAAGATTCTGTCAGGTGTACATGTATTTTCGATATATGCTATTCACAAACACAGCACATATTTCTGTACCTCAGAGATTCAGCTTTGGCTTTGCATTTTCTTTATGTTCAGCCATCCTTTCCCCTGTCTCCATACTTTTGCATAGAAATAGAGAGATAACACAGATTGATAGCCATGGCTGCAGGCAGGAGCAAAGTCACAATGCCCTCTCAGTGGCTGCTTTGAATTCGGGTCACCTCTTTTCCCGAGTGGAACCGCAGCATTATCTGTGTTTTTCAAGAGCAGTCAAGTGGGATGTCATAAGGCATCCTACAATGCTGCCACCGTGGCAGTGTTAATGTTCTCATTTGGAGATGAATTACATTTAACAATAAGTGGCTGATGAGGAGCTGTGCATTATGCTGCAGCTGTCAATCAGACTGGTGTGATTGACCACAAGGCGCTCATCCTCACCAGACCTCAGCGACCTCATCACTTTGATAAGAATCACTCTGCAATGCATCCATGGCCCAAATGCCAAGACCTCTTGGCTGCCTCCATCTCATGCTGTCCAAATATAGAGCCAGCTCTCTGATTTTCTAAGAGGAAGCCATTAAGATTTCGTCGTCCCTATTCCTCATTTGCACATGTGCAATCTAAACTGCAAAAACATCCAGAAACAGGCTACTTTCACACACATACAGGCACATTTTAGACAAATTTTGACAAATACAGCTCACCGTCCATGCCAAAAGCCTAGAGTGACAGCTTTCCGCACATGTCGCTGACTCATTGTGTCAGTGCTTTTTTGTCACGTACTAACTGAAATGATGGAGATCTGGAGAATACTGTGAAAGTCATCGCAGGCTGGCAGCCAAGCTTTGAGTGAAATTGAATTTATTTTCCTCTTTGCTTACACAGAATTCTGGAGCATAGCAGAGATATGCCATATGCCTGGTTCTCATTGCAGCCCAATTATGGGAGCATACAAAGCAGCTATAGTCCTACATATGAGGAAGTTGACATCATGAGTAATATAAATGTATATTATTTCACATAAGTTGAAACGCTAGTTTTGGCCTATAGTTGTGGCTACCGTGAATCTTTAAAAGTATGTCTTTTGTCTTGGGAAATGTAGAGATTTTACTGACCTGAGAAGGAGTTAAAATTTGACACAAATGTAAGTTTTTAAGGCTCAATCTGATATTTTTGGTGATTGTCATCAACCTTAAAAATTGACTAATATTTTCTGAACAGTTCTACTTTCTGATGAATAAAGAAAGTGTCAGAAGGAAAGAAAAATTACACAGAATCTGTCTTTCGAACATTTCTCAGAAAAGTACATTTTCTGAAAGAGACATCTTAAAAGAGTTTCTGACATCCATTAATTTAATGTCCATTAAAAATTCCTGGTTTCCACAAATTTTGATCATAAAATGTAATATGTACAACATTTTCTGAAAGCTTCATTTAAAATGTTCCCGAAGTTTCTGAAAAAATACTTTTTTAAAAGTAATTTTAAAAAAAAAAAACAATAAACAAAATAAACAATCTGATTTCACAGACATTCCAAAAAAACGTAAATCAAATTTGAGTAATTTGTTAAAGATTTTTGAAATGTACAGTTACATTTTTCTTAGAACTCAGTTTTCAATAACTTCTTTCAAATTTCTATTAAATTTACAGCATAAAAAATCCAGCCATTTTATTTTAGATGGATATTTCCAAAAGCTCCCCAAAACTTCTGAAAGTTCCCTTAAATCTTTTCATTGAAAAGTTTTGAATAATTTACAAAATTGGACAAAATGCTCTGAAAGTTTCTCTGAAATGTCATTTTTGATGAAAATTGTTTGGAAATTTGAATACAATTTTCCAAAACAATGATAATTGAAACCAGAAGAAAACAAACAAAATTGTTGGTTGATTTCATGATTCCCTTCCCCTTGTGGTATAAAGACAGTTTACCCTAATTTGTAAGCTCAAATTCTTGGTTTTGTGCAGCGCTCCGAAGCTCTGAAGCCATAAGACCTGTTCTTATCAGCCTCCGAGTAAGACTCATGGTTCAGGTCACAAAGTAGAACACCTGCTGTGGTGCATCCTCCAGCCTCAGGGTTGGTTACCAGAGGTTGTGAAACCTTCACTTAACTTTTCAAAAGGCAGAATTTTTTATGGCTGGGAAGGCACTGCAGTTTTCCCTTTCATCTTTGGAGTTTGTATTTAATTATTTATTTTCTTATTTTGAGGAGTTCTCTGATGTGAACTCTGCGTTTTTTCTTTTAGTGTGTCAGAGCTTGAAATGATGCCTGAGTGAGATATTGATTGTTCAATTTCGGACATTTGTCTAAATTAGGGCTGTCAAACGATTGTTTTTCTAAATCCTTATTAATCCCTGCATTTCAGTAGTTCATCTTGATTAATCGATATATCTCTGATATATTAATTCTGTTTGACACAAAGTGCAGTTCATTCTTTACTTGCTCACTGAGCCATGGAGTTTTTAAAGTGAAATTTGACATACAAAATCGTATTGGTGTTATTTTCCATCATGGCAGCAGCAGGAAGCAGGAAGACACTGCGGTCAACTATGGTGTGACGAAAGGGACAAAATGCCATGCAAGTAAGCCCTAGTTTAAATCTCTAGTTGGCAGTCACTACAAACAAATAGGGTGGAAATTGAAAACACTGTTGGACCTAGATGTGCATATGATGCAACCTACTGGCAATAATACAATATTATATTTGGGGCTAAGGATTATTACTGAGAAAATTAACACACAGACAACTCACAGGGATTGTTTAATGAGTTTACAAATCCTAACTATCAAAACCTAATAAGCTTTAGACCAATTGTGAATACAGCTAAGAATTTTATAGTGCTAGTGTAGAGTTAACAAGGCTTAAACACTGTACTATATTCAACCTGTCATGCACTTGTTGGTTTGAGCCATTTATCCACTGCTCTTTTTTCATTCTGCATATTTAGATGGATAGACATTTAAAACTTGGAAAAACAGAATCTGACAGCCAGAAGCATCATACTCAGTCTGAGGAGCCCAAACATCTCAGCTGTCAGTATTGGGTCGACCCATCAGTCTTTTGGCCTTGTTGGAGTGTCAAAACATTGGATGTCTCTCAAATCTTGGTGTAAGACTAAAAAAGACACATCAACACGTACAGTTACTTCTTCAACAACTTATTTATGACACCTCTGTAGGGCCATAATTGTAAATGGCAGGCTTACTCTGACTAAAATGATTGATGACTTTAAAGGGACATACTAAACTTAAACAGTTAGATATAGAGTGCATTAAAAGAAAACCACAGAGAACTAGCAGTTATGTAATGGCTGGTTAACTTGCTCTGTAACCGTGAGGATGCATTTTTTGTGCAACAGTCCTGATCCCCTGTTTGCACCCTTGTCACTGCCCTAACATTGAGCACTTTTTGCACTTAGCTTTGAAGATTATAGTAATTCCCTGTTGACTGTAATCTCCTTTCAGTTCTATGTCTGCCTAATTTGGTCAAATCAGCGAGCAAATCCCACACTCTCTGACTGCGATGGCCGCGAGCTTCGCCCCTGCTAAACCTCTGCAGCCGGGTAATTTGACCTAATAAGGCTTCCATCCGACCCTTTCAACTGTATTATGTCTGAAATAATTGTCTACTCTCTCCACCTTATGGCGTTGCTGTGGAAACTGATGAACACTTGACAGCTGTAGGACGTGGGTTGCTATGACAACCCAGCCAACCAGCACCCTCCTGTGTATGTATGTGTGTGCGCGGTGGACGCTCTTTTTTTTCTCTTTCTTTTCTTTTTTTTTTCTCCGCCGTCCTGCAGTGTGACTGGCGCACGCCATGCTGTCATCAGCCAGGCATTATGGGTGCAGGGAGATGGAACGGTCCTGACTTCGGGGGCCTACCTCACCCTCTCCAGATAAAGGATTTTCTTCTGACCAGGAAGAGCTTTAAACCTGTCAAAGACCAAAGAGCCAGATCTGTCAAAACAAGTCCAGAGGCTGCTCTCTTGCCTCTGCTCCTGTTGTCAGTCTGCTCGTACAGTGGCTGTGCCCTCATGGACCTGATATTCACCACAGGGCCAGACAGCTATCATGCCAGACTCATTATTCACTGCACAGATTTCCCTGATACGGATTTATAGTTTTTATACAGGTGGAAATTAATCTACAGAGATCTGTAGTGAATATGGTACTGTCCAGCCAGTCAGTCCCTATATTGCTACAGGTATGTGTGTGCGTGAGAAAGGAAGAGATTTCTATTATTCTCTACCTGAAATTGTTTCTCTCGTTATTTGATAATTCTGTTTTGCCTGCATTCTCTCGCGGTGGATTTGAGCCAGCACTTTTCTATCGATTTTATCTCATCCATCATATATCAAGCAATAAATTCAACTTCAGCGATACACTGCAATGTCATTTAATCTAATCTAATCCGCAGTATCAGTAAAACACAGAGCCGACAATGCTGAAGCTTACAGAAGGAGATACTTGTGTTGACAGGAGGTACGGAGCGGACAGGCACATCAGCACCTCGTCAATGTCAGTATTCTGTTTGTCACTCAGTGTCAACGCATGGCTGTCCTGCACTGCTGAGTATGTTGCGTGCTCAATGTGCTCATTCATATGCTCCCCCCCCCACCACATGTGTACTCACTTTAACTCACAATGGAGTTCAGCTCAGATTACACTCAGTGGATGTGCTAGTTTGAAAGATTTAGCTGTAGAAATTATGAATTAATAAGTTATTATTAGTGATATAACACTCAACTGAGTGCGACACAAGATGCTGGGTTCACAATACTCGTTTGAAGGATCTAAGTCACCCAGTTTATTTTCAAGCTTTAGAGCTTTGCTTTTATTTTCTCTTTCCATTCTCTCTTTTGTTGAGGTTACTTTATTTCTTCTTTAGATTACAAACGTTGGTTTTCTCTGGGTAAGAAAGTGTTGCATGCCCATCTCACATGGGAAGACTATGTTTGGGTTTCGAACCCAGAACCATTTGATTGAAAGGCCGTGCCCTTTCTAGATACGCTTGCTCCTCCCACACTCAAAAGACGTGCAGTTCGGTTACCTAGTGGCTCTAAATTGCTGGTAGGTATAAGCGTTTGCATGGCTGTTTTTTTATTATTCTTGGTGTACCCCCCCCCCCCCCCCCCCCCCTTTTTGGCCAATGACTGCTGGGATTGGCTCCAGCTCCCCACATCCTGACATGGGGCAAGTGAAAGGTAGATAAGGGATGGATGGATGATAAAAACGTAGATGAGAGGCACGCAGCATACTTTTAGATTGTCGCAACAATTCTGGTTGCATCTCTCTTTTTCTCTCTTTAACCTGTTGAGCAGGTGTGGAGACTCTACAAGTGACAAGTACACAAGGAGTATAGAGGGGGAGAGAGTTTTTCTCCTATAGTTAATCAATGTTGGGTGACCGTTTTATAATGAGAAAATACTATAATGGTTAACAAGTATACTTCGGTAGACTGCACAGGCATGAACATTATGCTAATGTGGGGAATCACTATCAGTGCATCTGCAACTGCAAAGCCTTTACCAGCTGCCACCATGTCTGTACACCTTTTTTCAGCTACAGGTGTTATGCAAGCGGCAATCTCCGATCTCAAACTATGAAGCCCATGCGGAAGTGTTATAAAACTGCAGCTCATCGAGAATCCGCTTGAGGCTGGCTGCAGAAACACCAGAAACCACATAGACACCAATTCAAAGAAGACGATCTTTGCAGCATTAATAAACATGTTTACAGCCTGGTTCAAAAAACGGCTTGGCCCTACGTAGCTAATTTCTCTATCGGCACACATTTTTTTCTAACGCGACGGTTCAGAAGATATTAAGATTATGAGTTTTTGCCCAAATAAGGACATGACTGACTTGACTCCCGGAAGGGAACACATAGCTTTTGGCTAGGAGGCTCAAACTCCGCCTCTTTACGTCACACTCTGCCTGGTTGAGTTCTGCATTTCCAATATGGCTGCCGCCGCCGATTGGCTTCAAAAAGTGCTCAGGAACAGATGGGTGACGTCACGGATACTACGTCCATTATTTATACAGTCTACAGTGTTATGACAATAAATGAGAGAAGTTAAAGGCAGGCAGCGCCCTCTGCTGTTAAAAAAGAAATAGTGCTGGATTCATTTTTCCTCTCACCTATTAAAATCAATCCTAATGTGTGCCCCTTTTCAACTTTCTCATGTGGTGTTAAAAAATCCCAAGCTGTTAACATAAATAAGTGAGTAATAAGTTGTTTGTTGATTCTACAGCCAAAATTACTTTCATCATAACTAAGCTGACACATTGTTTTAAGGATTTTCAGATGAGGGAGAGGTGTAGAATACAATATGTAGACTACTTTTTTTGTACCTTCGATTGCTTACTGATTTCTACCTGCTAATAGTAAAAGTTGCAACCACTTTAATAGAACATTATGGAACAGCCAAAATAATGTAACTTGTCAATATTTTGCACATGAATGAGCCTTTTTTTAATTGACTCCATTCAAAAACTGATGGAAATATCGCTTTTTGAGAGACCAGTCAAGGAATTAAAGACCTAATCTGAGTTTAAACCATCAATATGTCAATTTTTTTCACCCAGGAATTGGTTACCACACCCTTTTTTCACTCTGGTATCTCAGAAAGGGGGAAAATTAATGCAGAAAAATCTTTTTAGACATAAATCAAACGCAACTGTGTTTTTCATTTTTCTTCTTCATGTTTTTGTACCAATCAACTTGTTTTTCTGAGCTTCAGTGTTTGGTTTAACCTCTGCAGGATTCACACATCGGTGTGAAATTACAGTTAAATCTTTCCAGATGTTATAGCTGAACGGTGGGGAACCCGTCACAGATGTCAATTGTTGCGAATTAGACAAGACTGCACAGCGAAAAACCAAATTCCTTTGACTTATTACAAAATGTTCTCAGAGCTGAAAACCATACATAACTTAAATCAAAGTGGTTAGTGTTCCTCCATGTTTTTATAGTTTTGTGTTCAGTTCTGTTCTAGTTTTAATGTGAACCAGAACAGTAACATCACGTGTCACTTTACTCACCATAAGTATGTACAAAACATGTCTGATTGCATGCAAACCCAAATACACGCACTGTTTGTGTAAACCTCCATTTCCACTTAAAATCACCGTACAAGAGGCTCCTTTGTTTGAGAAATACATCTGGAGAATTGTTTGTGTATCTGAGCAGTGAGTGAATCCACCATTATTGAAAGCATGGAGCTCTCTGCCTGCATTTGACTGTAATTGGCTCCTTTTGGTTGTTCCTTTGTTTCATCTGCATTGTTCATACAGCTGAAGCATCTGAGCTCAAAGCTCTGCCTTTGCCAACTCTTTATATCATAGTATCCAAGTTATCACTCTTAACTGAAAACAGCAGTTATACCTCGTGTTTGAACTCCCCACCTGTGATAAAACTATAACACCTGCAGCATTGACGATAAGGAAACAGCCTTTAAAGTTTGACACTGAAATATCTACAAATCGCATTAAGCTTCAATGTCATTAATTTACTTCTCTTGCATGCTTTGAAATATCTGTCCTTTGCTTTTTCTGCCAACCAATCCAAGATTTCACCCTTAAGAGAACAGTCGGTATAAATGGAGCAACACCTGCGAGCCAGTTTAGGCAGGCAACTCAAGCTGCACTGATTTCACACTTGATATGTGTCATTCTCACAATCACCTGACAAACCTATCCTCCCACTTCGGGGGTCTTTTTTTAAACTGTAAGATTTCTTGTCTCTGCCTCTGCTCTGTAACTGTCACTGCTACCCTGCACCAGTGCTGCGCTCATACTTCCAGCCCATCTACCAACTTCCCAGCATCTTCAAAGCAGCAGGCATTGAAATGGGGGTTAAAATATCATCTCATCACTCCTCAAGTATCTTCATGTAAAATAAATCTGTGTTGAGTGAAGAGGTTAGAGCGTAGCTGTAGATGCCAAACCAAAACAATGTTCTGCCGTTGAAACAAACATTTCAAACCAGGTGAGTTTTCTGACACAACTCTGGGCGTAAAATTAACTATTTTTCACCGGCCATATAAAAAAATCATGCCTTATTTGATTTTAAAATAGTAACAGCCTCGTCGATTTTCCAGTTTCCTTTGAAACGTCGTACAGTGACATTACTCTTAACTCTACTCTATCAGCTGTCTGTTCCTCTTCTTGATCGTCTCCTGCCTCTTTGTTTATCTTTTTTGTTTGTGGTGGCTTCACGCCAGGAATGTGTTGCCACATCTTCCTCGAAACGCTCCCAACGTACCAAAACACAACACAAGTACAGCGAGGGTCAAAACCCTGACAGTCAGCAGAAATGAGTGAAAGTTTGAAAACAAAACCTCACATGCAACACAAAATTTCCCATCTGCCACTGGCGGGTATGTGTTTTTGTTTCACCCGCCAAACATTTTTTTTACCCGCCATTGACGATTGGCGGGTATTAATTGTACGCCTTGCTCAACTTATTTTAAATCATAAAGAATGTTCCTCTTTAAAGTCCTAAACTTACACTTATCACAGCAACAAGATTTTACTTGATATGTATTTTTCTAATGTGGTGTTTCAGCAAGCGCTGACCTCAAGAATTAAAAATGGAACCAATGCAATAGTGCTAAAAATTGCAGTTCTTCACGTGTCCACGAGAGGCTGCCTCCAAAAGCTCAAGAGACCCTATTAACACCCATGTCAGAATATCCCTTTTTTTTACAGCAGAATTGTAACTTAATCATTTGGGAGACATGAGTTTTGCATAACTAGGCATAATTAGGAGTGTGGCTGACTGGCATATGCACTCCTTCTACCTGTTAGCCAGAAGGCTAGAGGCCTGCCTCAATTCTGCTACTTTGTCTCTTGCTAGGTTGACAAAATATTAGTTTGAGTCAGCATTTCCGATATCAAAACCATTGTTGGGCTTATTAAACTCTCTTCCAAAACCAGTGGATGAAGTCACTGAGACTGCATCCATGTTTTATACTGTCTGTGTGTTTATGCATTTAGACCTAGCAGCAACCTCTGGTTTCAAAATATGAAGCCCATGCAGAAGTGTAATAAACTGCAATGCATCAAGCGTCCACTAGAGGCTGGCTGCAGAAACACCGGAAACCACATAGACACCAATTCAAAAAAGATGATCTTTGCAGCATTAATAAACATGTTTACAGCCCGGTTAAAACCGCCTCTTTACGTCACACACTGCCTGGTTTAGTTCCTCATTTCCAATATGGCTCCCGCCGTCGATTGGCTTCAAAACAGCGCTCAGGAACAGATGGGTGACGTCACGGATACTACCTCCATATTTTATACAGTCTATGGTCAGAATAGCCCTTTTTTTTTACATCAGAATTATAACTCAATCATTTGGTAGCCAAAGTTTTGCATAACTAGGCATAATTAGGAGTGTGGCTGACTGGCAGATGCACTCCTTCTACCTGTTAGCCAGAAGGCTAGAGGCCTGCCTCACCTCTGCTACTTTGTCTCTTGCTAGGTTGACAAAATGTTAGTTTGAGTCAGCATTTCCAAAATCAAGACCATTGTTGGGCTTCAGAAACTCTCTTCCAAAACCAATGGATGAAGTCACTGAGACTGCATCCATGTTTTATACAGCCTGTGTGTTTAAGATGTGTTCATGCATTTAGACTCAAAGGGCTCCAAATGATAAAATGATCTGACACATTTGTTTAGCAATCCTTTTATTTTCCTCACAAACTTGCACCATGATCAAATACACACATCACCACACACAAACACACACAAACCATAGATTTTTAAAAGAAAGCTACCACCACTGGAAATATGTTATAGTCATTCAATGGGGAAACAATGTTTTTTAGGCAGTTAAACTTTAAATCAGGAGACATTTTTGTAGTAATAGTAGCAATCAATAGAGCATTTCTTTCTGAGACATAAGTACTGTCCTTATCACATTGTGTGCTCAGTCACAAGCTCAGTCTGAACAAGTCTTAGCCTGGCTGAGTCGCTCTGGCTGCTTCGAGTGTCAAAAAGCGCAAAGCTGTCAGTGAATTGACATTTTCTGTCAGCTCTCATTGTTAAACTCTAACATTAATTCCCCCTGGTTTCTCCTGTGTGGAGCAGCAGAGGTGACAGTTTTTTGCTCTGTTGTTAGTAAAGAAGTTGTAGCTGTTCTACAGCAGTAATGCTTGTTTTTGTTTTGTGTTTCAGTGTCAGTTCTTGGCCTGTTGTCAGGGCTGCATGTGGACGTGGATCTGCACACCCTGCTGTTCGGCGAGAGTGTCCTGAATGATGCCGTGGCAATCATCTTGACTCAGTAAGCGTCTCCCTTAGGATTTGTCTGCACCATCAGAATGCAATATATTTCTAGGTTTAATTGTGTGGGAGCTCAGTCTTTTCCAATTGGCATTATGGGGGAGGAAGTGTGGGGGAGGGTAGAGTTGATGGACGCTGCCAGCTTTAAGGAAATGGTGTGATTGGCAAAAAACTGCATGAGTGCTTCGGATACTATGCAGCGGACTGCGTAAGCGAGTTGCCCCTGGCGCTGTCAGCATCTCATTAAAGTACTCAGTGGAGAGACTTGCTGCCAGAGCGGAGGCACAATCCCTGCTAACGAACTCAGCTAAAGCAGCTCCAGTCAAATTCAGACAAAATACAGCATCATTTCCTCTGAAGCTCAGTGAAGAAGCCATGATGCAGTCATGTCCTGTCTGTGCATTCCAATTGCCTCATTCATTCCCCTCTACTTTCCATTTTGTCTCCAGCATTTCACTCAGATATATGTTTGTCCTTCTCACACACACATTGCAGTCATTGTCTGCTCTATTTATGCAGCGCTAGTGAACAAGCCATTCAAGTAGACATGCAAACAGATGGCCGTATGGGGAGCAGAGAGATGCAGAGAACTCACACCGGAAGTCCAAGACGTGGGATGATAAGATGAGGAGATTTGTGTTTATCTGTGCATGTTGTGTTCACACAGACTGATGTATCACATGTACCGTACCTGTTCACGCCAGCATCTCTCTCCGGTCACACAAATGGGGCCAGACAGGCAGGCAGGCAGGCAGGCAGATGGAAAGAAAAGCAAGTGTGCAGATTATTGTGTTCACGCTGTGGCTGCTGTCTCTGAGTACACTGAAATGCAGAGAAAGGGAGCTTGCACGTCTACCCCCAAACAAAACAGTTAAGATAGTGCCGTGTTTGTTCTTGGAGTGGCGTGACCAGCCTTCGTGCCATCTCCTGTCACTTGACTGGCTTGCTAGCCTGCCGCTCGCTCTGGCTCCACACACAAAGCATGCCCTTATTAGTGGGCCACGCGGGGTCCTGGCACTGGAATTTTAACAAGCTCCCAGAGCGGTTCAACCTTATGTGATGTGCCCTCTCACAGGCACTAAACTTCCTGCTCCAGCAGCCCTGACCCAGCCACCATTCAACCAGGACCTATGTTGACATCTGAAGATTCTTGCCTAGGAGTTAACAACCTGAGATGCCACAAGAGGAAGTCCTTAGAGGGTCACACTGACCAAGTTCTTAGAGTCCAAATTTAGTGTGGAAGCACAAGTGAAGTCTTTAATGTCACAGAGGGGGTAATGGATTTTCCCCTTTTGGGGTGCTGAGCTCATTAGCGACAGCTTGATTGATTCTTCCCCGTCTGCAATAAGATTAAGGCATGTTCTGGTGTGTGCTAGCTCATTTTGACCTGACAGCTTGAAAAGTGGAGATACATTACAGGTTCATTTGTCAGACATTTTTTTTTTGACACTGTAAGGACCTACCATTTTAATGGTAGCCTGAGTTCAAAGAAAGTCTCAGTCAGTTTGAACTAGAGTTGTACAGATACCACTACAAGCATTTGAAAAGTCACCTGTGCTAGCTAAAATCTTGGTATTGGCTAGTACACAACTCAGACACCCCAATTTGATGCCCTAATGTATAATTCCCACAAACTAATTTCGTTTTTCTCTGAAAAGCTAAAGTAGAAAATATGATATTGTTGTTGTAGAGGGGGAAAAACAAACATTGTGCTGCTAACAATGAGAGTAGCTTTTTAAGCTAGCAAAATGTCAGCTATCTGAGATTTCTTAGCATACATTTTAAGGCTGCTAGTTTCATTCATTTTAAATTAATAACATGTAACACTAGTGGGGACACAAAGTAAAAGCATTTGTACTCATTTCCACTGTTCCAATATACAGTATAGGCGTTTTTTGACCGCAGGAACTTTACGCTGGAGCTAGGGACTTAGTAGATAGATCTCCCCCCTGAGAAGCCCCTGCTTGGGGGGGGTAGTACTTTTCAAAGGTCTTGGGACTTTCGGTTAAATGTTACGGTGTTTGTGGAGTTCACACAGTTGTTGAAACACAGAGGGAGTTCCTGGGAATGTATACTAGTTTAGTTTTTTATTAAGATTTCAAAATATTACTTAATATAGTTTTTTTTCTCCATACGTCACTGGCCTGATTTGCACAATCTACCCGGGACTTCAGACCGCGGTCGACACACAGACAACAATGGGGGCACAGGAACCTTTTAGTTCCAGGGAAAGCAATTCTGGGGGCTAAAAGACCCCGGAACTCTTGGTCTTATATTGTAAGCTAAGGCTAGGTGCTTGGCCTGTTGTTGGGTTACGATTTCTTGAGTTTACCAAACCAAACAATACAGAGATGATTGTATTCACATTTATATAGGGTTAGTAGTGCACAGACGTTAAGTTTTAACAATCTTTGATTTAAGCCTGGTTATTAAAAGATGTGTCCCATACTATGTTCAAAGCATCAACAGTGTTATTTTTGCTGAGTCAGCACTTTAATTTGAAACAGTCACAGTCTGAGGGGAGAACATAGGAGGGTCTGTGTTGCGTAAAGAAAATGCTGTCATTCTACAGAAGCAGCTCCTCCAGCTCCTCGCATGGATGCCTGCCTGCCTCTGCTTGCTTCACCCCCTTCCCCCCTTCTGTCTCTCCCTCTCTCATTCCCAAATTCTCCTCCCCCTCTCCTCTCTGCGAGGCCTCCTTTGCACTCAATGACTTCCATGTGGAAGTCTCTCCCTCCTCCCCCATGCAAAGTAAATATTTATAGCGGTGTGAATAGCACGATGCTGCTGTCTCTGTGAATAACAATAGTATTTCCCTTGTTTCCCTCTAACTACTCGGGGACGTCTGGGAGGCAAATAATTCAGAATGGATTGTTTTTCAGGGCAGGATTTGACTTCTTAAGAAGACCATGTGTTCTCAGGAATGACTCCAATAAATTTCACTTTAAGGCTTAGCTCAGCATAATAAGCATGAGAATTTATGCGCAATACTGCAAACTGGTTTACACCAAGAAGCTAGTGGGCAATATTTCTGATGACTGCACTTGTTTCAGAGCCGTAAACCATGTTGTTGCTTTAATGGTTCTGTATCCGTAACACTCATATTTACTTTTGTTGTAATTGTGTTATTGGCTTCTGTTGTGTCCATAACAGTTTGTCTTATTTATCATGTTTTTTTGTGTCAATTTGTCTTTCAGTGCTATCGTCAGCTACAGCCAGATGGATCAGCGACACAGCTTCAACCCCCTCGCTTTACTCCTCTCTGTCGGTTATTTTCTCTGGGTGCTCGTCGGCTCCTTCCTCCTGGGTTTCACGTTTGCAGTCATAACAGCCCTCATATCCTTTCATCCCCTCCTCCCATCTCTGTCTCTGCACCTAAACTCAATTATCACCTCTGCATCCGCTGCAATCTCTGCTCTTCCTCAACTTGGTAATTGCCTCTCTAACAAACCCCCTACTGTACCACCTTTATCAACAAAAGCAATGCTGCTGAGACTGAAGTGCTGCTGTGACTTTAATGGTTGCAGAGAGGTCTTCAATCAAGCCAACAGCCTCTGATGAAGTTTCGACTTGCACAGTTGTCCAGCATTTCTCTCTGATCTTCCAGTAATAAGACTTTAGGATGAAAAATGAGAATGTGTCATGAGAGGTTTGCGGCACAGCTCAGCTCTTATTTACAGTGACTAATCTCCTGGTGCGAGCAAAGCACAAATTGAGCATTTGTTAGATTGTGCTGATGCTAACCATGGCAACAGCCTGCTCTTTCGTGCGGTCTCTTCAAACCGTGATGTCTTCAAAAGATTCATTTTGATTTACAGATGCTCAGTCATCTTTTAATTACTTTTTTTTTTACCTGTCTGTGTTCATTACAAAAAAAGATTTGGAAAGACATCATTGTGTTAAACTGGGAGAGGATTTGATGGGGGTTTGGAATGCAGGTTTGCTGAGCAGCAAACCTAAAAACTAAAGATTGACATATTTACATCTTTTTTAAACCTGTTCTGTTTTAAAATCCCAAACACAGAATTTAAGCCTCTGTGTGTTTTTCTGGAACACTTTGTTAAGACCTTCTGTTTGCTTTACAAGGATGCTTTGCTATAGTGAGAAAGCAGAAATACTATCTTTTGGAGATCTCTCAGAAAAAAAGAAATCTTATTAAGACAGAAGGTTTTTCCTCCTGGCTCAGTGAGTACCTCCTGCAGTTGACTTTTTTTTATTAGTGCAGATACTGCAGTGCTTTTCTGCCTGCAGACTGTTTAACTGAAGGGTGCAACTCATCAAATATACATTTACTGTATACTACCTCGTTTATAAGTGTTAATATGGGTAAAGGGTAATGCCCATAAAGATGTACATTATGAGGTTATACCATAGACTGTATAAATAATGGACGTAGTATCTGTGACGTCATCTGTCTGTTCCTGAGCGCTGTTTTGAAGCCAACCAGGCAGAGTGTGACGTAAAGGGCCGGAGTTTGAGCCTCCTAGACAACAGCTATGTGTTTCGGTCCGGGAGTCAAGTCAGTCATGTCCAAATTTGGGCAAAAACTCGTAATCTTAATATCTTCTGAACCGTCGCGTTACAAAAAAATTCACCCCCGACGAAAAGCTACGTAGAGCCAAGCCGTTTTTTGAAACAGGCTGTAAACATATTTGTTAATGCTGCAAAGATCATCTTTTTTGAATTGGTGTCTATGTGGTTTCCGGTGTTTCTGCAGCCAGCCTCTAGTGGACGCTTGATGAATCGCAGTTTATAACACTTCTGCATGGGCTTCATATTTTGAGACCGGAGGTTGCCACTTGGGTTTTACGGACAACATGGAGTCCTGAACTGTTCAACTTCATAGGTTTCCAGTTGACATGATAACCATTTTTCTTTGCGCTCAGGGTAGAAAGCTGAAAAGCTGTTGTGATGATACACTCCTGTGTTCCAGGTGGTAAGTTGTATAAATGTAGGATATCTGACTAATCATTATTATTTACACCTGATATAATGTAACACTACCAAGCAATAATACTAGCCTTAAGCATGGCCTTAGCTTACAGTTGTATTAGCCAGTAATTAGCTGCAGGCCTCCACAAGTGCTGCAGCATTTCCTTGCCTACATTGTGCCAAACTGAAGAATGCAACTAATCTAAAAAAACAAATGTAGCCTGATTTAAAATGTTAATGGTGACAAGATGTCAATTACAGGTTTTAATCGAGGGGCTTTCCCGAATGTATAGGTTTCCAAATTGGCAATAGCCACATGGCAGTCATTGATGTCACACTTAATGTAAGAAGTTCAAAACCCTCAATAATGTCGTGAGCTGGTGAGTTGAACAGCTGCTCAGAGTCTTCATTTAATTAGCAGCTTCTGTACCATATGCAGCAGAGCTCAGTTTCATTGACACGGATAGGCAGAACACTGGCCAGAAGTCTTAAACTGAAACAGCACCTACTCTCTGAAATGTCATTTAACATGCACACATACCAGTGTGTATTAACTGAATCATTGCACAGCAGTGAGAATGTAGCTAACACTTTTTAACATGGACATTAACAGTACCTACCGAGTGCCTTAGCTTGGACATGTTGGTGCAAAGTTCAAGGCTGCTTTTTTGACACTGATGAACGACCAAGCGGCAAACTCCGGTCTCAAACTATGAAGCCCATGCCGAAGTGTTATAAACTGCAATTCATCGAGAATCCGCTTGAGGCTGGCTGCAGAAACACCAGAAACCACATAGACACCAATTCAAAAAAGACGATTTTTGCAGCATTAATAAACATGTTTACAGCCTGGTTCAAAACACGGCTTTGCTCTACGTAGCTAATTTCTCTATCGGCACACAATGTACGGGGGTGAATTTTTTTCTAACGCAACGGTTCAGAAGATATTAAGATTACGAGTTTTTGCCCAAATAAGGACATGACTGACTTGACTCCCGGCCAGGAACACATAGCTTTTGGCTAGGAGGCTCAAACTCCGCCCCTTTATGTCACATTATGCCTGGTTGAGTTCTGCATTTCCAATATGGCTGCCGCCGTCGATTGGCTTTAAAACAGCTCTCAGGAACAGATGGGTGACGTCTAGGATACTACGTCCATATTTTATAAGGTCTATTTGAACAACACATTTTTGATATCTGACAAATTATAATAATTTAAATGTTTCCCGTCATGACCAACTAAACAGACAGCTGACATTAAAAACTGTGAGGGAGTTTGGGTCTTAATGGAGAAGACATTTGATCTGCTGTTAGCTTTCTTAACTCAAGCTAACAGCTTAAATGGCTAACAATGGCATTAACCATGTCAAAGCTAACTAAATGTTTGGGAGGGATCAAATTCCTAGCTAACATTTGATTAGCTAGCTATCTAATTCTAGCATGTGGTAATATTAGGTAGCAAATGGCTGAATGCTAAGGACATTTTTCTACACATAGCCAAAATGTTCTCAAATGTGATTTTCTACCTTGAAATATTGCCAGATTTTCCTTCCAGACTTTCACTGTAAAGCTTTTTTATAAAATTTGCTGAACAATCTACAATTATTTAATGATAACTATGTGTCAGTCTCCTTCAGTATGCTTGACTTACATCCTAGAACACAGCAGTATGGCATTAAAATATCATTTAAGCTTACAGACCATAACTTCACATGCAAATGTGGTCAATTCTCAGGAGTTAATTCACACCCTGCAGTCACCCACCTGTGTCACCCAGAACATGGTTTAATATACAGTATCATTATTTTCTTGTTCATCTTTAACTGTCTTTCCACCTCACCAAATACTCTCGGCTGTGTGACAACCCTCTTCTGGAAACATCGGTAGTCTTCTTGCTGTCCTGGAGCAGCTTCCTCTCAGCTGAAGCCTGTGGACTTTCAGGTGAGCGCTGTGTCACTTACATGTCAACTATGTGTGTGTGTGTGTGTGTGTGTGTGTGTGTGTGTGTGTGTGTGTGGCCATCATGGGGAGGTCAGACAGAATAGATATCTCCTGTTGGCAAACTGCTGCCCTTTCCCCCCTCAGGCACTCCTCCTTAACTGCATGCACTGGCTTGCTCACTGCTCCCCACTATCAGTGTCACGAGCAGCTGTTTGATTGGCAAGCTCTACTGCTTCTCGCCTTCTCTGCGGCCACTTTTACTCCTGGATATAATGTGTGCACTCCCTCCTTTGTCCAGACATGACCATCTGCACAAGAACAGATCCAATTTCCTTTTTTTATTTAACCCCCACCAGCTTGAGAAGGGCCTTTCCCTGCCTTATAAACACACATACCTTATCCTCTGAGAGTCCTTGGCATCGTAGAGAGTCAATAGTGTACAGATGAGAACATATTAAGCCATCTCCTCTGCTCAGGGAACTGCAGGTACCAATCCCATTCTGTGCTCACAACCCATAACTCATTTTCAAAAGGTTTCCGCCCTCCTCTGTCTGAACATGCTCATACCTATAGTTTGGAGATGACTGCACAGATAGCAGCAATCCATAAAAAAGCTTAATAGCATTCTTGCCCTTGCTGTGCGGTTTCCTGAAAAGTCAAGATGTGCACATGCCTTGTGAAAATTGATACAACATGAGCCTCTTTAACCTTCTTGACTTTCTCCATCACCAAGGGGGGGTCGCTTCTGTTTCATACTATTAGATTGTTCACTTTACTGATTTATAGTATCCAAAACCTTCGCCAGCTTGTGTTTTGAGAAGAATAATTACTTGGCTCATCCTGTCTTGAATCATCTTCATCCACTGCATCTCTGAATTATAAATGTAGTGTACATATGCAGGCATTAGCGTTGTTGTTTCTCCTGCCCTGATTGTGTCAGCGGGATTGCACTTTTTCAGCTGATGCTGTCGAGCTCCCTCCTTCTTGGCAGTCCTCCATGTGGCTTGTGGAGGAGGAGAAGATGGCTTTAATGAAATAGCGTAACCTTTGTCTATTGAACCCAGATGCCCCTGTCTATAAAACACAACATGCTGAATGCAGTCTAGTGTGGGAGGAACACCGCAGCAAAACCAAGACAGGGATTCTTGCAGAGCCTCGGGTATTTTAAGTGGAGTATTATTTTTATATTTTGTTGTTTTTGCTGTATTACTGCAACTTATAGTAAAACTCTTCAATTTGACCTCGGACCAAAAGTGTCTTCAAACAGATTTGGGAATTGGAAGAGGACCAACGATACAAAATTTGTGTGATACTTTTGTTGCAATACAATATCATTTCAATATCAAACATTTTATTGAGTATTAGGATAAAATATTGTTATTTATCATGTTGTTTTAACCGCAAATCATGTCTCCAAAGAATTCTCTGTCCACTATTGTTTTTTTTAATAAGATTACGCTGTCAGTCTGTTCATTCACTTCAATGAATTTCCTGCATCTAAACATGATGTCAGGCATAAAGGCTATGTTCACACTGCAGGCAAAAGTGGCCCAAATCCTAGTTTTTGGGGGTCAAGTGACCAGGTCAGATTTTTTAGAAGCAGTGTGAACACTCAAATCAGGCCCAAATCTGATTTTTTCAAATCAGATTTAGACCACTTCGATATGTGGTCCTGAATCAGATACAGATCTGATTTTTTTCAATGCGACCTCAGTGTGAACGGCCAAGGCACATTTGATGTGCATTTGATACTTTCACGTCACTTAATAGCGACACATGCCACAATTCTGCACGGCGGTAGCCTTGCAAAAATGGAGGATAGCAATGATGGAGCACCTCAATTGAGTGTCCTGCCGAAGGAGTCTTGGGGAGAGCCGCTGAAAGATGTAAATGAAAGTTGTCCTCGACATCCGGAAGTTTTGAATAAACTCTGTCTCTGTGAAACTATTAACATCTCAGACCCACCACTCCTGACTCCGTGTCCGCATCCACATAGACCTTTCAATCGTATTTGTGGCCACAGTTCCGCAAAAAGCCGAAACAAGAAATCTGGCTCTCTTTTTCTTTATACTTGACCTCCTCCGCACCTGGTCAATCATTCTCCGGCTCCCACTGCACAAAGACTTTGTAACTAAGGCGAAAATGCTGACTTCCTCCATGTTTATGTTTGTGAATCAGCTGCATGTGATGTCATTGTTACTGTTCTTTTGCGCATGCGGGGCAGTTCGGAGCCACTAACAGTTCACATTGGAATCGGATACAGGTCACATTATAGATGGTAATGTGAACAGACAAACAAAAAATCGGAATTGAGCATTAAACCTTGCAGTGTGAACGTAGCTATAGAAGTACTTAAGCCAGTAAAATAGATGTTGCATACCCAATAACAATCAATCACCAATCTGCCATAATGTTACGACCACCTGCCTGATATTGTGCAGGCCTCCTTCTTCTCAGTTCAGGGCTACAACAGCTGACCTGACAAGATATTGACTCCACCAAACCTCTTAAGCTGTGCCGGGGTATGTGGCACCAAGATGTTGGCACTAGATCCTTTAAGTCTTGTAATCTGAGAAGTGGGGGCCCCATGCATATCCAGCACATCCCACAGATGCTCCACTAGAGTGAG
This sequence comes from Notolabrus celidotus, assembly GCF_009762535.1. Taxonomy (NCBI): domain Eukaryota; kingdom Metazoa; phylum Chordata; class Actinopteri; order Labriformes; family Labridae; genus Notolabrus; species Notolabrus celidotus. The sequence continues at coordinate 20,384,936 of NC_048288.1, forward strand.
ATCTCCAAGCCAACTTTCTCTCGTTCTTCCGGGCTACCTCGTTCCATTGCTTCGTGGTCCAGTTCTTGATGCCCATTTGTAAGCATTTATTACGGGGACAGGGGTCAGCATGGGCGCCCTGACCACTCTGCAGTTACCCAGTCCCATATGCAATAAACTGCAATGCTCTGTGTGTTCTGGTACCTCTCTGTCAGAACCAGCATTAACTTTTTTCAGCTATTTGAGCTGCAGTATCTTTCATGTTGGATCGGACCACAAGGGCCAGTCTTCACTCCCCATGTGCATTAATGAGCCTTTGCTGCTCATGACCCTGGTGCGGGTTCACTGGTTTTATTTCCTTGGACTACTGACCACTGCAGACCTGAAAAATACCACAAAAGCTGTAGTTTTGGAGATGCCCTGACCCAGTCATCTAGCCGTCACAGGTATTTTGAGTGATGCTGTTTGTTTTAAAAGTTATGCAGCTCCTATAATAAAGGGAAGTACAAAACAAAATTGCTGTTGTTTTTTCCCAAAAAACTTTGCAATAAATTGTTACAATTTAGATCATAACAAATGTATACTAGGTGTATTTGTACAATATTGCAACAGAACTTATCAATTTTCCCCTTGCCACTAGAGGATTCTTTGTTAAAGCAACCTGAGTAGAAGTCCAGTTGCAATCTTTTCTGTATCATCGGTACAAAATCGGACCCTGCATGACTAATCTGTGGAGTGCTCCTCTGTTCAAAAGCCTTTAATGGTCCATTTGGGGTGAAGCGGCACCTCATACAGAGCCACCCAATGAGAAATGGCAGTCCTCCCTGCTGTCCTTTGGTAACTGAGGCTCTTTCTGCCACTGTTAATTGCTGGAGTTTTGTGAGGAGGTGCCTAATGACCCTCAGCCTTGCAGGGAGTCCTGCTATCATTAATCTCTCGCCCATCAAAACTGCTCATTATGGGATGTATCTCATCTGTTGCCAAGAGTGGCAGAGTTTTCATGTGGATGGTGGATGATTGGTTACCACTGTCAGCGTTATGAAAACCAAGGAGGATGTTTTGCCCTAAACCAAATGAGAACCAAAATGAGATCTGCCATGCCAGCATGCTCCATTAGATTATGTTGGATCTTGTTGGAAAGAACATTGTGAACTGGGACTATTGGAGCTAGCATAGTGCAGGTACAGACCAGCATCATGGTACGAAGGTGGATAGCTGTTACAGAAAGTAATGGGCCAACTTAATTTAGCAGCCTGAACCACAGGAGCATTCTTTTCTCTGCTCCTGCTCTTTCTCCTCTTAACCATTGCTCCCCATCACAGTAATTTCACATTTTCTTGTCCTCTGTGATTCTCTCTCAAAGCAGAAGGAGTACAAATGTGAAATTGAATTCCTGCAACAAAGCAAGCATGTCCTGTGAGGCAGCAAACCCGCCTTTTACACCATGCGTTTCAAATTCCTGCTCTCTGCTCCAGCCAACCTTCTCTGTAGCAGCAGGGGCCCTATCACTCCTTCCATTTTGTTTCCTTTCTCTCTCACTCTCTCACTCTCTCTCGCTCTCTCTCACTCTCTCTCTCTCTCTGTCTGTATTTCTCCCCCCCCCCCCTTCACTTTCTGCTTGTCATTTGTTAGCCTTTTGTTAATTTCTGCTCCTCCGCATCTGGCACGATGAGCATGGATTATGTCATTCGTTAGCTTTTATCATTCCCAGAGCTGCGTGTCTCTAGAGGAGTGGATGTAATGGAGGAAATGTCTCTGGCCAGAAACATGGGGATGCTTGAATTGGGTTATATAGAACATTTATAAAAAGCTGTTTGTGCAGCTGGACTTGATTGGAGCCAGGACAATGGGTGGATACAGGGTTGGGCAGGTCTGATCTGATGACACATGTTTCATAGTCAAATGCTGAAAGAACTGCACACAGGGGGGCTCACTTGGATTCTTCTCCTGTGAGGACAACGCATAGTTCTGCTAATATGTCACATATTTTGACATAAGATTTAATCTGAAAATTGTTTTTCAGAAAACACTGGAGCTCACTTAATCTTTTGCTCTCGAACTAAGTTGCTTTGTATTTAAAACAGCTTTATAAAGTCACGTAGATGAAACCTATTGTTTCACAAATCATTTTCCTGTGGTGGAAGAACCCCCAACAGCATATCAACATGAGAAACCCCAAGGCTCAGTGTGTTCATCAACGCACAAATATAAACACTCGCACAACCTGATTACATAATATATGCATGTATAAGCAATTTTGCATAATTTGCTTTCATAAGTTTCAGCTCATTGTTTAAATCCCTTCTGTCTGCCAAAGACTCATATGATTTTAACCCACATAATGACGCACACATTTCCTTCCTCTTCCCCGGCTTCTTGATTATTCCCTAATTATGATCTTCATTTATGTAAAGATGTTCTGATACTATTTTTGTGTCATCCATAACCAATTCAGTGAAGCCTTGCCAGACTTCAGTATTAGTCTATACAGAGGATCCCTCCAATAGTAGTGCAATAAACACATATATTACCCAGTCGTGTTAAATACTTTAATCTGATTGGACAAAATTCCATAGCAACTGTGATATATTTCTTAAACCTCCTGTTATGTTGCGGGTCAAATTGACCCTTTTTAAATTTCAAAAAACCCTCAAAAATTGTTAACAGTATTTTTTCGGTATGAAACTTCTTCTGCTTGGCTTAATAGGTGAAACCAACATATAAAATGAAAATGGTTGATTTCACACATTTGCAACCCCCCCCTGCATGTTTATAGATGCACTGTTTGTGGGTCAATTTGACCCGGCAGTCAAAGTGGACGCTAAAAGGGATCAGAAGTGTCAAATACTAGTTGTTTCTTTGCAACTGGGTGACGTATTTCACCCCACTCATACACACACACACGCGCATGCACACACACACCCTTTTAACATGAGTTTTCATTAAAAACAAGTGAGATATCCTCATTAAACCATGATCTGTGAGAATTAAAGAACACCAATGCACTAAATATTGATTTAAGTGGTAAGTAATGGAGTTAATAATGAGATTAAAAAAATGTTAATTGGGATTTTTTGGGGTTCTGACACTTTTGGATAATTGAATATGCCCCGGGTCAAATTGACCCAGGAACATTATTGCTGTTCCTGAGAAACGAACATAACAGGAGGGTTAACAGCAACGTGTTGCAAGGGAAAACCTTATCTTACAGGTCAAATCAAATTAATCCGCTGGTATGAGTCCATTCACACACATTTCACCTGTTTCTGTGACTCTGTGGCGAAAATGTTAGTTTCTGTTAGCATCCTAAATCCTCAAACAACATGGAATATTTTCAATATTTCTATCAATGTGCTGTTTTTGGAGGGGAAAAAAACTCCAGATTCATGGTTAATGGCTGACCAGTCAGCCTCTTTCAGGTGAGACAAGACGTCTCACCGTGCAGGTATTTCAATCTGCTACAACAACCTGCTCGCTATATCAACTCTTCTATAGTTGTAACCTATACCCAACCATGTATGGATTTCATATGGTAACCATCACTGTTGTAAAACCTAGTTTAGGGAACTTCAGGTTTCCATACCAAGAAACAAACTTATCCCCCGGAAACAAGCGAAGCTCACGTTAGCAGCACATCTTCTTGTCCTGGCATCTTAGAATAGAGTAGAATAGAGTGCCTTTATTTTCATTGCAACAAGTATAACGAAATTAAAAGGAGCAGTCCTCATTAGGTGCAATTTAAAAGAGACAAAAACAATCAGGGTATAAATAGTAATAAATACAGAAATAAAAACACTGTCATACACACACAACATACAAATTAAATCACGGAGCACCAAAGTTCACACTTGAGAGTGATTCCCCCCCCCCCCCCCCCCCAGTCTTATTATTGCACAGTTTATGTTATTATTGCACTTGTGTACTGCACAGTCACTATTCATGTGTTCAGTGAAGACTGTCGATAAAAAAGAAAACAAAATATCATGAAACTGCCTCATTCATTGTTGTCTTACCAGCTTAAACTATCTTTACTTTGAATAAAACAATACTCCCTTAAAATGATTAATACTTTTATCTATATTTAGCTAAGATTGTTGGCATTTCTTTACCGGCATTGATACCACAACATCTTTCTTGATTTCTTTCCTCCAGGTATTGTTGCAGTGCTGTTTTGTGGCTTCAGCCAGGCAAGGTACACGGTTCACAATCTCTCCGACGAAGGCAAAACCAGGACAAAGCAGGTAGGTTCATGACCAATGATTGAGGCCCTTTCACTCGTGTGTCCCAACAGCCTGTCGACTTACTTTTGTTCACATTGCCCTTTTAATGTTAATGTTTGTGTATTCAGGGGTTGTGTGTGCAGGCCATCATTAATTTGCCATTAGTGTTCTGGCTGTTCAGTGGGTGTCTGTGTGGGAAGCCAGTCTCCAGCTAACTGCTTAAAAGGCTCGGCACAGATGCAGTCCAGCACTGTTTCACTGTAGCAGCAGGCCTCACAGAAGAGAAAATAAATCCGAAGTACAAACATATAACCATCTATACATTTATTATTCATTATCGGTGCCACAGTAGAGCTAGCTGTTTATCACAGAAAAAGGCCTTTTAGAAGGCTGAGCACAGTTGAAGCCTTTGCCTATAAAGTAGATTGGCTATGCAGTTGTCATTGAGTGTGTATGGTGCCTTATGTTTACTTGGCAGAATGCCTTTATCTACAGTTTTATGATTTATGCATGCAGCTGCATCTCAAAGGGAAAGACAAAGTGATCTTGCATTGATGCAGATACTGGTTGAATTACTTGTAGCAGATAGTGTTTTTTTCTGTGTGGCATCTCTTGTCCTTTTGATGTAATGCTCTTAAGGGATGAGGTACTCTTATTCAATTAGATAGCTTTTTAGAAAAGCTTTAAACCAAAGCTAGTTTAACTAGTAAAAACAGAAATGCATAAATCATAACTCCTACTTTAATTTAATCCAGACACAACATATGGACCTTAATTAATATTTCATATCTTGTGCAGTAATGTCTCATTAAAATGAGTCCACGTCTGTTGTCCTATACACTAAATGACACCACAGCTCTTTGGTGTGACCTGGATCATTACAGGAAGTGTAGGACTGAGTTGCTGAGTTATAATATTCATTGATCAAATTAAAAATGAGGGAGCAACAAGTTAGTTACAAGTCCTTCTCAGTGCATGAACCATCTTTCCTTCTGTTCATGTTTGCAGCAGCAGCATGCTTAGATCATTTTCTTCAACGAGAAAACAAGGACAGGAACGCGTCTGGTGCTAAACTTCATTATGGCCGTGAGCTCTGGTTGTTTGCAGTCACTACCTCAAAGGATCAAAGAATAACACAAACACTGAATTTTGTCTTGTGTTTACAAATCCAAGCCTGTTTACCCATTTCAGATATAATCCGAGTCCTTTACTCCCCTGCCCTTCACACACACACAAAAACACACACACCGTTGCACGCCATCCACCCTGAATCCCCTTCCCGTCTCGGATGACCTTCTCCCGCCTGATCCTCTCCATCCCTTTTTATAATTTGCAGCTCTTTGAAGTCTCCAACTTCCTGGGGGAGATTTTCATCTTCAGCTACATGGGATATGTATTGTTGACGTCCCCTCACCATGTCTTCAAAGCCCTCTTCATTTCTGGGGCGTTTGTATCCTTTTTTTGATACATGATGGAGAATCTTCACCCCCTGCTATGCAGTCTTTCAATCCCACTGGAACCACAGAAAAGGTGAATTGTTCTCTTTTCCTTCACCTTCTTCTATAATCCTAATCTGCCCAATCATCTTCCTCTAATTTGACCAGAGTGGCTTTCCTATCTCCCTTTTTCTATCTTGCCTCTCTGCTGCAGTGCAGTGCTGTAATTTCCTTTTAAAAAGAACCTCATCGCTTTAAATTGTACAGGTTTGATCTGGTGAGCACTGAAAATGCCATTCAGCTAGTCTCTCATGATCACAATCTCTGCAGATTAAGATGCTGCAGTGCAGCTCTGAGGGAAGGCCAAATGAAACAGAAATTTAAATAGGTCTTTAATTATTGTTAGTGCTGCTTGTTTAGTGTTCTCCAGCGAAGCTCCGTGGAATAAAGATGTTTGCCTGTTTGAAATACGCTTACAGTTCTTTAATTTGCAAAGGATTAAGCAGTGTATCCCTGTTGAGGTTGAAGATTAAATCTTATTAGTTCAAAAAACTCCAGTGGAAGAGGTCCCTGCTGTTCTTTGTGGTGGTCTCATTAAAGGGGAAATCCTCTAAAATTCTTGAAACAGCTATCGGTAACACTGATTGACTTTTGTTGCTCAGAAACGCTGGGTGCCATTTGGCAGTGTATTTTTAATAGTTTTATTTACTAGCTAATAGAAGCAAACCAAAGGATTTCACTAATTCTAAACCATATTTAGCCAAAATACTAAACATGCACTGATCTTTGCTTCACAAATGAACTGATTTACATATTTTCTTGGTTAAATATCACTGTTTAAAATCTGTTTCATTTCTCTGTTTGTCGAACACAGCCCACAAATGTAAGACAGTAGGGTGGCAGTAACTCAGTCTGTTGGTACAGACAAAAACTATGGTAATTGGGCTGGTTGATGGAGAGGTTCCAGTTTACTTTCTGAGACCTCCCAAGGTGCCCTTGAGCAAGGAACTACTCAGGGTGCCTGTTCATGTGGTGTATGGATTTAAGCTGAAATACAACTATGGATCTCATCTGCTCATGTTTGAGGACAGTTTTGCTTTTATACCAATCACATATCTTTAAAAGAAAGGGATACAATTCAGGCTGTAATGGTGTCTCCCTGAAAGCTCATTCACGCTTCACTTCCAATACCCATAAAAAATACAGATGGGGCCTTCTGTGATCATTTCTTCTGTTTTTCTGCATGTTTTCTTGAAACCTACTGCATGTTGCAGTACCACAGGAAACTACTGGGGCAGTTTTTGAGCAGTGTAGCCTGTCCAAAGAAGAATATTTTCTGAAATAGCCATAGACTGTATAAAATATGGACGTAGTATCCGTGACATCCCCCATCTGTTCCTGAGCGCTGTTTTGAAGCCAAAGGACAGCGGCAGCCATATTGGAAATGCGGAACTCAACCAGGCAGAGTGTGACTTAAAGAGGCGGGGTTTGAGCATACTAGCCAACTGCTGTGTGTACCCATCCGGGAGTCACATCAGTCATGTCCTTATTTGGGCAAAAACTTGTAAACTTAATATCTTTTGAACCGTTGCGTTAGAAAAAAATTCACCCCCCGTACAGTGTGTGCCGCTAGAGAGATTAGCTACGTAGAGCCAAGCCGTTTTTTGAACCAGGCTATAAATATTCTTGTTAATGCTGCAAAGATTGTTTTTTCCCATTCATGTCTATGTGGTTTCCGGTGTTTCTGCAGCCAGCCTCAAGCGGATTCTCGATGGATTGCAGTTTATAACACTTCTGCATGGGCTTCATAGTTTGAGACCGGAGGTTGCTGCTTGGAAATAACTCAACTTTTAGAGGGAAGATAGTGCGAGTTGGTTAGAAGCTATAAATGTTGTCAAAAGACTTGATGGACGTCTTTTAAGTGTCTTCAATTTTCCCATTTGTATCATCAGAGAAAAGATTTATCCATCTGCAATGCTACCTCAGATGACTCCATTTCTCTGGTGTAACTTTTGGCTCTGAGTGGCGTCGTCTCGAAGATGCATTGTTCAACATCCACCCCAACGTAAAGGACACATGGGAGTATGTGGGTGGTGATGGCTCTATAGTTTAAAAACATACATATCTATTTTTGTACATGAGGGAAGCATAAATGAGGCTTCACTCTGATTATTATCCATCTGTGCAAGTCTATAGGATCCTGTCTGTGCATGTGTGTGTATTTCCAGCCTATTGTTGCACGTTCAATAGCAGCGTAAAAGCTGCATTGTCCTTTGGCGGTTCATTAAGTATGAAGTGTGTCTTCTTCTGACATCAACACAGGCCTTTGGATGTTCTGATGATTAGCATTTTGTCTGTACTCTGGAATCTTGTAGAATAATAATTTGACAGAATAATTTTTACAGAAAAAACATAAGTTGCAATCATGGGAGCAGAATCTGATGGAAAGGGTTTTGGAAGTGTTGTAGTTAGGGGTGGGAATTGATAAGATTTGATCAATGTCAATGCTATTGTCGATTCTGCTTATCAATCCAATTCCTTATCAATTCTTATTTTTTTGAGGGGAAAAAAGTAGTTGTACACAGTCTTCCGCAACAAAAGGAACCATTTCATTTTTTCCAAAATTATGTCTGCACAAGACTGAACATGAACATATTCAACTTGAACATACTGAACGATAGGTTGACCTCATTCTCGGCCGCGGGAGTCCGTGCATGGTCCCTCGAGCCTGGATGAAAAGACTTTTAATTTGGAGAGGAAGAAACGCTTTTCCTCCAGGGGTCATCGCGGACATATTTTACCCGCTCTCGGGGCTCATTTTCGGCCGCGTGAGTCCGGACGTGGCCCCTGGAGCCTGGAGGAAAATACTTTGAACTCTCCATGTTTCCTTGTGGTTGAAGGAGTTCTGCCTCACAGAGTGTGTGACGTAATGCAACATACCACAACGTGAGGTCGTGCTGGGAAATGAATTGTTAAGAAGAATCGATAACATTTGAGGTGTACAATTCCGATGTAATCAATCAATTGGAATCGGTTCTAAGTCAGATCCGGTTTTCGATTCCTACCCCTAGTTGTAGTCTCCATTTGTTGTGCATTCAGAGTCTGAGTAGTATTGGTCAAACCTGCTGGAGAAGCAATCTATTACATACATGAAAGTAACAGCCTATGTGTGTTCAGTCAAAGAGGTGTATGGATTTAAGCTGAAATACAACTATGGATCTCATCTGCTCATGTTTGAGGACAGTTTTGCTTTTGTTTCCATCTCTAATCAGATATCTTTAAAAGAATGAGATAAAATTCAGGCTGTAATGGTGTCTCTCAACTCCAACTGTATTCCTGTGTCCTAATTTGGTAGTCAGACTGTAAACAAAGCCAGTGCATAGAAAAAAAACAATCTTGGCAGTTATCGGAATATCCACTGGCTGCACTAGAAGCCCAAAAATATTTGGTGTCGCCCCAGTTTGAATGCGATAGGAGATTTATTCAGGCATCAACTGACCCTGAATCAAAGCGTAAGTGTTTCAATTTAATATTTTGCACCCATGTTCAGAAATCACATTTGTTTCTCCTCTGGGCTGAAGTCTCCATGACCAGAATGCAATGCAGATGCATGCTTTGACATTAAAAAGCAATCAGCCCCTTGATAATACTCACCACATTTTTGAGCTATAACTTCCATGACAGATGTCTCACATTCACAGCTGTTGTTGTAACCATCAGCTCTACTTTCTGGGAAGAAACAGAGCGGGGTAGAGTAATGGACTTCTGGCTGTGATTGTCCTTGCCTGAGAGCTGGCATAACCAAAGTGTATGCCTGAGGAGAGACTCTAGTGGCCTCACTCCAAGGAGCTCTTCTTTCACAGTCCAGTGCCCAGATGGCCGGCAATTATTATCACAATCCATCTCCTACCATCGGGTCAAAGGAGTTGGAGAAAGAGTCTACGGAGCAGATTCTTTTTTCAATGCTCTTATCCTCAGTGCCAGCGAGGAAATGTTTGACTTGAGCACTGATCCTGTTTTAGCTTTTGTCCTCAATCGTGCTTCCAAAATGAATCTGGCGAGCTCCACTGACTGGCAGCTGACCCGGATGCGTAAACAGGAATAAATGGAGGTCGTACTCCTCATGTACGGTGCTAAAAGTGTCTGTAAAAATAAACTAGTCCCGGTGATTCAACCCCTGTTAATCGCTCTTTGCAGTAGATTTTAATCGCTGTGGCTTGCAGCCTTTGCCACTGACAACGCAGATGGGCCTCATTGGAAACGAGGCTGAGATAGCAGTGCTTAATTACCTCCTTTCAAATAGCTGCAAGGCCTTTGATAAAGAGAAATGACTGCTTTTGGAGGCAGGATATTGCTTTTGAAAATCCATAGGGTGAAGGAGATCTAATATTGACTGTAGGGTATGAGGGGGCTCTGTTTTAGTAATAGCCCTGTCAGAATAAAGGCCCCTGCCTTAAATATTGCTGCATTTACTATTCCAGGCTTCATATTTGGAGACACAGAGGAAAAGCTGAAATCCCTTTACTCCATGATACTTCCGCTAATGATTTATATGCTGATGATGAGCATTTTTACACTGCTTTCGAGGAAAACTAATTTTAGAATAAAATGTCTGCTAAAGCGGTTAACATAATGGTTGATAATGTAAATAATCAAACTAGCTTTACTTATACTTGTGAGCTCATTGAGGGGCAACCCTTGTTTACAATAGCAATGTTTAAATTGACCAGTAATAATCGGAGTTATAGCCCAATCAGGTTAAAATGCTCTATGCTCATGTTATGTACATCCCTCCAGTTATTAGATCTCGACACTGGCTTCCTGTCTGTCAGAGAATAGACTTTAAAATCCTGCTGATGGTTTATGAAGCACTGAATGGTTTTAGTCCCAAAATGTATTGCTGATCTGCTGCTACTTTATGAACCACCTTGACCTCTGAGGTCATCAGGTACTGGTCTGCTTTCAGTCCCAAGAGTCAGAAGGAAACATGGTGAAGCAGCGTTTCGTCATTATGCACCACATATCTGGAACACACTCCCTGAAAGCTGCAGGTCCGCTCCAACTCTCACCTCTTTTAAATCAAAGATTAAGACCTTTTTATTTGCCACTGCCTACCTTAGCTTATTTGAACTCACTTTAAATGCAAATTTTAATTTTAACATATTTCTAATTTTCCTTTTCTTTTCTGTTTACTATATTTGTCATTTTAATTGTGTTCTTTTGTGATTGTCTGAATGTTTCCAATGCTTTTAATGTTTTAATTTAAAGCACATTGAGTTGCCCTTGTGTATGAAATGCGCTATACAAATAAAGTTGCCTTGCCTTGCCTTGCCTATGTTAACACCTTAATCAGACAAGACCATCCAATCGGACCCATTTGGTGGGAGGTTAAGGTCAGGATAGTGTCAGATTACAGTGGCTCTCCTCGCCTCATCCGACAACTGGATGCTTTGGAAAAGAGAGCAAAGGGCTTACACGGGCCGGCGCACATTGTCAAAGCCACCTGTTCATGTCAGAACCCCCTGCTGCTGTATGCGCATAAGTGAAATTGTTTATCCACGTCTGTTTGGATGCCAGTACGGATATTGGAGCTGAGTTTAGTTTCATGCAAGTATCTAGGGTAAAGACTGGGTCAGGATTATGTAAACACTTGATCTGATTGTTCCTTCCTGCTTGGGGAAAAAGTTATTCCTACTGCCGCTGGTTTATGTCACGTGGGTGCCAGTCAAAGATAGCTACATGCAAGGTTAGGAGGTTATATAAGGCTACCATGACTTCCTCTAAAGTTTGACAAAAAGCATTAAGTGTATCCAGAACCACAGATCATTGTACAGATATCCTCTCCCTGACTGCTGCCCAGGACACTTAGCATTCAGCGTGCCGTCCTATGTGAAACATCAAAGTGTGTGTGGAGGGCAAAAACAGCTGGCACAGCCTGATTGGCTTCATGCCTCGGCATGGTGCCACACTGCTGTGTTTGCATCCTAAATAGAAGATATTCAAATATATTTCTTTATGCGTGCGTGTACAAGCATATGTGTTAATATTCATAGATGTTCTCTTACAGCCTGATCTAGCATGGAATTTGTATTATTTATGGGATAACTGTTGTGTTTGGTCTGATGTGAACTAAAAGAATCAGGCTATGTGCACTCAACTGAGGAGATTATTTAGAGACTAAATGAAGCATATCATTAATCTACCTTAAAAATAACATCATCTAAACAAGAATTTCAAACTCTCAAACCACAAATACAGAAAAAACGCTTTCCTGTGCCAAATGTTGCCTGTTTTGTTTACTATGATGCAAAAATGATTTTGAATTACACTTAATTAAACCCCAATCTCCTATATAACTCAATGACTTATGAGTGTACTTCAAACTGCATGTGTGTCTCAGTCAAAAGTATTCTCCTTAATCTGAACTCAATAAAAACAGCTCTCCATCTTTATATCAAGAGCCTGCAACATCTATCCTCTGTCATTCCTCCTGAACCTGAGACGTAGGACCAAGATACCTCGCTCCTTCCAGCACTTCATGATGCTCACAGGTAAGAATGTTTATATTTTTTCACTTGTAGCAATATTTAGCATTTTTAGACTATATTAAGTGTCTGTCTGATCACATCACTTACTATTGGCTCGTTTCCACCAAGCGGTCTGGTATGGATCAGTACAGTTTGGTACGGGTTGGATCGGTAACGCCTGATCCTGTTTGCGTTTCCACAGCCAACCGTGCCCTACTTGGTGGGCGGCGTGTAAGCTGGATGCCGATAGCCGCGTCAGCTACGTAATAGCGTGACGTCATGGTAGCGTGACACAGTGTACCCCGCTAATAAATGCAACGAAGAAGAAAAATGCAAGGAAAGTCTGCACCTCCGCGTTCGACCATGGAAAGCTGTTTCTTGACGCCATTTTCCAAACAAAAAAAGTTATCTTCCCGAAGTCCACTGGAGATTTAAACATGGCGGGGTTATGTGTTCTTCTGTATTACCGCTGTTGCACGGGAAGTGACGATTCTTTCGACCAATCAACGGACTGCAGTGTTTCTAGCTCCACCTTCTGGGGTCCGATCGGTCAGTCTGTCACCCCAACAGAAGGGTACCAAAAAGTGGGACGGTACGGCTCGGTCATTTGGGGACCTGTCCCGGTTTTAGTCAATGGAAACGCCACAAAATGCGTGCCGTACCGAGACTAACCGAACTGAACTACTTGGTGGAAACGGGGCTTATGAGTTTGGAAAATGCACGATTTATAATCTTATCGCATCAAGAAACTCAAAAATTAGATTTTTTTTATTGACCTTAACATCTCATTTAGTCCATGACTCTGCGGCTAATAGCATTACCTATAATGCTAAAGGAATGTATCCTCTGCATAACCTGTAGAGAAAGGTAGACAACATGACAGCTCCCCAAAATTGAAGCTAAAAGATTTAGAGCTCCCCCTACTGGCTGGTTATAGTGAGGTCAGGTCACAAGGCCAACCTCCTCCATGTTGACAGATGGGACATCGTTCAAACTTTAAAATCAAAACACTCATTAGAAAAGTTTTTCTCAAACATGGTGTCTGTCATTACAGTACGAGCTCATCATGCTGGGTAATGTGTGAGTGTTCCTTTTTCTGAGAAGTTTAGTTTTAATTAGTAATTTTAATTAGTTATCCAAACACACCATAACTGACACCTCTTATGACAAATGCAGCTCCTGCAGCACTATGAACTTGAACTCTTCATAACAAGTGCCCTATAAACCAACACAAGAATCTGCTCTGCAGACAGTGGTCTGTCCTGACCTCAGGACCTTTGCTGTCTTATGCTGTAGGTTAAATGTGTGTTAAATGCTAGAGAGCCAATCCCTATTGTGCATACTCTGGCTCTAAATGTGCAACATTTCAGGGTTCCTTTTGGTTTCTCTTTTACACAATGAAAAGTTTGTTTAAGGTCAGTGATCCTCTGTTGAAGAAATGTGAGTCAATGTGAGTGTGTGTGTGCATAAAGTCAGCTGATGCCATTCCCCAAGCTTCATGATAATTCACCCATCTCATTAAGTAAATGACGGTTTTACAAATCTTGATCTTGTCCATTTCTTAGATTTCTCCTCAAAACAATCCACTCTCAGCCTTTTTCTATTTTTGCAGCATCATTTCAGTGAGGGTGCATAAAACCCTGCCTCACTTTAGCGTCTAAGACAAATGGCTGAAGCTCTGAACGGTTTGATGATGCAGGAGAAAGGAGTGTTTGATGTGAAGTGATGTAGCACAGCAGCATGTTTCTCTGCCGGTCTGACCCACTTTACCTCTTACGTAAGAAGGCTCCTTTGTTAAAAGCCCTTGTCTCGCTATTTCTCAAATGTCCCTCCACCACCACTACTGCTACCTCCCCCATATGCTTCTCATGGCAGTCAAGGATTTGAACTGGGAATTGTTTTGCTTTTAAGTATCATGTCACCACCATATAGCCATGTAGAAGTTTGTTTTGGGGGCCGCTAGCTGGTCAGAGATAATGATACTCAGGGTATAATCTATTACCTCTGGACAGGGTTATTAACTGGATAGCTCTCTCCTGCCCTTTTTCAAATAATTGGTTGCAAGATGGTTGTCTGGTGGTGTGATGGATGGCAGTAATCCAGCAGAGAAATGTCTCCTCTGCTCGCAGGTTTAAGAGGGGCTGTAGCATTTAGCTTGGCTGCAAGAGACACGACCACAGAAGTGAGGCGCACCATCTTCACCACCACCCTGCTGCTGGTTGGCTTCACCGTGTGGGTGCTGGGTGCGGCTGCTGACCCCATGCTGCACTGTCTGGATATCAGGTTAGCAATGTTTTATTATGCATTCATTTCCTGTTTTCCTTTGTTCTTTACTCCTCCCACACACGCAGTGCTCCTATTCCTTACATAAACTTGACAAATTAAATCATCATAATTAATGAATTTATTTAAAAAACAATAAAAGAGAAACTTAATTTAATATTGTGCTCAGATACAGAAAACAATCAAGCAGATTCAAATGGAATCAAGCAGGTAGAAATGCTGTCACCAGAGAAAAAAAGCAATAAAGAAAAACAAACATGAACAAAAATATCATAATATCCAACAGTAAAATTACAATTTGATCCACTTGTAACATTTGTATTTATCTAAATTCCATCTGTAACATTGTGTATATCTAAATTGTATTCTATCTTTATTTATCTGTTTTTATTTTTACTTAATTTATTTACTAATTGGGACTTTTTCTGGATTGTACTTATGTTTGGGTTGCTGCAACAACTGAATTTTCCTCCTAAGGGAATCAATAAAGTAATATCTTATCTTATCTTAAAATTGCCAAAATATATAATGGAATAGATACAATAACAGAATAAAAGAATATTAGAATATTAAAGACACTTAAAGTCAGTATGGTAGTGAAGTCTTGTACTTGTCTCTGTGTTATCAGTGTTGTCAGCTTAAAAAATGTTCTTGGGGTGAATTCAAGTATTTGGGACACAGTAACAGGAAGCGGGTCCTCCTCACTCTGTGAGAATTTCAGGAACCTGCAGGGTAAGTGTCAAGGTAATTTCCGTCAAACAAACAACAGGAGATTGACAACAGACAATAGGAGGGTGTTTTTTTTTTTACACTTGCAATCAGACACAACCAGGCACAAGAAGTGCTCTGGTTGACTGAAAGTATCTTGCTGGAGCCTGACTTGTGTAAGTTACCAGACGGACACAAACACCTGTACGCTGCACATCACTTCTTCTCTGTGGGTAAAAATGGCTGGCCTTGGTACTGTCCTTACAGGGAGCTAAGACAAGTGACCCTGAGACTCAAATAGCAGTCAGCGTTCAGAGGTCTTTTCACCACATAACGGGTAAATATTTGTACCAAAATAGTCACGTGATTAAAAGCTACACACAGGAATGCCACATGCTACTGTTTACTACACCAGACGTCAGCTACCCTGCTGAAAGTGGGTTTACAGGATCAAGACTCAATGACAGGGCTGCTAAATAGAGGCCTGTTTTAGGTTTGTTTGCCTTGACCCCACAAGAGGCTTGATGAGTGTTATTTTTTGATGTGATTTGGGCTTCATAATGAGTGCACTCTGTGATATATCTGCCCCTTCTGCTCCTCACTGTAACTAACAAACACTCTGACCGCTCAAACTACGGTTTCAGTATGTTTTGGGGTGATTTGATGCCAGTGTTTTAGTAGCCTACATGCACTCAATGGATTTAACATACCTTCAGTTCTGCATGTATTTGGATTAGTAGCATGTGACCCAACTGAAAGTGCAACACCAATAGAACATCCCTTGAGAATTCCAAAGGACTATTCTTTTTTTGCTGTACAGTTTATTTTTTGGAATTTTTGAAAGTGTTTATTTCTTACTTGTTAAAAAAGAAATACAAATAAACAAAAAGACATACCCCCCCAAAAAAGCAAACATTACAAACAATGCAAAAAAAATCAAAACCCAGCTGTTTCTTCACTAATATGAATTCTTTAACATAAAATGAATCATCTTTTTAATCAATACTGTTTCAGCCATTTATTTATTTGTGAGAGAGCGCTGATTATCTTTTGCGTTCTTCTGTGTTTGATACAATAATGCCAGTGCAGCATGCTTAAATAAAGGCAGTTGATCCTGTAGTCAACCCTCGGCTCTGATTGGTCGAAGGGCGTAGCAGGCAGCCAGTGTTGGCTAGTTTGACAAAAACTTTCCTAGCAGTCTGAGCGCCTCATGTACAGAGGCCACAGTCCTTGTCGCAGGGGTCACTGGTTTGATTCCCGGCTGCAACCATTTCCTGCATGTCTTCCCCCGCTCTCTGCTCCCCATATTTCCTATCTCTCTTCAGCTGTCCTATAAAATAAAGACAAAAAAGCCCAACAAATATAACTTTAATATATAAATATATATATATATATATATGTATATATATGTGTATATATAGAAGCATAGAAACTGGACTGGAGTATTTTCATGAACCAGAAGTCAGCGACATGTTTTTAGCTTTGCAATTTGCAGTTTTTGCAGTTTATGATCATTAAATGGATATCAAAATCAATAATTTGTGATAACTTATTTCTTATTGGGTAGAAAGTAGGATGATGTAAACTGAGGAGGACTCTGCGTTAGTGTAGGGGTCCTGCTTACCCTGGGGTTTCATTTAGCTTTGACCACCCGTTAGCGATACATTGTGAACATACCTTCAATAAATGGTATCTTCACTTAGGGCTGTACGATAAATCGATTTAATCGATTAATTCACATTTTTGGTTTCAGGCAATTTTAAAAAAATAAATCTAGATTTTCTCCGTAACCTACTCCGCTGTATATATATAAATATTTAAGGAAAAAAGAATGTTGAAACTGAACATAAAACCCCACACCTTATGTCCTGTAGCTCTGCTTACATGTGATGCAGTTTACTTTATTTGTATATCACTTCAGGGATATAGGAGACACTTTTTATTTATCTGCAAAAAATGTGAAGTTTGATGAAAGATATATTTGCACTACATCTACCCCAATGTGGAAATTGATCTTTTTTTTAGCAATAGCATAAAGAATTTGATTTCAAGGAGGTTAATTCTAGAAAAGACACATTTTTTTCCAGAGGAAGTACTTTGTTGAAGTAGTTTTGGTTCATGGTGCTTAATGTCACAGTAAAAGAAATGATTATTTTCATGAGATGGAAAATTCAGTCTCTTTAAGTTGTACTGTAGCTTTGTTTCAAGTTAGACATCTAGCTGAAAGTTATACTGCTTTTATTACTATTTTCAGGAGAAAAACACAAAATTGATTTAAAATTGTAAATTGGTTTTTTTGTAAAACAAATCGTGAATTTTATTCCTAGGCCATATCGCCCAGCCCTATCTTCACTCCCAGACTCAGTTTACATCACTGTTTTTAATATCTGTCCATTGACTCATTGTCTAGTTTCTTATTCTCTTATGACACTTTGTGAACATGTTATTTCACCAGTTAAAGAGAAAGATAAGTGCTAACACCTCATCCAGTATGATGCAAGCCTCTATCCTCCTGCCTCTCCATCTGTCCGTCCCTTTCCATCACTTTCACGGTCGGCTTTATTCTCCTCTCAAATTCAGCTCACTTTATATGCAACAGCTCTTTGTAAAGCTTTTTCCTGCATGTTTTTCCTCCCTGCCTCTCCCTCCTCCCTTGCTGCTCAGGCACTTAGCCGTGTGTGTGTCTGCTCCGGCTTTGCCCTCTATTAGCGACTTGCACAGCTGGTGCACGGGGCAGAGCAGGTCCACAGGTCCCTGGAAACATGTTACCGAGGAGATAACATTAAAATGCAGCTTGCCAGGCTGTACACATGAACCCTGTGTATACAAAAAGAAAACATTTGTTGCTATATAATGAGAACACATAGGGAACGAGTGCTGCTTTTGCTTTTGAAGCCTGGGTGCTATCAGTGATTTGAGGCCAGTGGGCGATCATGATTAAAGAGAGCAGAAAAGGCGTGAAGGATGCAAGGCCGTAATTAGATACTTATATTATTAAAGCGTAATCTATGGCCCAGATCACAGCGGGATAATTGACTCCCACGGTCTTGTGAGGCAGTGCTTTGAAATCTCCAGCGGTTTTCAGTGAGGTGTGTGTTTATGTCGGTGTGGCCTCCTGTAACTGTAAGAAAAATATCACAAAATAATATCAACCCAGAAAAAGTAAATGTTGCTTCTGAAAGGAGAAAAGTACTGTGAGGAACCAGAAACTAGTAAATCAAATCAAGTCTAATAAAATGCTAGAAAATATGCATGTAAAAAGGACAAAGTAAGAAATATCTAAACAGATCCAAAGATGCACATCCATGGACTCTTTCTAAACGCTGAAATGACTTCTACTCGGAGCTACAAAACACAAACAGCCAAGCAATTTGTGAAGTGAGGAAAAAAAACCCTGAGCTGCCCTTTGCTAAATGAATTGCAGATTGACTTTGGAGATTCAATCAGCCCAGCTGTTTGTTTGAGCTTTTACTGCTGAATAAGCTTCCTTTCATTACAATGCTAATGTTTATGAACCAGACAAAAACCCAACATCCCTGCAAAAAATCCCCCCCAAGCCGTGGATTTGTGTCCACAAGCTCGGGACTCTTGTTTCGTGTCAGTCGAGCAGCTTGAGGAGTTTTTGCTTTGTTGATTCAAGATGCTATCTTCACTGAACTATGTCGGGATATTAGGTTTTAGATCAAACGCAGCATCTTTCAAATCTGTCTTCGGCAGAAGAAGCCCCAGGGTGAGCATGTATTTGTAGCCAGTTTTTATAACAAAGCCATTACTTGTAGTCTGTGTCCTGAATGCTACATTACATAGCCTCTTAATATTTAACACGCCCTGACTTTCACTCTTGAGGAGTTCATGATACTGTATTTCTTAAACTCTACTTATGACTTAAATGTAATCATTGCAACTAAAAGCTAGGGTTGGAAGTCATGGAAAACTAGCATGAATTTGAATGTAGCATTTCCTCCATACTCTGTCTAACCCATAGACTGTATAAAATATGAACGTAGTATCCGTGACGTCACCCATCTGTCTCTGAAGAGCTGTTTTGAGGCCAATCGGCGGCGGCAGCCATATTGATGTTGTCGAGCCAGTGTGACGTAAAGAGGCGGAGTTTGAGCCTCCTAGCCAACAGCTACAGTGTTCCCACAGGCAGCTGTGTCTCTCATTGGAAGACTAGTAATCTAAATATCTTTGAAATTGCCACATTAGAAAAAAATTCACCCCTCTCACAGTGAGAGCCGATCGAGAAATTAGCTATCCAGACTACACTCGTCTTTTATACCAGGCTGTAAACATGTTTATTTCTACTGTTAAGATCGTCTTTTTCCCATTCATGTGTATGTGGATTCCGGTACTTCCACAGACAGCCTCAAGTGGATCCCCCCCTGCCCTCGCAGCCACTTAGAGCTCCCCCAAAACGACGCCCCCGCTCACATGCACGAGCGCCGCTGATTCGCGACCACATGATCGTGACTGATTCAAAACCGGTCCTCAGCACATCGTCTGTGTTTTACGTCAACTCATGTCTCACTCTGCGTTAAACAGCAGGGAGAGTTATAAACACAAACAAACATGGCTATTGTTAGTACTCACAACTCACAGCGAGCAGGAGAAGAGAGACAAGCAGGAGAAGTTTTTCATTCATTCAAACATTGATTGTTGCTTTGTTAATTGGCGGGATCACGGCCGATGGATAGTAAAGCTCAAGGTCACATGTCATTAATTCTTTTGCTTGTCAGAGCCCCCGTGGTGAGAGCTTTTTAGTCCTGAGCAAAGCACCTCATCTGGTCAGAGGGGACAGGCCCGAGGTTGAGCGAGAGGGGCAGTCAGTAGAGTCAGGGGAAGCAGTGGCAGGGGACGGGGAGTGAACGCCGGGGAAATGTACATGCAGGAGGCGGGCAGAACGGCAGGACGGGATTTGATTGGTTTCATAAATTGGACCCTAAGGATGGTGATTGGTTGGTGTTTTCCCAGGTTTACTCCGGCTGTAGATAGCAGCTTTTTTTCACTCTTTTATAAGAACACATTATGTATTGATTGCCATCGGGACATAAAGGTCATTTTAACCAGTATAACAAAAAGTGTATCTAAATCTGACTACCAACCCCAGCTTTAATAGGCAGCAATGGGAATGAAATAATTGTTCTGGATGTTTAAAACAGTTACCAAAAATCTTCTCACCTAGTTGATAAAATCTTCTTTTCAAAAGTTTAAACAATACAGGACGAAGGAGATTCCTTCCTCAAACTAGAAGTCAATTTTCTGTACCTTTGCATCAGAGGATTCAAGTTTCCACATCACACTTGTTTCAGCTGCATATCCAACATCCTTCAGAATAATCTTTTACTGAGATTTCAAGAGAAAGAGAGAAGCCTCCATTTTCAAAGTATCCCACAGGAAGAGAAAAGGCTCCTTAAACCACTACCCCCAATACACACTGAATGTGTCCCCGCTGCTGCTGCAGGAGGAGTTAAAGGAAAGCTGTGAGGAAAGGAGTGTAGCACATCATGTCGCTGCTGTTTCCAACCTTTCTCTGCCATTCTTGTGGGACTGACCTGCTATATTTAGCTTGTGGAAAACTCTGCTCATGCACAATAAGTGCACGGGAAGAGAGCATCCAGGCTAGCTGAGTAAACAGGCCACAGATTCAGGACTTATTCATTCTGTGTCCTTTTCTGTCAAATCATTTGATTAAGGTGTATTCTGATGTACCTAAAAAAGGAGGGGGCATAGTGCAAACACAGGTAGAAGAACAGCATATAAACATAGCATCTGTGAGTTATAGCCGATACAGTCTCTTTTGTATTTTTGTTGTGTTACGGACTTCCCGGAGTAGAGGTATGAATGCCACCTAAAAGCCCTAACATGAACAGTGATCAAAATGAGAGTGAAGGATAGGACTGATTCTCAGTTGGGGAAAACTGAAAAGGGGTCCGCTAACCTGCACCGGTCTGCCAGGGAATATACTGGTCGGCGAGGGTGGCGAGGGGCGAGCCCAAGCGTCTTCTTATGAGTTTAATAGTTGTTTTGTATGGTTGGGATAAGTCTTAAAAGTGCTGTTGGTTCACCAAAGGTTTGTGGTTGTCTCTGGTTGAGTTCCGTCTTGATGAGTTGGTATCCTCTTCGCTTCCCAGCTACGGCTCATCACTTCAATCAGGTTACGTCAAACAAACAAGCCCCTTTCATGGGTGCATTTAACAGTATCGGACAAACCAAACCCAATCCCAATTTCCTACATGAGAACCAGTCAAACAAAATAAAGAAAAGAAAAGAAGAGGAGGCTTAAGGTATCCCTTTGTCCTAACAGTTGTTAGACCTTGTAGGTACAGGGTTGTGACATCAGCTTTTTCCTCTCATGATGAGTGGGAAAAATCTGTTGGAAAAAAAATTCCTCATGTCAAGTAGCAGATAGTGTGCTAGCATAACTGAAAAGATTTTCAAGATTTTCAAAATGTTTGATGCAAAGTTACTTTTCGATATCACATGATAAATAAAATTACAGTCCGTGATATGTCAAAAAAAACCATGGCATCAAAACGTATTGAAGTGTATAAAAACACAGATTGAGTCATATTTCTAACCCAAAGCTGCCGTGAGCAAGAAAGATAGAGAGCGGCTGTGATCAACATAGAGAGACAGGGAAGAGAGAGAGCACCGCTAATGAAAACAAAGAGGATAAACAGAAAAATAAAGGGCTATTTTCTGATTGTTTCACAACAGTTAAACTCCAACAAACTTACAAACATGGCCTCATACAAGCACAAACATGCAGGAGGGTGCTGAGATATTTTATAAATGATGCCTCTCCTCATCCTTCACACTGTGTGTGTGTGTGTGTGTGTGTGTGTGTGTGTGTGTGTGTGTGTGTGTGTGTGTGTGTGTGTGTGTGTGTGTGTGTGTGTGTGTGTGTGTGTGTGTGTGTGTGTGTGTGTGTGCGCGCGCGCGTCAGTCACTGCAGCTCCCATACAGCCTTGAGAGTCAGCAAATACCGATGATTTCTTAAGTCCCTTTGAGGCCTCATTAAGATGCACATGTCAACCTTATGTCTGTTGCAGTCAGCGATGTAGATAGATAGAGTCAGTGATGTCATCTGCTCCCTTTACGTTTCCTATTAGTCCCAACATGCTGACTTTTGACTTCAAACCACGACACAATGATTGACGCTTATACCATATCCAAGATAGTGAGATAACAAAAAAGAGAGTGTGCTCTCTGCAGATGTGTACTCTTAACAATAATTAACAGGGAGCCATTTATTTTTGGTCTTTACATTTTTAGAGTAAAATCCTGTTTATTAAGCCTTTCATCACTTTCAACAGTCCGTTGAATGTTGGTGTAAGTTAAGTGAGTTTTTCTGTGTACCAGCAATGTGTGCAGTTTTGATATTTAAATAAGAACATTTTACAATTGTGGGTACCAAGTAGTTCATCATTTGTTGTTAGTATAGCAGTAGTAGTAGTGTAGTTTATTTTTTCTTTATTCTCATTTAAACCTCTCTTCTCCCTCTCCTCTCACACACAAAGTAGAGTGAGTAGCATATTACATTTGCAGGCCTGCCTGGCCTTGTGTAAGCATTGGGGAGGCCAAACAGGGCCATTGGAAGATAAAGGGATGTAAATCTCCCTATGCACATGCACACAGCCACAAATTGTGACTGGGGAAGCACTTGTACCTTCTCACGTCTCCAATGGTACATTGGAAAGTCCCTGTCAGCAGTTTTGTAAGGGCAACCCCTCTCC
This sequence comes from Notolabrus celidotus, assembly GCF_009762535.1. NCBI lineage: Eukaryota > Metazoa > Chordata > Actinopteri > Labriformes > Labridae > Notolabrus > Notolabrus celidotus. Next base: position 20,407,828 of record NC_048288.1, read on the forward strand.
CTACCAAGATGCACAGAGATGGGTCCAATGACCCAGTCACAGCTGTTTTCAGTTAGGGTTCATGACTCGGTCACGGTTGATTTTCATTCAGACTCACCAACATTCGGCACCTATATCTCCCAGTGAGTGGGCATGTCTTTGAGACATTTTGTGCCACACATTCCCACTTTCCTATAAAAATCACTGTAATGCCTTTGTTCTTCAGTTGGTCTGCGGCAGAGAACTCACTTTGTTCAGATGCATAGATGAATAAAGTTTTTTCTTGGATTGAACTTCAGCTGGACTCCTAGAGTTACTTGAACTTAACATTTTTTCTTCAAGGAAGACTCAAAACTTAGAATACTTTTTTGAGAAAGTGAACTTAGATTGAGACCAGGTAAAGTGTTTTAGAAATTATTACACATCAGTAGTAGGAGTATTTATTCAGTCATCATACATAACACAATCATTTTCACAGTACAGACACTTTCAACACAGCAAAAGTACTGTATCAAGTGATGACTGAAAAGGTACAGGCAGATGCATAATGCTTATTTAACCCTAGCCTACATTTTTCATCAAATTAAGCTACCAGCTTCCACTGTGTAAATAAAAAACAAAACAAAAAACAGTTAAATCACGACCTCTGTAGCCTTCTAAAACTGCTTTGTGAACCGTTTTTTGAAAACCAAAAGTGAATCACAAGTATCAGCATCATTTGATCGTTACTAGTATCATATCTAAGTTTAAAATTCTGGTATCCTGGCGTCTCTAATCCATGTCTGAATCCACTGCTTAGAACATTAGCATAGCGAGCAATTCAGTTCCCATGGTCTTTTAAATTTGATCTGCCAGTTTGTGCTGCTGAAATATTAATACAATTATACTGTGGCATGTTTTTAAAATATATTTATTGGTTTAATTACTAGAACCTTTACCACCCTGTTGCATGCAGCATGAATCCACAGAGTGAAACTTTACCTCAGCAGCTCTTTAGTTTACCTCATTTCCTTCCTCATATATGTGTGTGTACAAACGTGTACCTGTGGATATCTGCGCTGAATAATGCAGCTGCCTTGACCTGCATATTTCCATCCAATCTGTCCATAGTTGTTCCATCTCTGCGGCCCCTCACAGAGCACTGTGTTGATCATGTTTCAGAGAGCAGCTCTGTTTCTCTCACTCCCTCATCCCAAACTCCCATCTCCACTTCCCTCATCCCTCATCCAATCCCACGAAGCGACGGGACGAGTAACAACTTTGCGAGACTTCATTTCAGTAAATAATACATCGGATCTCCTCACCTGGAGAAAATGTGACTTCCATTCCATCCCTGAAACAGTCTTGTGGTTGAGTCTTTGAATGTTGTACTCTGTGTGAAATTACAGACCGTCCTCCTGCAGGCGACGATTCAAAGAAAAAGATGCAGTAAAGTGTCTTTTGTTTCCACACAGTGAAATTTGCTGAAGACAGCTGGCATCACAAGTAATATGGCTCTGGTCAGACGTGTGTGGGAGCATTTAGGAAGGCCAGGCTGCACTTTAACACACTATAGACAGGACATGGCAATGATTTCCTGTCTCTTTCAGTTCGATGTATCTACTCTGCTTGTTATTTTTTATTCAAGAACTGACAGGGGATATGTATTTATCTATCAATCTTTCCAGACTTGTGAGGGCGTTTCAGACAGAACCATTGGATTTCCCTTTGTCAGTTTTTATTAGTGTGGTACATCCGCTGGTTTTATTACTGTCTCCTATGCTCAGTGTTACCCAATAATCAAGCAAATCTAGCTGAAAGGAGTTTTCACTGACATATTGGGCACCAGAATTCAAAAAGAAACAGAAGAAAGAAAGCTTTTGTATCCCAGGCTAAAAGAGAAAAACATCATGGATGGCGTTGTTTGTTCCTGTATTCAGCTATCTGAGGACTCACACAAACAGAAACGTCTGCCCACAGAGGTGAGATGAGCACAACGAGGTGAGCTGTCTGTCAGGCCGCAATAAGAAATTCATGCGCTTCATGTTTGGATTGATGGTTAAGACTCAAACCAGATGAGAAACACACAGTAAAGCCTCAGTTTTCAGTCAGACGTCAGACTTCAGAACACAAACTGTGCTTTTAAAGCCCAAACCGTCTGCCTCCCCTTGTTTCAACAATTCCTCTCTTTGCCTTTCCATTTCAGGCTCCATTTCAAGGCACATTATTGCTCACACTTGAGCGTTTCATCATGCTGCTGGAGAAAGAAAGGGATTATTTACTATGAGCTGCATACAGTAATGAAAATACTATACCCCCTTCATTGTGAATTTGATAGAGATTATCTGAATGCAACCTACAGTGAACCTGAATACTCATTTGTTTGCTTTCCAATGTCATAACTAGGGGTGGGAATCGAAAACCAGATCCAACTTAGAACCAGTTCCAATCTTAACGATTCATTTCCCAGACGTCATGTCGCGGTGCGTTGCATTACGTCACACACTCTGCGACGTAGAACTCCTTCAACCACGAGGAAACACGGAGAGGAAAAGCTCTTTTCTTCTCCAAATTCAAAGTATTTTCCTCCAGGCTCCAGGGGCTACGTCCAGACTCACGCGGCCGAAAATGAGGCACCGAGAGCGGGTAAAATACCTCGGCGATGACCCCCGGAGGAAAAGCGTTTTTCCTCTCTAAATTCAAAGTCTTTTCATCCAGGCGGCCCGAGAATGAGGTGAACCTATATTGTTCAGTATGTTCAAGTTGAATATGTTCATGTTCAGTCTTGTGCAGACATAATTTTGGAAAAAATAAAATAGTTCCTTTTGGTGTGGAAGACTGTGTATTACGATTTTATTTCCCCCTCAAAAACATACTCAGGAATCGTTAGGAGAATTCATAAGGAATTGGATTGATAAGCAGAGTCGACAATGGCATTGACATTGATAAAATCGTATCAATTCCCACCCCTAGTCATAACCCACATACATGTCATTTGGTGGTAGTTTAATTCTGCAGGTGGAAAACACACTTTAGGGAAACCTAACTTTTTGTACATCCTTGAAAGTAGTGACTTTGGAGATACAAGGTTTCTCTTCGACAGTGACGAAGCATAATTTGGTCAATTCACATTCAGATGCAAATGCAACCAATCAACATGTGTTGGAAGTTCTGGAGTCTGAAGATGAAAGCTGAACTTTGGTGCAGTGCAGCACAGCCGGTTAAAAAAAAAAGAAAAAAAGCAGACTGGATATATCATTGAGAAGGCAGATGCTTAAACAGCAGGGGAGGGTTTGAGTGGACTGTAAAACTCAGTTTATCTTTACAGGATGGTCTGTATGTTAAAGATGAAACACAAGCTGTGCTGAAAATGTGGAGGACTTTTCGCTGCACTATGCTGATGTAGTTATTCCTTGTCACATAACTGATAACACTTCAGGTGTTAAAGCTTTCTGCCTGGCACTAATATTGAAATAGCCATTTGGTGCACACTGATATTTCTGTATCAATAGGTTAGAAACGCATTGGAGAATAGTCCAAGTTAGCCCATACAGAAGGAAACATAATACATAAAAGTGCTGTATAAGTTAATGTGCATGCAAGTTGCCACTTAATTCACAGTCTGTGTTGCAGTCGGCCTTCCCAGTGTTTGGGGACATAAAAAAGATACTAAACAGGAAGGCAAAAGGCTTCCTTGAGCCTTATTAAACTGGCAATATGCCAGTGTTTTATATCTCTATTTCTAGCCTTGCACCAGCATGGAAAGTAGACCTGTGTTTGTGTCCGTCTTGAATGCAAATGTATGAAGCTATATGCTCTCTTCTAAAAGCTGAATCAGCCTTTGCAGTACAGCAGTTTTGTTTAAAACCATAGAAGCTCTCAAATGTTGCTAAGACTGAAACTTTTGAATCACGTCAGAGAACCAATATACTGGAAATAAAGACGAACTGTATAAACTCAGATTTAGAATTGGCATTTTCTTTCAACGCTTTTAACTAATCAGCTGAAAAACTTTTAGTAAATGTTTCCATGTCACAGTTCTTAGGACCCTTTTTTGATTTTCTGCTTGTTTCAGTCTTACATCCTTTTTTTTACCTGTCAAACCTATGCTCAAGTGCTTTAACCAGCAGTCACATACACACACACACCTTATTTATGTTGCACTTCCAGTTCCAAGTCTCAGTCTGACTCCTTTCCTCTGATGAGGGCCGGAGGTGGCAGGAAACCCCTGCAGAGATCTGAGAGTACAGTGAGCAGTCTGGGGCCCCTTGGCTTAGAGGTTATGTCCTCTTCAAGCTCTGTGCTTTAAATGTAGTTTCATGTCCACACACCAGCTCAGACTTATAGTTTTAATTTGCTTTTAAGATCTGATATTGGTGGTAGCCGTGGTTTTAAATGTGCAGCAGGGATCACAGGCTCTATTAGCTTGTGAACCTGCTCTGTGATTATTCCACTTTATTGCTTTTTTATACAGTGCATTTGATCAGTTCTTAAATATACTAACAGCACAGTTTGATGGTTGACTAGATGCTTTGTTGATCCTGCATTTGTCTAACGAAGTAACTCATGGTCCCTGGAGGATGAACTGCGGGGATGTAAAAACCCCATGACTTTTCATCTGGTTGACTTTTTTGGTGTCATGGTTGTTAAGTTTGCTAAAAAACTGTGAAGTAAAAATATTACTTAAATGAGCCCCTAAATTTCAAATGGCACCAATGATTAGTCATTGCTAGCATGTTAACAGGATAAGCTAGGACGGTAAATAACATACAGCAGAATTATGAAAAAGGCATCATGGGCTCTGAAAAGGAATCTGCTATAGGGTAGAGAATACAAGTTAAAACATCACAGACTAGCTTTGACAGAATAATTTTAACATACCTCACACTGCAAAAAGCCAGCCTTCAAAAACAAGAAAAAATATACAAAAATTGGGGGTATATTACTGAAACTAAGCAAAATTATCTGCCAACAGAACAAGACAATTTGGCTTGTCAAGACTTTCCAAAACAAGTAAAAATATCTTACCTCAATGAACCCAGAAATACCTTACAATTAGTGTATTTTCACTGATAACAAGTGCATTTCTCTTGATAGAAATCAAAAATATGAGACTTCTTTTCTCAATATGTTGAAAATTATTCTTAAATTAGGTAAATTCTAGTGCCATTATCTTGACATGACACGCACGAGGCATTACATTTCTTGAAACCAGCAAAGTTATTCTAAAAACTAATTTACCTTTTTTGATGGAAAGACAAAAGTTAAGAATTTATTTCTCATTATGTAGGATCATTTTCTGCCTTGTAATTTGGAAGAACTTGAATGTAGTTATTTCTCTTTGAAACAGTTTGAAATGTTAAATGTTTAAATATGAAGTGTCAGTTTACAGTACTGTGCCAACTGTACTAATATATAGTAGTACATATTTTCTATTGTTACACTGAAAATAAAACAGTGGATCACATTTGGCTGTCATTTGTTTTAATTGTGTGAAGAGATACAATTATGTCAAAGTCATGATTTCTTATTTCATGCTTTAAATAAGAAATAATGACTTTGAAGAAGCAGTTTTATACTTGTCAGTGTTGATGAAACAGCTTTGTAACAGTTGATATTATAGTTTCAAGCATGTATTACTCAATATAGGTCCTACAATCTCAGTAACAAACTGTAATATCTTATTGAGCTCATTTAGGACCAAAACCAAACACACAAGTAAAACATTCTAACATAAAAACTGCTTAGTGAGAAAAGCTGTCTTATCTGGCAAGAAATTAGCAAATTTCACCCTTATCTGAGATATTCAATATTACTTAAATTTCAGTTTTTGCAGTGCATATAGCACTGCATAATTTTCAAAATAAGTGTTTTAAGGTCTCTCAAAAAATAGATCTGGACAGAGGAGTATCAGTGACGTGAAGCTGAAAAGCTGTTTCAAAAGACTGGACGTCCGCTGATCAAATACTAAACAAATCTGTGTTTTACCACCGTCACCCTGAGCTTATTAGCATGCTCACGTTAGCATTTGGAAAAAAAAGCATTGCTGTGCCTGAATGCTGCTTCACAGAGCTGCTAGCATAACTGTCACCTCTGGTTAAATTTGAACTGCACAGAGCAAAAGTGATGGAAAGGGAAGGGCAAGACAAGACGAGACAATAGCTCTCATGCAAGCTGTTTTCACTCCACCATTTTGTGAGATGATGTCATTTTGAAATATGTCACAGAGGTTACATCGGGCGACGAGTGGAGGACAGGCAGGAAGAAGGTCCTGGCTCTCTCCTTTAGTCCATTTCAGTATGTGTCACTTTTTGTGTGCGCATACATATACATGAGTATCGTTGAAAACTTGGAGGCAAGACGTTAACAGCTGGAGTCTGGCTAATGACTGGCCCGTTTGTTTTGAGTGGACAGATGGACGAGTGGAAAAGCCTGTCTCTGATGCCACTCACTCTCCTTCATGCCCCACTGACCTCTTATCTCTCCCTCTCTCCTTCCCTCTCTCACTTCTTTTTGACATCCATCTGCCTTTAGAGCTTTGATAACATTTTCCAATTGTGGAGACTGTGTAATACAAGGATAAGGCCACACACACACACACACACACACACACACCGCCTCCTTCCTAATATATAGGCATAGCAAACTGAAGGAGAGAGGAAAGTCACTCACATATCCTCATGTACAAATACACACTGCCCATAATAAAAAGATGTCAACCTGATTGGATGGGAGATACTTCAAAGGACTCTGGAGATGAATGGCTCCTGCATCGGTTTGTCCCTGCTGATAAGGAAAGGAGACAATAAGACAGAGGAAGAGGGAGAATGAACCTTAAATCCTAATGTCCCTCTTTCCTTGGTATATTCTTTATTCTGCCCAGTAAAAGCGATTGCTTTGTGAAGGACTGAAAAGGGAAAATGCTAGGAGAAGTGTGAATTAGAGAACCAATCTATAAAGCGCAGGGTGACTTTGGAACTAAGTCAGGGAACGAAGGCCTTCTTCCTTGCGTTAAAATGTAACTTTATCTAGATTTACAAGCGATCTTTGTCATACAATAGCGTGTGAGTGTAAAATCATCCATCTTTCCATCTGTCATTTCAGAGGTTGGGCGACTGTCTTTTTGTTGATCTGTTCCATCAAGCAAAATCCATCAGTTATTATGTCAACCGAGCACATTTATGAATAATGTAGCCCGATGATCCAGTGATAGATTGGAGCTATAACACCGTTCCCAGAACGCTTTGCCGCTGTTATTTATCAAAACAACCTGGGGATCTGTTTTTCCTCCCTCTCTTTTTCCTCCACTGTTCCTCCTTGGATGATTTTCACTCCTTCTGCTTGCTGCACTGAAAGTTAAGTCTCATTTCTCATTACATTGAGCCCAGCTCCAGTGGGCGACAGGGTTTTCAATGTGCAGCACTAAGTCACAGCAGAGCCCCGCGAGTTCAGCGAGCCGCACCGACCATTGATTATGTCTCGGGAGTTTTGAGGAACCAAGCTTCATTTTTAACATTTCAGGCAGCTCTTTTCTCACTCGGAAAAATCTCCCCCATCAAAATTCAGCTTGTCTTCTTCCAGCTGTGGCTCCGGACTCCAAATCGACATGACTCCAAGCCGCCATTTTTTGTCTTTGGCCCAGCATTGCAACTAGGTCTAACTTTGCTAAGGCTGAAGTTGCATATTTACTTCACACTTATTTTAAACTCATTAAGGAAGACTAATCTATTAACTCAACTTAGGGTGAACTATGAGCTAAGGTGTTGCAGAAAAACTGAATTCAGGGGCTCTTACATTCTTGTTTGTAGGAGAAGGAGGACCCAAATGCAGATATTGCTGTTGGAAAAATAATGAGAGAGACTGTAGCAAGGTAGGAAGATGATTTGGTGAATTATGTTAGTGAAACTGATAGATATGAAGCATTGAGGTCGCTCTTATCTTTGCTCTCAGGCAAGAGGCTCTGCAATCAATTTCTACGTGTCCTCTGCTGTGGGCATCAGCATTGACATGACCCTGAGCTATCATTCTCCATTTCTATCTTTAGTCCAGCATTTAGCTCCTCAAATTTAGCTAAAACTAACTTTACTAAGGCTGAAGTTACCTCATGGGGAGAGAGAGAGAGAGAGTCGTTCACATTAAGGTTTTAAGTTGTTGTTTAGCATTGACTGCTTAATTTAGGGGCTGAAAACATGCATGTTCACTGGACAGATAGGACCCAAACAAGGATGACAACACTTGTTTTGTTTAGGCTGAAGTTGCCCATGTACTTTATACTCATTCTTAATTCATGAGGGGCTGTCAGTCACTTCCACTTGAATCATAGCAAGGTGTCACAATGTACTGAGGGATTAACTTGGGGGGCTGAAAATACGCTTGTACATTTTTAGGGTAACACTGAGCCTCTTGAACTTGTAGGGTTTTCAAGTGTTCCTTGTAATTGTAGGCACTTTTTTGTTGTTGGGTAGGCAGGACCCAAATGCAGTCAAAAAAAATGATGTGAGAGCAAGAGACAGAAAGAAGCCAGTAAGCAATGTGTGGGATGCTAACAGATGTAAAACGTTTTAATTTAAAGGAGAAATATTGAATTGCTCTTTTTTTAGTCGAGAAAAAGGCTCTTTTTCAGCCGTGTTTCTCAACTTCAAATGGAACTAACTCCGAACAGACATTTTCCTATCTGTCGTCAGCCCAGTATTGTCACAGCTCAAGTGTAGCTGGCTGTGTGGCTAACTATTGTTTTGCTAAGGTTGAAGTTTCCTGTGAACTTCACACTCATTTTATATTCATGAGGGGAAAAGAGTCTGTCACTTCAATTTGTTGGGTTGTAACGTGTTACTGAGACCAGAGTGCAGCAATTAGGGGCGGAAAAAAAAGGTTCATGTTGTGGTTGGGTAGGACCCAAATACAGATGTTTGGAAAATAATGAGAGAGATAGAGGCAGGAAGAGTTATGATAGTGATGCTGATCAGACGTGAAACTTAATCTCTTCACATTAGCCTGCAGGGTTACTCTCTGTGGCACCAGATACAGATAGTTCAGCTCAACTATCAACACTACTATGTGTGTTGATAGCTGAGCTGTGTGTGTGCTTGTGTGCATGTGTGGGCGATAAACAGGTGAGAGCTTGAGTGCGTATACTACTGTTAACGCTTCTCCTCTGACACACTGCTCAGTGTGTTTCCTCTCAGATTGATAGTCATGTTAGTGTGCACAGGGACTGAGTAGATTGCAGTGGTAGCAGCATCCGTCAGATCAGCCAATACGGGGAGTATATCAGGTGGAGATTGACTCTGGACTAGGGGTCTCATACATTGGAGTATCGCGCTAAAAAGGCCCAGAGGCATAGGCCTAATGGATGTGACGTCAATACGGAGAGGGAGGAAGAGGGCCATTAGGAAAAGCATCAGGACAATAAAAGTGCCCACTTGTGTGTGTGTGTGAGTGAGTGTGTGTGCAGTTGTGTGGGCGTAGATAGGCAGATAGATGATCTAAATGCAAAACAAGGGATTTTTGCATGAATACAATATGCAAATGTAATACTCACAGACACAAAGTGGTGTGCTGGGGAGTGTTTACTGTTGAAAGAAAGTCTCATTTAAGCACCACATAGAGGGGAGAAAGTATAGGCGAGAACATTTGTGTTTGCAATGTGTATCTCTGGCAGGTGTCTGTGGGCTGAAAGAGGATCCACACATGAGTATGAATAATAAAACAGACACAGGGAGCCTCTGCTGCACACGCTCTCACACATGCATACATGCAAACACACACTGATGCACACGCACACCTACACATTTTCCACTCCGCTGGTGGATGAACAATGCTTTAGGAATGTGGTCTGCATGGAGTCCTCGGAGGGAACAAGAAATTGGTAATGAGTGTTGATGGATGGTACTGATGGGACTAAATTTGCAGCAGAGCAGAGAGCTGCAGAGGTAGTGATAGAAAGTATGTACAAAACACTCTGGATCCCAATGCCTCATCAGAGTGTTTGTGTGAAAGAGGTATGGGGGCTACTCTTTGTAGGCAGAGTGCGCTAATGAATCCAACTAACCCAGCATCCCTAGCTGCCTAGCGACCTAGCCTCTCAATCACTCTCAATGGGCACCTCCTATTTAGAAAGCCATTATTTTTAGCCCTCTATAATTTAAGCCCTCTGCCTCCTTGAAGAATTGACAGAGGGAGCATTGGAGGGCAGGGTGTAGACAGAAAATTTGAGGACAGAAGACAGCCTGGAGAGATGAAAAGAGTGAAAAAATCTGTGACCTGAAGTTCTTTTCTAAACTTGTAAAATACCATTTTTACAACCTTTGTCCCTTTTTCACAGCTTTGGCCTTCATTCCAAAAAGTTATTAAATATTTTACTTATGGGAGAAAAGACACAAAAGGCCAGACAGATAGAAAGTAGAAGGGATTTCACCAAAAAGGTTGGTTATTTCTTTAAAATCTCAATAACTTCGTACCACAAAGTCTGATGACATGGTAACAGCGCTAATAGGTGTCATCATTGGCACATCAGTGCTTTGTTAGTGTACTCATGCTAACATGAAAGTAGCAGGAAAATTAAGCTTTCAACTATAGACTGTATAAAATATTAACGTAGTACCTGTGACATCACCCATCTGTTTCTGAAGAGCTGTTTTGAGGCCAATCGGTGGCAGCAGCCATATTGCTGCTGTCGAGCCAGTGTGATGTAAAGAGGCGGGCTTTGAGCCTCCTAGCCAACAGCTACAGTGTCCCTGCCTGTCAATCAAGTCAGCTGTGCCTCTCATTGGAAAACTCGTAATCTCAATATATCTTTGAAATTGCTGAGTTAGAAAAAATTTCACCCTCCCCATGCAGTGTGTGCCGATCAAGGAATGAGCTATCCAGACTACACTGGTCTTTTGTACCAGGCTGTAAACATGTTTATTTCTGCTGTAAAGATCGTCTTTTTTTGAATTGGTGTGTATGTGGTTTCCGGTTCTTCCGGAGCCAGCCTCAAGCGGATCTTCGATGAACTGCAGTTTTTAACACTTCCGCATTGGACTCATATTTTTAGACCGGAGGTTGCCGCTTGCTTTCAACCAAATGAAAATATCAAATGCTAGCAAACAATTGGCTAACTTGCTAAAGTTTAGGAGGCATTGTTTACCATCTTAGCTAAGCATATTGCTGTGATATTTACTAAGTAGCACTAAAAAAATTAAGCTTATATGGAAGCACTGTAGTTCTCAAGTGTCCACTTGAGACTAACCCATTAGGTCCAATGTTAAAATTATAGACCATATACTTTAATAAGAATAAGAATAAGAATAAGAATAATTCATAGGATTTATATAGCATTTTTCTTAATACTCAAAGTTGCTTTACATCAAATAAAATTAAGTAAAAATTAAACAGGAAAATAAGACAAAACAAGGACAGAGGGGTTAAAACATGCACGTTGTCTCAGTGATGTCACCCACTGGTTTCTAATGCCGAGTTTTTGAACACCAATGATAGCGGTTGCCATATTGGAAATGCTAACTCAACCTAACCTAATCTAACCAATGAGTTCTAAAATATTAATTCCCTATACAGCGTGTACGAATGGATTTTTTTGTACCAGTCTCTAAATATGTTTGTCTGCTGTGAAAATGGGCATATAACACGGGTGTTAATGGGTTCCCCTGAGCTTTTGCAGCCAGCCTCAAATGGATGCTCAAGGAACTGCAATTTTTTAGCACAACAGTATTGGTTTTGTTTTGTAACACTTGAGATTGCTGCTTTGTTAAAATGCCAAACTGTGTTCGCCGCCTGTTTTTAAAAAATGGTTTGTTCTATAGTTAATTTATGTATTCATACACCATACAGGGGTATTTCAATCAGGAGAGACACAATTTGAAGATTAAAGGTTATTTATTACAACTCAATGAATAATGAAACTTGACAGAAATCTTTGGCATAAGGACTCTATGGGGATCATTTTGTGAGCATAGGATGCGTGAATTTGGCAGCAGAAGAAATCCCCATAGAGTCCAGACACTGGTGGTGGAGGTTGATGAATCCTAGGAATTGAAGACTTTGCGGAGACCAGGTGCAGATGGGGAGGTGGAGGGGTGTGCACCATCAATGCAAGAAGGAACTAGCTGGAGAGAGAGACACATTTAAAAGGACAGCAGAAAGTTGATAGGCTGACGATAAGGGCGTGCCACTGAGCTATTGGATGACAGCCACCGCTGATTAACCAATGACAGCTCCGGAGTGTGCAGCTGGAAGCCGAGTTAAACAACTGCTGTGATTGCTTTTATAGTCTTCCTGTCTGAACTTTCGCTAGAGCTACATCCTTTGTTTTATAACGGAACTATTAAGATATTATAAAGAGTTGTACATTAATTTGCATAATTAATGACAGGGCTGAATTGATGGACAGATAGTTGCATTGTGGATGTTAGCCAGAAGGCTAAACAATCTGCCTCAGCTCCATCCCTTTGCTTGTTTCTAGGTTGACCTAAGGTTAGGTTGAGTCTAGTGCTGCATGACTGGGTAAAATGGGGAAGTTTGATATGATAAATGGTATCATGAGTCTGATCTTGCTGGGTTATCAATGAACATTATTGATAGTTTTGAAGTATATAAAACGTACAAATGTTCATTAAATCCATTTTGAATGTATGGTTCATTTTATGAATATGAATATGAAGTGCTCACTGGAGACTCATTGGATATGCATGTTAATGTAAAGTGTGAGCACTTGTACTCATAGCTACCCACTTATGATCTGATCACCCAGGAGGCATGTTGAAAGAAGGTGAATAGTACCTCTGATGTTCTGTAATTGTGCTGTGCTCTGGTTTTATATGGCTTTAACAACATTTAGCTGCCTCTTTGTCTTTACTTGCCACGGCCTTCACTCACATGCATTCACCATACTTTTCTCTGAGCTGTCTGAGGTGATGATACAAATTGGTTGTAATGTAGCAACTTCAACCTTACAAGGATTGTTAAAAGTCGTGCCATAACTGAATCCAAAATATCTCCACATAGCAGATGTTGCTTTACCACTAACAGTTCTGTGTGGCCTTGCTCTGCACGCGGATAGACATGTGAATAAACTAAATGATTGCACAAGCATACACACATACTCTCAGAGCATCTGATGGGTGTAACCAAACAAACTCCAAACAATCTTAGGAGAGGTTGTAATATTTACAGACACGCACAGGCACATTTATTTAAATCACAGCCTTTTGTGCAGTGATGTAATTGCACATTCTCAAATTGTGATTGCAGATGGATTAATCATGCAGCACTAGTTGAGTCAGCAATATGGTGACAGACATTGTTTGGTTTTAAAACACCTTTTTAGAAACCAGTGGCAGCATAACAGAGATATGTCCATGTTTTATACAATCTATGCTCCAACACTTATCAGCCTGGAACAAAGTGGTCCACTTACCCTCAGATATTGCCCTAGAGTCGTGCTGCTAGCCTGTTAAAAATCAAGTTTGAAAGCAAAAAGTTTGCCAAACCACACATTTTTTTCTCTTTGATCTAAAGTAATGAAGTATTCCTCGCCTTGTTTAACTGAGGTTTAGGAATAACGATCATCAAAGAATTTAAAGACACACAGCTCAAGAGGATGCATCTCTTTAGACACTCTTCTAATGTCTTCTTAGTTCGTCTGTTGAAATCCACTCCTCCGTATCACTGCAGAGGCAAACTGATGTATTTGTCAAGGTAACACTGCATGTGTCATCCTTTTGATTCCCCGCTGCCCTGAATGTTAAGCTCCCTGCAAGGTTGAAACTTGTCCATTTTTCTTTGATCGGTGCTGTGAAATCCAAGCTCCCTGAGGTGGGTTTTTGTTTGGTCCCGACTGCTTGTTCTTGAGGCAGGAAATCATTGGCCAGAAAGAGAACAACAGCGTTGGCCAAACACAGACTCCCAATACACAGATGAGAAAAGAGAGGCTGATTTAATGGTTCAGCAGAGGGGGCACACAGAGGGGAGAGAGGAGTGGGGGGTGGATATAGTGAGAAAGAATGAATATAGACTTACTCAGCGATGAGACAATCAAGTGAAATAAGAGAGCGAGTGCTGAGAGATGGTCGTGTGTTCAGTTTTTGAAAGCCTTGAAGCACAAATCAAGTCTGTGAAATCCTGTCTCTATTGAAGGAAACTGTGTGTCGTGTTATAGTAAATATTGAAGAGTCTGACTACATCCATGGAAATGTAGATTCCTGCGTTAGCTAGCTCAGTGCATACAGCCTCCCGTCTGTTCTCTAACCCATCTGACTCGTATTTGAGCCCCCCCGCCTGAAGGCACAACCAGTGGAAAAGAAGAATGGACTTGGCAGACCTTAAGTTGGCCATCTGTTCCTCTGGATGTGGTCAGTCTGAATTATGCCCTTATGTCCATCTAACACACACACACACACAGAGACACACAAACCACACTGGCCTTCTCATGTACTGTATTTCATCAAGCCTCTTACACACACAGGCACAGTGCATCTGGCTGTCCAGTCTGCAGTGTCCCTCGGCCATGTGTCTGGATGTCTGTTCAGAGGGTCTGTGGTTTCAGGGGGGAAAAAAAAGAAAGGGTGGTGTTAGTGGTGTGGTGGAGGGGGGTCGTATTGATTCATACCCACTGGCATCATGCTGAGAAGCTGCTTTCATAATCCTGCCTCCTAAATTATTCACAGCTTGCCCTCAAAATTTCGTCAGCACCTTTATGTACACAATAATATGCCCACAGAGGCAGCGTTGAGGAGATGGTGTGCGCATGAGCAGATGATGCAAAAGCACATACGTTCTTTACCCATGAAGAACAGACTGTAATTAAGTAGAAATACTAAATCAAAAGGTAAAAGTAGAGCCTCTGAAATGCATTTCAGATTTAAAAGTAAAAAGTACTCGTCTGGAGGACATTTCTACAAGCTGTTTCTATACATAAAGTAGCCTAGGGTCACTTTTTTTTTTAATGATTCATAGTTTTTATTGTTATTTTCACAGTTAACAAGCATAAACAAGTAGTGGCACCCTGAATGGCAAGGACTACCTAGAACTAAAATAAACACAATACAATTACATACACACATATAAAAATAATGATCATAGCAACAACCACTACATACACACAAAAATAAATAAATAAATATATAAAAACAGATGCACAGACGGCTTAAAATTTGACAGCTTTTCTTGTTGAGTTGTACCACAGTATTCCCACAATTGTTATTGTAGTTCAACTGAAATCATTCTCCTCTTTTCTGAGTTGTATATGTCTTCAGTCAGACAATAAAAATGAGTGATAATGCCCCCACTTCAAGTCATACTTCTCCACCCTATCGAGAAGCCTGTAGGATAATCTTTCAGCAAGCTGACCAAGAGAGGTGTACCATGAAGATAAAACTGGTGCTTAGGAGGCCTTCCATTCTTTAACTAGAGCTTCTAGGCTCACATATTTAAAGACAGTTACTTTTATATGGTTCTAATTTAAACTCAAAGAAAGAAAAACTGAACACAACAAACATAAACTTTGCTCAAATGTGTAAATCAGTTGGATGAGTGACGTATTGCTGATCCGATTTTGCTCCAACAGTGATTACAATGTCTTCTAGTTTACCTTTATCGCTGTTGATGACGAATCTCACATTTACTACATGCACCTTTCCAGCCCTCAAGTTTCCCCATCTTGTCTGTTATGTCTTGTTGCATCATTTTTCCTGTGTGGTTTGTAGGAAGCAACTGCAAAATGCTTTGATGTATCCAGTGGCGTGTCCAAATGGGTGGCCAAGGGTGGCACTGGCACCCCTTGAAATCCAATTGGCCACCCCAGGGGCCACCCCAAAATCCTAAACTATGATTGGCTGTTTGCCTTGTCAGAGGTGGGGTTTCTGTTAGAATCTATAATTTGGGATGAGTTAAAAGGCTGACAGTAGATTTCTTCATTAGTGCCCTCAAATGTGACTTTGAAAAAACATCTTTTGTAAGTCCTTAAAGACTTAAGCTTAGAAGATTTATGCCACTTGATCATGTTTTTTTTTAAGTCAAAAGGAATATAACAACTGTTTCATACTTTAATGACAGCAGGTTGTGAAGACAGAAATGGTTAGATGCACTGGCCACCCCTGCCTATGTGAGAGCCTCAGTTTGGCCACCCTGGTCAAAAAGTTCTGGACACGCCCCTGGATGTATGTGTTGCATATGCATTCAGGTTAAAATTGGCCCTGTGGTTTTAAAGGCAAGCACAAAGATGCTAAACAAAAAACATGTGATTATTCTCATGGAGTGCATTTAAGCTTAAAAAAAATTAACTATGTTGTGAAAAAGAGCATAAAGTACTTACCCCTCTATAAGCATTAAAATGTCGGGGATACAATATAGGCTATAATATAACAGAGTATAGTGTAGTCCTGTTCTTTTTTTTAACGCATCTTCAGATGACATTTGCTGTGAATTGGCACTTTGTCAATAAAGGTTGATTGATAAATGTGGCAAGTTACAAGAAAGGGAAGAAATTGAGCACAGCGTTAGTTCAAGCTAAAAAGTCAAGCTGGGCCCATAGAACATCAGCTGCTCTTAACTCCAGCCCCTATCAGCTGACAGCTCGGCTGATAGCATCTCGTATCCAATTTGCAAATAGCAAAATGGGCATTCTATTTGAACTGCTTTACCTGCCTTCTCTCGATGCTCCCCCTGCAAACCGATTTGCAACCAACCTCCACCCCAGCATCTCCTTTATACCTTTATACTGTGTCTAATTCTACCACTGTCATATGTATTGACACTGTTGCCTGCTCTGGGGGTCTTTGCTTTTCATATGCACATGAAAGAGAGGGGATGTGTGCTCTCCCCACCTCAAGCTTTGGCATTCCACGTAAGCACATGGAAGGGCAGGGCGCTCCAAGAATAATAATAATGATAATAATAATAATAATAACTGGTATTTATATAGCGCCTTTCAAGAAATCAGAATCAGAATCAGAATCAGCTTTATTCGCCAAGTATGCTTGAACACACAAGGAATTTGACTTTAGTAAACTGTGCTCTCTTTGTACAAGGCATAAGAATAGGAATAAGAATAAGAACTACAATAAAAAATAAAATAAAAATAAAAATATAATAACAATAACCTTAGCTATAAAGAGAGAGCGCAGTACCAGGGCGACCGTCCGTGGCGCCATCTTGGATCACACAGAAAGCCAAGATTGCTTCACAGGGTCAGGTAGGGGGTCTGGGGGGTAGGTGGAAATAACACTATCTAATGGGGAAAGGCCTTGAGGAAAAGATGCGTTTTGACTGCTTTCTTAAAAGTGTCCAGGGTTGGGGTGCTGCGGATGTCGGGGGGGAGAGCGTTCCACAGAGTGTGGGCTGCCACACTGAGTGCTCTGTCCCCAAAAGTCTGCAGCTTAGTCTGGAGGATGGAGATGAGACCCAGGTCCGAAGACTGTAGGTTCCGGGATGGAGTGTGTTGGTGGAGTAGGTCATACCGCCAAATATAACTTATTGCTTTAAATAATTAACTCTTTTGGTGAGAGTGGTCCTGACTGAGCTAAAGTAAAGGACAGATACGTCAAAACTCTAGCTAAGTACAGTTTATTTACTCTGTTACTTTCAGCTTTTGCGTACGAGAAAATAAGGACAAAAGGCAGTGGATTATTAAGCAGGTGGAACAAGATATGACATGATAGGATATGAAACGAAACTACAGTACAATATGAACTAAATGATACATGTTATGTTGCTTGGAGACAAAAAAGTGTATCGTTTTGGGTAATGATTAAGGGTGCAATAATTACTGAAAGTCATCAAAAATCAAAGAGAAAATTGGATGCCACCTTATTTAATTGTGAGTTCTAAGTTGTTATTAGTCATGCTGTGAGAAGGTACAGCCTTGTTTTCTGGAGCTTGATTGCTAAAGGGTGAGCCGTTTCACATCCTTACTATCTCTGCTGAGAGTTGGGCAAGCAAAGTGATCAATAGGTGACAGGTAGACAAAACATTGCAAAATGTAACACCACTGCATCCTCAAACTTTCTGAGGTCTGGGAGCATTTCACCCTCATCACTGCAATTGGAACAAAAAACTAAAACAAACATTGCCTGCAAAATGTGTAAAGCAGACCTTGCATTTAATGGGAACTTGTGATAATGAGTGAAGAGAATCTTGCCTTAATCTAAAAAACCTTCATCTGTTTCTGGTTGTCTCATCTCTTTTTCCTCCTCCTCTCCTACTACCAGTGAAGCAAACTTTTACCATGTTAATATAGTAACCATACCACACATTGAAACTAAATAATCTGCCTTACTTTAACACCAGTAATGTTTAAAGCAAAACAACAAAAGTATGGCTTGAAGGAATGGCTTGTTTGAGTTTAAAGAATGTTACATTCATAAGCTGGTGGCTGAATAAGAGCCAATCAATCAGTCAACTACCAAAATAGTCATGATTTGCAGTCCTAGTTATGATTTTCTCACCCAGCCCAAAATAAAAGATTACACAGCTGCAAAGGAACATTCGTGCATCTGTAGACATGTCCATTTACCAGCTCTGTGCCTGGTGGGGGTGCGACAAAAATCCCTGTTTTTTTTGTAGAAAGATTTGACTAATGCTCATCCAGACCAGCTGGCTGATGCTGCAGCAGAAACACAACGATACACTTTCATGTTTTACCAGTCCTGCAAGCTCTCGCTTTATTGGAGTCGGCTCAATTTCAAAAAATGAAAAACTCACAAGCTTGCCACAGTGTCTCTCTTTCAGTTTTCCATCCTCTGCAGGTTTCATTTTCTAGCCTCTAATAAGCCTGCACTGAATTACAAAATTACAAAAGCAAGCCAGAGTCTCTAAAGAATATCCTCCCAGTGAGCTCTGCAGCAAAAAAGCAATAAGCCATTAACCCAGTGCCACATATAACACACTATGAAAGGCTTTTTTTTTTAGATTTGAGGGTATATTTAGCTGGTGATAGCAGGAACTGCCCTCCATCTTCATCATCCCTAATAAAAACATGACACTGTCCAAATGTGACAACCAAACACAGCTTTAGACGTCCCACTGAGGAAGCAGTGAATGAGTTACTCCGTTATCAAAAGGAGACATTTGATCTCACATCCTTGAGGCAAGAATGAGAGGAAGGAAGAGGGAAGGGAAGAGAACTAAAGCCATATAAGGGGATTTGTTCAGTGGCGCAATTATGAATCTGGCAGCAAAAAGATAGACCCCCAGGCAAATTGCCCTTAAACTGTTGCAGAGTTTTAAAGCCTCATCTGCAAGTTTGTTTTGATATTTGGCTTTTTTATCAACCACTACACTTTCATCTTGCTTTCCAATTTATCCCATGCTTAGATCCCTTCCAGCAAGCCGTAACGCAACAGACTTGTATTGCTTTCCATCAGATACTCTGCTAGTCATTTAAAACTATTAGGTTTTAGCTTCAAGGTGAGGTCTTAACTCACCCAGTAAGAGACTTTGGCATGAACGTCTATATTTCTTCATGCCAAATACAACGCACTTTCACACTCTTGCTTTACTGATGACTCAGTCACGACATCAGCTGAGGTAAACACAACATGGATTGAATTTAATTTCCATAATGTAGATTTGTTGCACAACGACTCGTTTACAGTGTAGACACAGAGCATTTGAATAGCTTTCACATACTTTCATTACATGGCTTTGTTTCCATGAAAAAGTAAAAGTTTTCCTTGGCAGATCTTGAGGCGTAGTAATATATCTGCTTGGTAATATATCTGTCAAAAGAAATGTTATTGTTCCTCAAGGGCGCTGAATCTGCACCACCAAAACTGGAGCTTTTTTTTCTCCAAAAAGTAATAACACACCTCTCAAACCTGGGGAATGAGGGAGACAAAGCAGCACTGAAGTCTATAAGAAATTGTGTTTTTCACATTGTTTCATCTTAGAAGCTAGATTAGTCTTAAAACATTACAAATCATTGTAACAAGGAGAAATACAATCTAATCAATCTCACTTTTAAACACAAATGACCCTACTTAAAATAAATCTCTTTAAAAAGGAAAGACTAGTTCAATGTGTTATCTGGATGTTTAATTTCATCAGTGGCAGCAGGGACTGTTCTCCTGACATTCTGCCATGCTCTATATTCAGCTATCTGTGCTGGGCTAAATTTAGGCCACTTCCCAGTGTCACGCTGAGACATCCAGGTGAACGTTGTGAGGAGGGAAATAAATTCTCTCTGATAATAATATCTTTGGCTCCCACATCCGCCTTTGCTCCCAACTGTCCCTGGTTATCCACAGGGATCCTGCTGGCTGAAATGATAAAAAAAAATCCCCTCCTGGCACAGTGAGAAAATATATAGCAGAGGGACAAACATAAATCCAGAGATATTATACTGCTGGTTTACAGTGAAGAAGTTGGATCGGAGAGCAGCTTGAAAGCAACAAGAGTAAAGGAATTGTTAGCAGTTCTGCTGGCACGGTGCTGAGAGAATGCTAACCACTCCATCAGTAATCTTAGCTTAGCACAAAAGCTATAAACAGTGGGATAAATGAACCCTCCCTTTTTTTATTCTTCTATTTTATTGGTAGGCTAGCAACAAAAAGATATAGCATTTTAGATTCCAACCTTTCCAGGTGTTAGCAAACAAATTGTGTCACAATACAGCAGCTGGCTGTAGCCTTATATTATGAGTAGGAGTTGAATAAATCTTCTAATCTAATACTGATTGAAAATAAAGACTGTTTCTCAAATCCTCAAGGTTCTTTTGCACACATCATTTGTGCATTTAGCATGCATTTAAAACAACTTAATGACAAATGTTGACTTAAAGGCAATTTAAACATGTATCAAGTCGCAGCAGTAAATATATGAGGCAGTCTGAGAAAAATATTCTCTTTTTTATATTGATTTAAGGGTCATAATTGTAGTAACATAAGTAGTAGTAATAGTGAGACTATATCCCCGTTTCCACCAAGCGGTTCAGTTAGGTTCGTCTCGGTACGGCACGCATTTTGTGGCGTTTCCATTGACTAAAACCAGGACAGGTCCCCAAATTACCGAGCCGTACCATCCCACTTTTTGGTACCCTTCTGTTGGGGTGCCAGACATACTGATCCGACCCCAGAAGGTGGAGCTAGAAACACTGCAGTCTGTTGATTAGTCAAAAGAATTTTCACTTCCCGTGCAACAGCGGTAATAAAGAACAACAATGTTACAATGTTACAATGTCATTTAGCAGACGCTTTTATCCAAAGCGACGTACATACGAGAACAAGAACAACACAAGCAAAGATCTAGACAAGAGGAAACAAGATCAGTAAGAGTAACAAAGTGCTTCAAGTCACTTTAGGTGCAGGTACTGCCAAGCAGTGTAAAGGCAATGCACAAAAGTAAGTAAGGATTTTTTTTACATAACCCCGCCATGTTTAAATCTCCAGTGGACTTCGGGAAGATAACTTTTTTTGTTTGGAAAATGGCGTCAAGAAACAGCGTTCAATGGTCGACCGCTGAGGTGCAGACTTTCCTCGCATTTTCTTCTTTGTTGCATTTGTTAGCGGGGTACACTGTGTCGCGCTGCCATGACATCACGCTATTACGTATTTACGCTATTACCTATCACACACACAACTCTGCCAATTTTGTTTTAACACCAGCTCAAGTGGTGTGAATTTCAGGTTAAAGCTACAGAGTAAGAGGGATTCTCACTCCAGGTTTCAGTAGATTGACCTAAATACTGCAGTCGGAGACTTTGCCTTATATGGATTGTTCTTTTGTAACACTGCAGCGATAGGAATGGATGCTTCCCTTTTACACTTCTCTGTTTTATGTTTTGTCCACTGCAGGGTTGCAACAAACACATACAGGACTCAGGGCAGCTATGGATCACTATTTATAAGCACTTGTGTCCTTGTAAAACTTTTCGATATTATCTAGAAGTTACACACTGCATAGCTGATACTATGTGTGGGTGTGTGAGTTTATTTGTGTGTGTGTGAGACCAGTTTGCTTCAGTTTCTCACGACATCTGCTGCAAAGCTTCAGGATTTTGTTATGAGAGAATCGTTCGTTTGTTACCACGTGAAACCTGCAGTGTCTACCAGCTTGATTGACAGCTTCTTTTGATACAGTGACGAACAGAGACACCAGTTATGGGTGTTTTTCTCATGCTGTCAGAGGGATGTTAGAGCTGTGAAATGGGTAGACCAAGCAAGAAGGAAGTTTTGATTAAAAATGGAAAAAAAAAACAAAGAAAATGTTCATTTTCATCATTAGGACAAACATTTAATTCTAATGTTTTTGTATGTCTTATAAACAACAAGTAACATATCTGTTCCATCTTTATTTGAATGCACAGTCCTTGCTTTTATAATTCCCTCCATTCTTCTGTTTCTTTGTGCTGTAATCTTCCAGTCAATACACTGAGATCCTACAGCAGTGGTTGAGTCACTGCAGACATTGATTTCTGCATTATGTGTATTTATTTCTTTTTTCTTGTTTTCCTGTGACTGCCAGAGTTACTCATGCTCACACTTTCTTTATCCTCAGTGGCATGAGTTCATAAAAGATGTTACTGGTGTTGCTTGTTATGTCAAAAAAAGAAAAGAAAAAGACAATGATGTTACTTTTATTACAACTAGATCTGTCGTTTGATTTGAAAATTTAATCCTAATTAATAGGAGTGAGTATTGCCAAGAACCTCACGATACGATACGCATCACGATACTTGGGTCACGATACGATAGAATCACGATATATCACGATATCACAATATTGTGATATATTGTGATATTCTACACAGTAAACTAAGAAAAGGTAGGGATGGTTTAAATGTAAATCACTCAATATTACTCAAAATTGAAAGGACAAATTAAGTCAAAACTATTTGATTGAAAACAACTTTTCCACTTTATTGTTTTTGAAATACTGGAGTTGTATTTTAGTTCCAACTCGGCTAAAATGTGAATTTCTCTTATTACAAAAATATCAATATTAAGAGTTGAAATATCGATATCATATTGGAGGTCAAAGTATCGCGATATATTGCTGTATCAATATTTTTCACATCTCTACTAATTAATCACAGTCTCTGCTGTGGTTGATCATAATACTACAGTTTGATAAATATTCATAATTTATTTTCAAAATTGTACAATGCCTAAGATGCACCACATTAAATTCCAGAGAAATTTACTATCAGTTTCTATTCGGACAACACGGTCCAAATAGTTTCAGAGTTTCACCCAGGGTGGCCAATCAGATTTCAAGTGGGGCCCTGGCCCCCCTGGCTTTATCTTGGGTCCGCCCCTGCACATAGGAGTAACCATTTCTGTCTGAGATTAAAAACAACCAAAGCTTACTTATTGCAACAGATGTTGCTTGTTCACCCGGCTGACATAGATGTTCAATGTCTTTTAAGGTGACAGTTTTAAATCAGATAGCCTATTTGTACTGCATAAACTACGTGTCCACATATTGTGAATGTTGTGACCCAGAGTTTATGATTTATGAATACCTTAATGGTAACTTTTGGGATTTTTTAAAAATCCATTTATTGGGTTTCTTCCTTTTTCCACATACAGATTGCAAAAGTCTGAGACATTATTAGCCATGCCTCAAACTAACACACAAAAAAACTAAATAATGTATAAATGAAAACCAAAGGATATACAAAACACAAGTAAAATAGAATAAAATACCAAAACAATAACATAAAAATTTGATTTAAATAGTAACAATACTACAGCAATACAAAAATACAACTAGGAGGATGGCAGGTGCCCTAGATTTTGCTATTGCTTATAGTGGTCTATAAACGGCTGCCATATTGAGTGAAACATATTTATCTTTCCTCTCAGGGTGAATTTTATTTTCTCTAACTGCAAATGCTTCATTACATCATTCATTAAAGCTAGATCAATTGGAGGTTTTTTTTGTTTCCAGTTCAGCAAAATCATTCTTCTTGCTAACAGCGTCTTTAATCGTAACCTTTTAGATTTTTTCCTTCTGTCTTCATCACTGTACAGTTGTTTCAGTCCTGCTCTCTGAATCAGATTTTCTTGACTCACTTCCCCTTTGTTCCCTTCAGCCCACCTCGTCAGTTCACTCAGCTGCTCCTCAACAATAATCAAGCCACTACTTAAGCCTCTCCTGCTCACCTACGCATTGCCAAATTGTTCTTCACCTTTCTTTGGAAAACTTCCCAGCACTCCCACTTAGGCTGGCCACATGCTAGACGACTTTTAGATCTTAACTGGTTTAAAACTTTGGAGAAAAGACCACACACAGAAGCACAGTTCAAATTTTAACATTACAATCTTGTGAACACACACGTAAAACGATTCCATAAGACTGCTAAACCACACATTTAGCGTTTGTGACAACAATTCGACAGTGTGGATCCCAAAGACACAAGATCTCAGAGAAATTTGCATGATCAAAGGTGCCTTCAGAATAAATAAACACACATGGAAGATGATCGACGTCATCAGCTGGCTGTCCTGGCGTGTGTTCTATTTTGGAGCGAAAAAAACAATAACACAAGGACAAGAGTATGGGTGAATAATTCCACAAGCTGGTCTTATTTTTTAATATATCACTTGGCTCGGGGTGCCGTTGTGTTTACGTGTTTGATATGTATGAGCCCATGTTGGGGAGTCTCCAACGCGATCAGGAGCAGTAAAATTGGTCGTATTGACACCACTCACTTGAGGATTACTTGGACAAATAATCAGTTAAGACAAGCCCTAAATCAGGTAACGCCCCCTGATCATTATGGGTGGCAAA
This sequence comes from Notolabrus celidotus, assembly GCF_009762535.1. Lineage (NCBI taxonomy): Eukaryota > Metazoa > Chordata > Actinopteri > Labriformes > Labridae > Notolabrus > Notolabrus celidotus. The sequence goes on from NC_048288.1 coordinate 20,432,515, forward strand.
TCTGGCCCTAAATTGGGTGTGGTGAGTCTTAGACTGATTCCTCTTTGCCTGCCCTGTTTGCCTCTGGCCAACTAGTTTTGTTGTAATCCCGGAAATTGCCTCATTCGTCTGCACACAACTACAAGTTCTGTCTTGGCACTTCTGACTCCTGCTTGCCTCTTCCTCTGGCTTCTTGCTTGGCGTCACCTTGTAAGACACTGCTGTGTGAGTTTAACTCTGTAGAAGACTCTGAGAAGCTCAGTGTATAACCACACTTTTCACTCTTTGTACTTCTGTTACCTTTTCACTCCTGGTTTACCAAGTCCTGATCCCCAGCCCAGTCCAGTAACCACAATGGCTCCCACACTGATTTCCAACCTGGATTATATATTTACTGCCTGTATGAAGCCATCTGTTAAATGAGATAATCATTATCTTTCCCTGTTTCTCCCGTGTGCTGCATTTGGGTTTGAACCCCACCTGTCACTCAACTCAACTCAACTCAACTCAACTCAACTCAACTCAACTCAACTCAACTCAACTTTATTTATAAAGCACTTTAAAAACGACCACAGCTGAAACAGAGTGCTGTACATAAATAGACAAGCAACGCAGGCATAAAACAATCAAACAATCAAAACAACAAAAACAATAAAACAATAGAAACAATAAATAAAAACAAACCATAAAAAACTAAAACAGGAGCAGAGTCTCATGCAGGGTTGAAAGCCAAGGAATAAAAATGGGTTTTAAGACGAGTTTTAAAAATGGACAGTGAGGAGTCACGATGGTTGCTGTTGCTTCCTTGTTATGCAAATGTATGATTTAGTGTTCTATAGTCCAATTTCTGTCATAATATGTACGTGTCTGTGCTAATCATACATACTATACAGCTGAGCTTTTGTGTGGGTGACTCTAAAAGGATCAGAATAATCAAGTGTAAAAAGTAAAAGGAGTCATTTGCAAATTACCCTGCCTAATGTATTGTTCTATAAAGCAGATAGCAAAGGTGGGGAGGACTTTTGTCTATCCTTAATACCTCAGATATACTGTTTGTACCAAGGTATGAGAAAGCCATTATCATATTTCAGTCAGGACCACTCTCGTCATTATAATTATTTATTTGTAGCAGTAAGTTATATTTGGCAGTATGGCTCTGTTTTGGGAGCTCCCTGCCCTTCCACGTGCCTATGCGGAATGCCAAAGCCTGAGGTGGGGAGAGCACACCTCCCCTCTCTTTCATGTGCATACATGAAAACCCAAGGCAGGAAGAGCATCAGCAGCAAAGACCCGGCAGGGTACAGAACAAAGCAAGCATCAGTTACAATACATATATATGACACTGGTAAAATCAGATACTGCATAAAGGAGGGGCTGTGGTAGAGGTGGGTTGCAAATCGGTTTGAAGGTGGAGTGGCAAGAGAAGGCTGGGTGAAGCAGTTTAAACAGAACGCCCTTATGTTATTTGCCAAATGGATGCGTAGATGTAATCAGCTGAGCTGTCAGCTGATAGGTGCCAGTTGTAATATCAGCTGATGTTCCACGGACCAAGCTTGACTTAGTGGCCTGCCTGAAGTAACTCTGCTCAATATTTGCTCCTAAAATATGAATCTGCAAAGTGACTACTAATGTAAGCTTTCAAGATTCTGTATGAATGGAGTAAAGCAGCAAAAATGTGAAAATACCAAATAAAAGTATCTAAAAATTGTCAAACATGATGTCTTTGTAAATGCTAGTCCAAAATGAAGATCTCTATTTTGAGGACGGTATATGCAGTCAAATGCTGAATCTGTGCAAATCCCTGGAGAGCAACCAACTGGGATTTGGAAACAGGAAACTGGAAGCACGACGTTAGATGTTTAGTCTTGTCCAACTCACAGTATAGAGTAAACACAGTCCCTGTGAGAATCCCTATTTCTCTCTCATCCTCCCTGCCAGAGACGCAAGTCAGGGAAATAGCACAGAGCGTGCACAGCAGAGGGGGGCGTGCTGTAACTTAATTTACCCTGCCTGTTGAGTATAAACTACTTCAGAGCTTTAACTCAAGGAGAAACTCATCCAAATGTTTATTAACTACAGCTGCTAATCACCTCCAGTGGAGATTTGCTCCTCTGGAGGAATCAATCGTGGGGAAAATATTTGGCCTGCATGTTAACCACTACCTGTAGACTTCCTTCAAGGTGAGGAGATGTTTAATAAATGAGCAGTATATGCCCTGTGGTGCAGGTTTGTGATGTTGTGCGTGTTCTTCTCTTGAGGCGTTGTGTTCTGCTTGCAATCAGTACAGCGAGCTCAGCGTTATCATCCCACTACTGTCAGCTTATCTGATAAGAACACTACACAGAGCTCACATGTATGTTCTGACAAACATACTGCACCACTGCTCCAGGCTAAGTTATTTTCTTTTTTCCAAAAGGTATAGTGGAAATATTTGCTCCCACGGAGGTGTTTATTGGTATGTGTGTGGGTGCTTTCTGCAGCCTTCTTTGCATGTAATTTCTTCTTTTCTGTGCTTTTAAAAGTGTTGGACGAAGTGTAGTAAAAAAAATTATTCTACTTTCTCTCAAGCCAAAGCACAGAAACGTTAAAACGTGTTCTTCTTATTAATAGCAATGTTCTCCAAAAGCATGGATGAGTTGTCTGTGAAGGCCTTTTGCACAATGCGTTGTCATCCTGGAATGTGTCCAGAGATATTTTAGTCACAGTGAAGCTCAGCACAACACTTTTCAGATGCTATCAGCACACAAAGAGCCCAATAACAGAGAACCAAGCATCGACTTTTTCAGGCAGCTGATGGCTGGTAGGAAAGCTGTCACAGCTCAATCTTACAATCTTCCAAGATTGAGTTTTGCCATTGTGTATTTCTTTTTGAGTGGGTTTTGTGATTTCCCAGCAGGATAGGGATTTAGGGAGGTTAGGGGACATGGGAGGGTCAGATACTTCTAGTAAGACTGATAAGGCAGTATCTTTCATCCAGGATCAGAAGTTATTTACATCCCTTAAAAATGGGTGAAATAATGGCAAAGTTAAAGTATGATTATTATGACCTGAAAAGAAATCTCAGTTTTTAAGCTATAGATAAAGCTAGCTTAAACTCTGTATATACTCACCAACCTGTCACAGATAAGGGGTTACCTCTGCTACCAAGCAGGGGCAGTGTTGCCAACTTAGCGACTTTGTCTCTCTATTTAGCAAGTTTTCAGTCCCCTCTAGCGACTCTTTTTCAAAAAAACAACTAGCGACAAATCTAGCGACTTTTTCTGGTTTTAATGGAGACTTTTGGAGACTGACGTGAAACCACGAATCGTTCTTACTCTACTCATCGAGCAGTGGATGCTGCTGTGAGTCCCTCCTAGCTGCATTCAGAGCAGGAAGTGTTCATCCCTCAGCATACAGACTGCGAATGTATCACGCATGTTCGAAGACACCACTGGCTGATCCCACCTACTCTCTCTTTTTGGTCCATTTTGATAGTTAATGTACATTGTATACACCAAACATGTAAAAAATGTTATGGATGAAAAATTTCACATTTTACTTTGATTTGTTGTAGGCTAAGTTAAATGATGGCGCCATTTAGCGACTTCTAGCGACTTTTAGGACAGCCACTAGCCACTTTCCTCACTGAGGAGTTGGCACCACTGAGCAGGGGCTCTGCTTACCCATGTGCCTTACTTCCTTAACTACTTACTCTCTGCTTAACATCACTTTAACTTATCCAAATGTTACCTTTATCAATGTCTTTTAACTTGTATTATATTATCAGGTTACTATGGCAAAGATACTGTAGAAGAAATGATGCAATGCTTCAACACTTGGGAGAAATAGTCTAATCTAAAATAAATTGGCTATGTTCCCCCAGTGACAGCTGCTATGACTAGTTGTTTCAGTGTAGAGACAATAAAAAAAGAACATGTAGGCAGCAGAGAGTACAAAGTAAACACTTATTTCAGTTACAATAGTATAAACAGGATTTCCCTGAAACAAATAAATGTTCTCTTACTAAAGCTAGCTTAAATGCTCACTAGCCTATCACTGTTACAGGGTTTCCTCTGTGACTAAGCAGGGGCTTGTCTCCCTCACAGACTGCTCTGATAGCTTTACCTAATCGTATACCCAAATGTAACCAAATCTTGTTCTGTACACTCTATACATGCTAGCACGTAATAGAAGTCAACCTACCCTGTTCAGCATCGACGATATGCTTAAGAAAGGCCAAGGAATAATCACAAGAGAAGCAGAATTGCGACCCTTCCCTAAAATACTTCATAGATTACTTTTGAGCCTCATTACTGAAATGTAATCATGTTAAAGATTGAATCAGCTTTACAATGATCTTTAAAGCAGCCTTAAACATGATCACCTATACTGTGAAAACACTATGCTGTATAATTCTACAGTTTATAAGAATATAAAAGTTTAAGTAGTCACAAAGTTAGTATAACTGCTGCAGTATTTACAGGCTTTCTTGGCCTCTTTTCCCTCCTCCAATAAATGTCTCTGGCTCATATATGGATTTAGTTCCCTAAACTTCCGCCCACAGAGGATTTACATTAGTGTGAACTTGAGTTGTTTTTATTGAATATCATTGTGTTGAAGAAAAGGGCGCAGGGGTCACATCAATTCAAAAACACGATACTGTGAACAGGCTGGCTGACAGCGAAAGATTTTCCCCGAGACACAGAGCAGACATGCCCTGCTCACAACCACCCCCTGCCTTGTTATCTCTCTTTTCTCTCTCTCACACTTTCTGTCATGTCCTGTCTCCGAGTCAATCTTAGACTCACCATCCCTCCCTCTCTCATATGCAGTCACTAGCAGCACCAACTCATTCTGTCACACTCATGTCCCGGCAAACTATCTCAGTCTCCATCACACTCAGGATCGTACAACAAAATCACTAATGTTTTCTCTCCTCCATTTATTCGTTCTTTTTTGCTTCTCTCTCAGCGTGTTTCTCTTTACTCACTCTTTCCTTCACACCCTTATCTGCCCTTTCCTCTCTCTATCAGCTTAGCTCAGTGATGGAGCCCGGCGTGTTGGAACGCATCCTGCTAGCTGAAGGCGATGCGTCATGTGTCACAGCCACCACACCAAAACAACTTCACAGAAAGACCTTACATAACTAAAACAAGATATGAAGCACATTCTCAACCTTCATTTGCAATTCCAGCGCACTTTTTTCTCTCAACCTCTTTCTACTATTCTTACAAAGAGAATAGATCTATGTGGGCAGGAAATAAAGACAGTAGCAGGGAGATGGTGGGAGGAGGAGACAAAGAAACAGGATTAAGAGGAGGTAGGAGGTGATAAAGACAGGAAGAGTTATCTGGGGGAGTGAAATGGATTGTGAGATGATAAAAAAAAAAGGTGAGAAAAAATGGGAGAGGATTGAAAGACAGCATAAGACATTTCTAAGAAGAGACAAGAAAGAAAATGCTTGGAAAAAGAAGAATATTACAGAGAAGGCAAAGATGAATGTGATTAAAATATAAAAAGGAGTAGAGAGGCAGACAATGAAGCTAAGAGGTTATTCACGCCTGGTCTGAAGATTTCTCAGGGGTGATGGGATCACAGTGGACAGCTCTAAGTACCAGTGTTCACACTTTTTATTGTCATGCGACTGCAAATGCATCCCCAGTGACCACTTGTGATTGGATCTCACTTTCCCACTTGCAAATCAACACGCAGCCCCATTCCTTTTCATTAGACTTAAAAAACAATAAAGGATGATAACATGCCATGATGCTGCCTCACAGCACAGAGGGGGGGACAACAGCACACATGTGCATGGGTGATCTTGGACTGAAGTAATTAATTTATATAAACACCTTGCTTGATGATGACGCCTGATGTTCTTCTCTGGCTGGTCATAAGGGAAATATAACCTGACTGCTGACTGGAGTCTCTGATTAACATACAGCACCCTCAGTGCGCTGCATTATTATAAACTAGGATGAACTGCTTGCACTTCAGATCTCTCAATGGTGTCATTTAAGCATGTGGAACACTGATCATGCATTTTATTATGGCGTTCTTGGACATAAAGGACAGATCACAGGTCTCTTTTGCAGTTAGGGACAGGGCATGAAAATCAGACAAACATTATCATCTCAAAAACTGGAAAAATACTTGCATTCACTGTGCTGCAAGGTTACAACTCTGGATTTTGTCATTCAGTATATGCACTATAGTAGGCTGTGCATGGAAATCAGGACAGATCCACATTTTATCTTCTCATCCTTTCTTTGAAGAATATGTCTCCCCCACCGAGCATTTTCATAAACTGATCAGCTGCTCATGGTTCCAGTTAATATAAACCAAAAACTATGACCAACTACTGGTTGATCATTTCTTACACTTACGCCATCTTCAAGGCTTTGGAGTCAGCATGGGGGGTCGTCCCATATGAAAAAATATGAAAGATATACACTACCGGTCAAAAGTTTTAAAACACCTCAATTTTACAAGTTTTTTATTGAAAATCATGCAGTTCAATGTCTTATTGTGCTCTGAAATGAAAACATTGAACAAATAAACAATTTAATTTCAAAAATAAATCATTGAATCAATTCATAAACCAAAATGGAGTCTAAACTTTTGACTCATTGAAGTAGCCACCTTTTGCACCTTTTTCTGGCCATTTATTAACACATTACTTTCTAGAGTACAGGACTGTTATGGTACCACAGTGTGTTCCATCACTACTTTTATGCAGACAGTGAGGGTTGTAAGTAATCAAGGAAAGTTGGGACACCTATCGGTAGCACTAACTTTCAAGGCTTGACTAACCTCAATTGCTGCAGAACAGCCCATTTCTTGTATCCCTGAAAAAGGCCTTTTCGTATCATTCTGAAATGCACATAATTTTTTCAGTTTCGAGTGATCTTACCCTTTTTTTTTTAAAACCTCTGGCCGGTCACTACTTACCTTTGTACCATTTCAAGCTATTTAATTGACGGGAACTGCTTGGATTTAAATAAAAAATTGAAAAACTTGGGTGTTCTTAAACTTTTGACCAGTAGTGTATATCTGTATTTGTTTTGCTTAACTATAGCTTCACATGCCTGGATGATATCAGTAATCATCAAAACTGAAAATAGTTTACTCAATGAATTGCAGTTCAGGCTCTCTACTCAAAAACAATTCAGCTTTGATTAGAAAAAAATGATTTAAAATGATGCTAAAGCAAGTGAGATTTCACAGCCTATTTGAATGCAGACAGGTTTTTTTGCCATATCTTTTCAATTTGACTGTAGAAGTCCTAGTAGGCCAAATTGGCAAAACATACCCTGAGATGGCCCCAATTCAAATTCACAACATAGCCAAGAATTTATCTCTGTTCGCTATTATATTTTTGTCACACCCCAAAATTTCTTTCCCTGCACTTTCAAGCTAAATAGTCCCTTTCTGTAGCTTCTTCAGATCACAGAGTACAATGGGATGCATATATTGCAACTTATTGCACAGCAAGCTCACTTTCAATATATTTCTCATCATTAAGCAGGTGTTTTTTGTCTTCTCTATTTTTCTTCTCCTTCTTTGTTGTGGTTTTTTGTTTTATTTAGTGTTGTTTATCTTTGTTTGGATTTGTTTGTGATGTTCTTTAATCTATTTTGTCCTCATGTTTAGAAATTGAACTATACTATTTTTTATGACCTGGGCGTGTGAAGACAATTTTCTGTAAAAGATAAATGGAAGATGTTTTTCTATCTCAGTTGCAGATTTTATGGCTGTTGTTTTGCCATCAATAAAATATATGAATACAAAATAATAATAAAAGCACAACTTAAAGTTTCACAAGACACGGCGGAGAAATATTGAAGTGTTTGTTTATGAGAGAGAGGTGTCTTGTTACTTCATATGATTTCTGCTATTGATACCAGAAGAGTGGGAGGTCCTAAATGTGGCCCATGACACATGCGGCGCACACACTGCCAGATTAATGTCAACAAATGCAGACCACCTCTGTAGGTGGCCTGGTTGATCGGATCTCAATATGTCCTCACATGTGTCCTGGTTGTGTTTATACCTGTAGTTAAGCCTGTCCACTTGTGATCCAAACATCCAGGACATGTTGATACCAGGTTTAAACAGGGTATAAGAGGAAGAAATGAAGGAAGAGGCTAGGGCAGATAGCAACAGATAAACCGAGATAAAAAATTCAAAGATGGATGTTGCGTTGGGAAATGGTGGTCAGGTTCAAATTAAATACAAGATAATTATTCAGGGTTTTACAGCACAGCACCTGCAATACACAGCACAAAAAGCCTGCGAACGAATGATTAGAGAGTGAGAAACTGAAGCAGCATAGAGAGGAACACCAGAGGAGGAAGATGGATGGTTGAGGGAAGGTAGCCAAGACAAAAATCTACCCAACCTTAAGTAGTTGCAGCGTTCTAATGCTCTAATGATAATCTCCTCTCTGTTGTGTTTTTGCAGAAACTCTCCTCAAGAAAGACGTAGGCGTCAGCACATTTAAAACGCACACACTCACACTAACACACATACACACTTACACACTCACACACTCGGTGGTACTAGAGAGCAATCTCAAAATGTCCTGAGCCCTGCTGCAGTAATGCTAGGCTATTAGGACGAACTGCTGACCTGTAGGAACGAGCATCGACAGCCAGCATCCTTCTGAGCTCTGTGTCAAATTTGACACCCACAGTGCTCTTAATACAGTTTTTTTTTGGCTGCTTTGTAAGTGGAAACTATTGTGATTTAAGGTTACCTGAATGGAGAATATATCAGAAATGTAACAATGTGCAGTGCTATAAATATATCACATTTTGGGTTTACATTTAAGGTAGATGGTGGTGTCCATATGCTGCATTGTTGGGTATTCAATACAAGTGTTAATGCCGGACACATATCAGTGGCAGCTAGTTAGTCACTTAATTTCAAATCACAGCGACCACACGGAGTCATGCAGGTTCTCCGCTCAGCCCTGTTGCCAGAGCACGCAGGCAGCAAAAGTGAGGTCTGCACCTCGACAGGGTAACAATGGCAGCCATGCAGAATGTCAAACATAATTGCAACACTGTTTTTCATTTATCAAAGGTTTACCCGGCTGACATTTTCTTAGTTTGATGCTGAAGACGAGGCTGATTTTTGTTGAAACGGTTTAAAAGGTCATATTCAAACTGAGCCGAGTTCAACACTGTTTTTTTTTTACTCCTATGAAGAAGTCACATGTAGCGATAGACTGACTGGGTTAACAGGTAGAGCTTCACATGAAGTGGAGAATCAGACCCTGGAGATTTCTCCCTGTCTCTTTTTCTTCTCTCTCTTTCTGTCTGCCATTCATTGGGCTGAATCAGACTCTGACTGTACATTTTTTTTTATTCCAGAGCAAAGGATGATGCAGAGGAAAATCCAGAGGACCTTTCTTTTGAGGTAAATACACCCTTTTGGAGCTATGCAATAATTCAGGGTTGTCCAAACTTTTTTCAAAGAGGGCCACATATGATGTCGTCAGAATACCTCAGGGCCAGTGGTTCCTACTGAGACTTTGGAATCCTAAATTTTATATATTAAATATCTATTTAATAACAATTTTTTAAAAAAAATTCTCAATAAAACAGTAACTAGGAAGTCCTCAGTTCTCCACAAGCCATGTAAGCATTAGCAAACGTTATCTTATTCGAGAGGAAAATGTTTTTCATTAGGGTCGGGCAATGTGGGAAAAAATATTGTATCATTATTTTCCTATAGCAGGATCAAGAGTTGGATTTCATCACATTTCTTTTTCATGTTGTTTTTAAGACTTTTCTGACCAGCAGACAACATTTTAAGAACAAAATAATTATTTTCCTGAGTTCTGAACATTTTTTTATGCACCAATTGTTTCCCTTTTCTGCACAATTTCATAATTTTGGTCTTGTCTTGTGTCCTCTTTTGTGTCTTCTGAACTTTCAGTGTTCATCAAGAACATTTTCACATTTGAAAACCTGTCAACTTTAAGAGTTCTTGTGTTTCTTCTTTAGTGTCGTCTTACAGAATTCCCAGTGCTTTGGCTTTAGACAGGTAGTCCATATGAAGCTTTTTGAGACGTTTCTGGATTGACTTAAGTTTTGTTTGTGCGCTTGAAAGAAACTGCAAATGTACAGATGATTCAGAAGGTTATTCATTTCTGTGCTATAAATAACACAATTTAAGATGGAAGCTTGGGGCCATAAATAAATGGACATTGGGCCGTAACTGGCCCCCGGGCCGTACTTTGGACATGCCTGCAATAATCTATAATTCACTCCTCTGTTTTCAACCCTAGGCTTTGCCCCTTTTTGGAATTAAATTTAAGCTGCAGTAGCAAGATGTGCAGAATTGTGACAAGTAACTCAGAAAGCTTACTAAAATAACATCCAGAAGATCACGTCTGATTATGTAAAAAAAAAAATGCAGAAATGTCTGTTAAAAGTCTCGTTTTAGAAACATTTTTCCAAAAAGCAGGCATTTGTATCTCACATTTGTATGCCAGGCAGCAAAGCTCTACTGTCTTTACTTATTCAGTCTTACAACAAAAGACCCTCAAACCTTATGGGCCATGTTGGATAACATTGTATGCGCTTGGCTGCCTCCATTTAGCTGCACTATCATAGCTTTCATACAGGTATTACTCATCAATCCCATTTACAATCTTTTGCATAAGTGCCTCTCTATAATGATGTATTACAGACAGTCTGCTGCTGGTTTTGTGTGCTTTAAATGCTTAAAACTATCAGCATCATTGCAAACAGTATTTCTAATGATTCTTTTTGTAGTTTTATTGATTGAGTTTAGGGACTTGGTGGATTAATATTTCATGGAAAGTGGCTTCCGGAAAGCATTAAACTTTAAAATGAGGGGCTAATTTACAAAACATGGAGAGATAAATGGCAGATGTTGGAAGGAAAGAGCCACTAAAGCCTTAATACCGAATTAAATGATCTCTATGATATTATCTGCGATGATCTATAACTTGAAAAATAAACTACGCTGTTTTATTTGCTTTCTAGATGACTTGAGCAGCCTTTGTTATTCACTAAATGTGGAATAAGTTGCTCTTCTTTACAAAATAAGAATCAACATTATGTTTACATATCCTATTCTAAGCTGCTTTTTCTACTTGGTTGCCCCTCTAGAGAGAGAGTGAGAAAGCAGCTATCACACTCAAAGACAATGAAACTTCATTTGTTTAAGAGCTATTTTTAATCACCACAAAAGCGCCGGAGGGCAAAATTGCATCACATTCAGAGGGTGTGCATGTTTCATTGCTGGTTCAAGATATTAGTCAATTTTATGCTCATGCTGTACATTACAGGGATTTAAGGTATATCCTGCCATCCTCGCCCACAGACAAAGAACTCGCTTCCACACTTTAATCTCAATCCATGACATCAAAGCGAAGGAGAGGCTCGAAAGGAGGAAATGCACTTTTGCTTCCTGCTAAATGACAGTTTGCAGCACATCCTTGCATGCACATAGGCCCTCTGAGTGTGCCATTTCAGTGTGCAGGCACTTCCAGACACCCACACACACTATCTTCCCACCTAACCATTGCTGCTTCCTCCCAGCAGCGCTCTTTCTCCTCTCTTTCATCTTCTTATTTGACTTGACTCTTATCTGCATGCTGTGAATGGGACAAGGTTTTCGGCAGCTCCCTGGCATTATGGAGCCGAAGGGGTAGACAGGATGGGCAGCAGGGCCAGGAAGGGTTGGATGATCCCATTGGAGATGTGAGGCCAAGCTGCAAGACTCTTTCTTATGGAAATGAATAAATGTTAATTTGCCCAGAATGAGAGCTGTACCCGCACAGCTTTGGGTGTGTTCGTACTGATCTTTGGGGATGTTTATTGGACTCGAGGTCATTCGATATGGCCCTAATGACCAGTCAGAGGTGCAGATTTTCAACATTTCCATCAGGAAGCAAATACAGCCAGCTCACAGGGTCTTTTGTTTGTCCTTGGGTAATAGTGGTTCTCTCATGGTTCTCCCACAGGTTGCGACAGGGAGGCCAGACACAACACAGGGCCTGTGGCACCGCCTGGACTGCAAGTATCCTTTCAATGCTTTCTTCTCCAAAGCACCCCCACATCTGCTCACACTCACAATAGTTAATGCACCGTTCTGTGGAGTTGAGTAGTATTATAGGACGAGTGGAAGGAAAATAACAGAGTGGAGGATGGGGATGTGAAGAATGGCCCTTATGTGCTGTGATGGTCGAACAAACAAGAACCTCTTGATATAGTTCAGGGGAGTGGTTCTCTAGCACAAATAAACTAAGAGCTGAACCTCTGGGTATTGCTTTGAGTACCTGCTCTTACATTAGGAAGGGGGATATGAAAAAATAGGCCCATTATGTCAATAAATATGAGTGCGTGAGTGTATGTATGAAGGGGACATTTGTTTAACAAAAAACAAAAAGTTTTGAAGCATTTTTGTTGTGCTTAAACTCCTAACAAGTAGCTTCATGTAGACTCAAGCGGCAAACTCCGGTCTCAAACGATGAAGCCAATGCGGAAGTGATATAAACTGCAATACATCGAAAATCCGCTTGAGGCTGGCTGCAGAAACACCGGAAACCACATAGATATGAATGGGAAAAAGACGATCTTTGCAGCATTAATAAACATGTTTACAGCCTGGTTCAAAAAACGGCTTGGCCCTACAACGCTAATCTCTCTAATGGCACACACTGTACGGGGGGTGAATTTTTTTCTAACGTGACGGTTAAGAAGATATTAAGATTATGAGTTTTGCCCAAATAAGGACATGACTGACGTGACTCCCGGTCGGGAACACACAGCCATTGGCTAAGAGACTCACACTACGTCACACTATGCCTAGTTGAGTTCTGCATTACCAATATGGCTGCTGCCGTCGATTTGCTTCAAAACAGCTCTCAGGAACAGATGGGTGACGTCACGGATACTACGTCCATATTTTTTACAGTCTATGTGTAGACTTTACTTAGAAGGATATTTTTACATTTTCAACAGCTGTTTCCAAAACAACAAAAAGATTGTGGGGTGTTATTTTGTCGAAGGGAAACGTTCAATCCATTCTGATTGTTAGCACTCGACGAAACCAGAGTTGTTGCTTCCTTTATGTCAAGTTTGTATGCTAAGCTAAGCTGACATTCTAAGCTATCCATAGATTGTATAAAATATGGACGTATTATCCGTGACTTCACCCATCTGTTTCTGAAGAGCTGTTTTGAGGCTAATGGTCAGCGGCAGCCATATTGCTGCTGTGGAGCGATTGTGACATAAAGAGGCGGAGTTTGAGCCTCCTAGCCAACTGCAGTGTTCCCACCTGTCAGTCAAGTCAGCTGTGCCTCTCATTGGAAGACACGTGATCTCATTATCTTAGAAATTGCGTTAGAATTTTTTTTTACCCCCGTACAGTGTGTGACGATCGAGAAATGAGCTATCCAGACTACACTGGTCTTTTGTACCAGGTTGTAAACATGTTTATTTCTGCTGTTAAGATCAGCTTTTTTGAATTGGTGTGTATGTGGTTTCTGGTACTTCCCGAGCCAGCCTCAAGCAGATCCTCGATGAACTGCAGTTTTTAGCACTTCCGCGTTGGACTCATATTTTTAGACCGGAGGTTGCTGCTTGAAGCTAACATGCAGCCTTTTGTAGCCATTATCAATAAAATATTTGTACATTTTTAAACATGGTTCCAAAAAAAACAAAAAATGCTGAATTATTTTTTATGGAAAAAAACTATTGATGCTAAGCTAAAGCAAACTAGTGCTTCTATCTTGGTATACTTATATTTTAGCTTGTTAGCATTGGACAGAAACAGAATAGCTGATTCCTTTGTTACTATTGTTTATGCTAATTTAAGTTAACCAGCTAGGCTAAATAAAAACCTGTAGCCTTAAATTAAAGGGGTTGCCTTTTTTTGCCAAAGTAAATCCTACATTAATTCGTTAGCTGAACACAGAACCATCATTGCTGTCTCCCTTCATGCTGATACTTTGAAAAGGTCAAATAACAACAAAAAGACTGTAGCAATATTTTAACAGCTTGAGAAGAGCTACTTTTCCTATTTAAATAGAACCACCACACCTTTTGTTAGCATTGGACAGAGCCAGAATCTCTGTACCTCTAATAACCAGTCTTCATGCTAAGCTAGGCTGGTTATCAAGGCTTACAAATATATCTCTGTAGCCTTTAATTAAAGGGAAGAACAAGAGAGGCTCTTACTCCATTTACCTGTCTTATATTCTAAGCTAAGCTAACATGCAGCTTTCTGTAGCCTTGTGTTTACTGTACAGGCTTGAACGTATTCACAATCTGTTCATGTAACTCTCTGAAAGAAGAGTAGATAAGTGTATTTCACTAAATGTAAAAAGCTTTTCATAATGTATTTGCCGTTGACTGCAGGGTGAACTGGATTCCTGTAATCAGAAAATGGAGTTAAATCATCCGGCAGTTAAAATACGGTCCTGTCCTCTGCAGCAGAATTTCATGAGGACTGCATTAAGTTTACGCTAATCGAATTTTACCACTTAATGGCCTCATGACCTGGTCTGGTGCTCGGTGGGGAGCACATCATTTTACTTTATGGACTCTGTCTCTGCTGCAAAACAATGCGATGCAGGTCTACCCAGTGCATTCATTTAGCGTTTTCATTTAATGCATGAGTGCATTAATATTAATATTAAGGCTTTTTTCCGCTTTCATAGACAAGGACATCTAGGGGATATATGACTGGGCAGTGTTGATAAACGATTAACTCACGGGCTAAAGGTAGATTAGGCAGAATGTAAAAAAGTGATAATCTTATGGTTTATTTTCACAGTCAATCACAACAGTCCTGTCATATCCAGAGAATGATGCATCATACTTTGCCTGCTGAATCATATTAAGGCTGGCCAATTCTCTTACATAACACCATTATGACTATCTGATAAGGTAGAGCAGAGATCATGAGATAAAGGCGTCTCTATTTACTTTAAAGAATATTTCACCCCCTTGCATTTTGTAGGGTTCTAAGACAAATAGAGCACATACATTATGCATTAAAAGGACTGTCAAACCTTAATGGATTTAATTAGTATAGACATAATGAATGGGAAAAACAGTAATTAGTTTATGGAGAAAACTTTGGCAGAGATTAAAGCTTTAGGTTTCATGTGATCTTGAACTTAATTGAATTGACCTGGGAGAATCTGTAAACACACATCTACAAGTACTTCTCAGATATTTAAATGGATACTTTCAGATACAAATGGCTCACACTCTGAATTATAATCTCAAGAAGTGCCTCAGCGTTGTTCCTTTGTGTCCTCACAAGTCGTCATGTCCCTGCTGCTGAAAAGCCTCCTCACAACATGATGATACTGCCACCTCCGTTTCTCACAGCCTGGTGTTAGATGAGGGATGAAATCTAACAAGTTTCTAACAAAGATTGCACTTCACATTACAGCGGAATACAGTTCATCTCATTTTCTGAAATCAGTGCAGCTTTTTCGCTTTGCGTTTTCCCATTGCTTTATATGTTCCTTTTACTTTAATAGGTTACATCATGGATAGTTGGTGGGAATGCTTCTTAGCAAACCCATTTCTGTTTAGGCTGTTGAAACCTCAGTAGACAGAAAATGTGAACATGGTTGAATATGTTGTGAAATAGCTGTAAGGCTCAGATCTTGATGTCACTTAACTTCCCTCATAATACCTTTTTTTTTAATATGACAGGGTTAGCCTTGCAGCCTCTGGAAACATTGATTTAAACACTAATTTTCTCAAAACCAACTGCTAGTTATCAAAATTAGAATCATTTTAAAGCTCCTGTGAGGAGATTTTATTTGGTTATGACAGGCTGAAAACAAGGGGAGCAACATTTATTTTTTCTATATAGTTATTTTTAGTTTTTGAAACTGCTGCCACTGGGTAGTTGTTAGACAAAGTGATAAGCTGTACAATGCCTAAACCATTTTTTTCATCCCATAAAAGAAAGCAGGATGATGTTTTTCTGATGAGCACTATTTGACACAGGACCAAACAAGCAGAAAGAAAACAAGTAATTCTTTGTCCACAGAGTTCGCCAAAATCAACACAACCCACAGGCCCCACCATAGACATAATTAAGAGTAGACGCCTTATCGACCGCTACTACCTATTGGCGCAGACGAGCCGTGGGGCCGCCATCTTGGTCCGGTCACCAGCTCCACTCGGTGTAATCTGTTTGGCGGGCGCAATTAAGTGTCAGCGCATTTAATCAATCATAACTTGCTGAATACTAAACTGATTTTCATGCAGGTTTTTTTTCTGCAAACGTCATGCATGTAGGTATGATACAGGACACATGGTTCGGCGTATTTTAATATTCATAGTGGGCTTAACAGTAATAGAATATTCTGATATGTGATGTATGATAGGTATTTTGCCACACAGTGCTCTGGCACCTTGAAGTCTCTGCTGCTTCAGTTTACGTTTACAGGATCATGGGTAGGATGACCGGACCAAACGGCGGCCGTATTTCTTGCGCCCCAGCAGCCAATGCGGCGTCTACTCTTGATATGTCTATGGGCCCCACAGCAGCTTTAATGAAACGCTTACTCTTTGCAAAATTAAACAACATTTAAAAAACAGGCACAAGTTTTCTTAAATATTTG
This sequence comes from Notolabrus celidotus, assembly GCF_009762535.1. Lineage (NCBI taxonomy): Eukaryota > Metazoa > Chordata > Actinopteri > Labriformes > Labridae > Notolabrus > Notolabrus celidotus. Next base: position 20,449,109 of record NC_048288.1, read on the forward strand.
ATACAATTGAAAGATAAATGCAATCTGATGACTGTTAAAAGTTAACGTGACATAGGATTCAACAATTTCTCATAACCCACACCGAACAGCTGTCTAGAAGTGCGTGACAAATTGTAAATAAGCCATTTTTGATGTAAGATGACTTTAGCATCAGTACTCAGTAAGAAGGAGACTGTCTGACCTTTGGGAAATAGGCTAATTAGTTTTGCCAAGAGTAAGATGAGAAGATTGACACCACTCTTGTGTCTGTTTCATAGATACTGCCTAAAGCTATAGCTGTCAGCCAGTCATCTTAGCTTAGCATTGCAGCTGGAAATGAGGAGAAAACATCCAACCTATTACATTATTTTTGTTTGATCAGGGTCAGGTTAACTTCCTGGTCTCTACTAAGACAGCCCGAGAGTTGATACAAAGCAATCACCCCCCCATACTCTACATACACGCACAACACACATGGCAAGCACAACATGACACACTGCAAACATTTCTAGTATACTTTTATTTCTTGCAGCACTACATTGTAATCTGTGTAACTATAGTAACTACATAGATTATTACCATTCCCTTTGGCTGTAGTTAAAAGTCTTCATATTGGGTTGAGATAATGTGTGTATCTACATGGAAATGTGTGAAGTAGAGAGAGTGGGGGATGAGAGAAGCCTTGAGCAAGATGAAAGGCCCAGCCTATGTTTCCCACTGATGGGAAAAAAAAAAAACGCATTATAGAGACGCTTTGATGTGGACCAGGTGAGAGAAGCCCCAGCCTGGACTCTGCCGCCAGGTAATTGAGCTTCATGTTGGTTGCTGGTGTCTCATCCTGCAGGCGTACTGCTGCTGCCCTAACTGTTTCCCTGTCAGCCTGGCTTTAAGGCTCATTAGGACAAACGTTGAACTCCCAACCAGTGGTTTGACCAACATCAAAGCTTTGCTTGCTGTAGTAGTTAGCACTCTATGGTTTCAAGGCGGGCAACCCATGTTTTTGTTTTGACTCTGTTATTTCAAAGGCCACCTATGTTTAAAACAATCAGGGGGTTGGATCATACTCTGGTGGTCTCTGCACAAGCCTGTGGTGCCACTTGGGAGGTAAATCTCTCAGTGATATCTATGGGTTTGTTTTTAGAAAGGCATACTTAACACACAAAAATAACACATGGGGGTGGCCTCAGCTGTAAATTTAACATTGTGTATTGTGTATGAGACATTTAGTAGGTGTTATAATTAAGCCGTGTGGTCCCTCCTAGGGTAATGATGGATTTGACGATGGATGCGTCAACACACATGCAGCAATTTATTGTCCAGCATTGTGAGTGTCAAGCAAGCGGCAACCTCTGGTCTATAAATATGAGTCCAATGCAGAAGTGCTAAAAACTGCAGTGCATCAAGGATCCACTTAAAGCCCGCCTCTATATGTCACAATCGCTCGACAGCAGCAATATCGCTCCCGACGACGATTGGCCAGCTCTTCAGAAACAGATGGGTGACGTCACGGACACCTCCTCCATATTTTATACAGTCTATGGTGTCAAGGTCAATTTTACCACACATGCTGTGGTAATTTAATTTCTTAAATGCACAATTTAGATTAGCTAATAATTTGTTTTACATACAATCTAAAGAAACAATTAAAAACACATTACATTAAAAATCAGTTCCCCAATTTCCCTTTGATATATTCAGGACTATAAGTTTCAAGTAGCCTCCAACTATTACATTTTGGGGGGATATTGCTCAATGGCTCTCATGCTAACAGCTAATCAATTAAATCTCTCCCTTGTGACCATTATATATGAAGCTAACGCTAGCAAGCTATTACCTTAGTTCAAATAAGTATATCTTAGCCTAACTTAGCTTGAAGACTGGGAGCTTTCTTATCAAAAGTTGGTCAAGATTAAAAGGACTCTCCTATTTGACCATTAATTAAAGGGTTACAGCCAGCTAGGCAATACCTCACCTTGATACGTCTAGCATAGCCTAGCTTAACTTATAAACTGAAAGCTTTCTTGTCAAGACCAAATCAAATAGACTGATAGGACTCTCCTGTCTGACCAAATACAGAGCTACAGCTAGCAGAGTACAACTCTAAATTACCTTAGCCTAAATACGTTTGGCTTAGCTTGGCTAAAACACAGAAGGCTCTCTTCTCAATAGCTCATTAAGTAGATTGACAGGACTCTCCTATCTGACCATAGAATACAAAGATACAGCTAGCTGGCAGTAAACTAAGTTCAGACCTAGTTAGTTAGCTATCTAAGCTTAGCCAGTTTAGCTCAGCTCAATGACGAAAGAGGAAAAGCAAGCCTCCCTGTCCAAATGTAACAACTACTGTATCTTACAACCAGTCCTATTTAACCCTCCTGTTATGTTGCAAGTAAAGTTGACCAATTTTAAACTTCAAAAATAAAAATAAAAATAGTTAAAAGTATTATTTTGCTATGACACTTCTTCTGCTTGGCTTAATTAGCGTAAACATCATAGAATGAAAAGGGCTCTTTTCACACATTTGCAATATGTACATCTGCACTACATAAGAAACAAAAAACAAAATTTTAAATAAAATAAAATAAACAAAAATCTGTGTCATGTAAAACTATTGTATTTATATTTAGGGCTTTTCAATGTACATTACAAAAAGTTTTAACATGAATTTTCACAAAAAAACGAATTAAAGAGCACCATTGCACTAAATATTGATTTAAATGGTCAGTAATGGAGTTAATAATGAGATTTTTTTTAAATGTGTTTTGGGATTTTTTAGGGTTCGGACCCTTATGGATCATTAAATATGCCTTGGGTCAAGCTGACCCTGGAACATTATTGCTGTCCCTAAGAAATAAACATAACATGAGGATTGAATGTTGCTGACATGTATCATGATACAAAAAGGAGTAAAACACTGAGTTGTTGTGATGGAAGCGTAATATGTCCTGTATGAATGCAGCAACATTATGAGTCGACTGGCCTTGCTCATTATCGAGCTGATAAAACCGGTTGCTTGTGTTCAATACATCACAGACAGATATGAGTCAGGTCTGTGTTAATCTTTATTAAGTTTGTATATTTTGTCTCTTACTTGTTTCTCTAAATACAGTTTATAGTAGGATAAACTGTTGTACTAAAGTGAAGGACAATCCTCTCAGTATGAAGTAAAATAAGTGTACTCACTTATTGTCCTCTACTGATGAGGGGTCAGAAAAAGGTGATGTGTGGGACATGTAGGAAGGCAATAAGCTTGCAGCGAAGATAGCTGAAGCAGCAGTTGAGTTCCTACCCCCACACAGCTACAGCACTCAGCACCTTTTCCCACATACACACACAAACACACACACACGTACACAAACAACCTGACACCATTGTAGAGCTGAAAACTGCTCTAGCCTTTTTAATTACCGTCGCTGTCTAGCATTATGCCAGAGTTGAAGAGAAAGACGCCGTGCTGAAAAGAGTACAACTCACTCTTGCAGGTCCTTCTTCGTTTTTACCTCCTCTTCTGTTGCCCTCTTTTTCTCTCCCTCACTTTAGACATTTATAAATAAATCCTGTTAGCTGGCAGAATAGTGCCCATAATTCCCACCTCTTGCATTTTGCTGATAACAGCACCAGAATGTAAGACTTGGCACTGAGTACAACATTAGATCAGTTTCCTCTCCACTTTGTTATTTTTTGTGCTCATGCCAGAAGATTGTGTACTTGTCTGCTTCCTCTGCGTTGCACATTATTCATTATAGGCTCTGGGGTACAAAGGTTGCTTCATGCAGAAATTATAGTACTGGTGAAATATTGTTTTCACATTCTCTAAAGGGGATAAAAGTATCAACACATGCTCATGGGCAATTATTAATCAAAACAATACTGTACAACTAACTGTATTGTATTATTGCTCTGAAATGATGAAGAATTCTACACCAAAGCTCTTTGCGTTGAAACTTCAGGATCTGATCAGCTCATTCCAGCTCTCTCTGCTTCCTCTATAAGGCATAATGTATTTCAGGTTCCTTAAAGAAGCTTCTGATCAAATAAAAAAGGACTGTTCTTGCTCAAGCTCCAGAGAGAAACATGAGACAGGAGATTTCAACTATATTTAGGTGGTTTTTTGATATTCAAATCTACAAACATATCTTTTTATGGATCTCAAAACTTCTGACGACATTCTAAAAAAGTATGACATATCCTACTTCTGCATAGCTTTTCTGCTCCTGTAGTGTTTTCCCTCCCAGACACATGTTTGTTGTTAAATAGGCTTTTTTCTTTACTTCTTAACCACCCAGCAGACAAATGCTTTTACCTTTTCATTAAATGCTAACAGCTTTTCAATCTGTATCAAAAATAGCACTGACACCTAAAGCTTGAATTACTCATTTTTAAAGTTATATTTTTTGGGGGACTTTTTGCCTTTATTTGATAGGACAGCTTGAAGAGAGATAGGAAATATGGGGAGTAGAGAGTGGGGGAAGACATGCAGGACAAGGTCAACCGGTCGGGAAACAAACCGGCGACCCCTTTGTATGTGGGGCACTTAGACTGCTAGGCCACCAGCGCCCCGATTAGTCATTTTTAACAGTATGTTAAAAAAAACCCACAGTCGCACAGTGATAGCAGACAATGGCCTCATAATGGGAGCATTGTTCTGCATAGTTCATCATTTTAACTTTACATCATTCTGATTGAGTGAAGTGATGTCAGTGAAATATAAATTCTGCTGTGTCATTGTTCAGGCTTTTTCTAAAATGTGCTCTGAGTGACGTGCTGACTGATTGAGGGATCTCTTACCTCTTATTATTATTATATATCCGTGCAGTATGTTCAAGAGAAAAAGCATGAAGATGGATTGTGTTTTCCACACAATTTCCAAGACCAGAATGAATCACTTTGACCACTTCTTTCTGTCATAGTCACTACATTCTGATTAGCTGTCCTGCATCCTTAGCTGAATCAATAAACGCTCCCTACATTCCTTCAGTCCCACTCATGATAATCACTCCCTGCTGAGCATTTCAAGCCAGAGTTTAACACCTCCATACTTTAAACTTTTATGAGTCCTTACAAATACATCCTTAAACTACTGCAGTTACTTATTTACACATTATCACAAAATGAGCCCCCAGTGGGATGTGTTTTGGCTCTGCTAAAGTCTTTACAGTTATGACTTGGTAGCCTCAGGCCAAATTTGTAAAAAACAAACCCTTCTTTGCTCTCCTCTTCTCAGCTGCTGACACACCTTTGTCACCATGCCTTAACAAGGTCACAGATATCTAAAGCCTCTGCTGACACATCATGGTCCTCCTTTGACTGACTCACTACCCCGGTGCTGCGTGGTATTTGGCAGATTCTTCAGCAGCATGAACATCGAGGAGGTAAGACTTCCCATGTGGTGCTAAATAATGAAATATCTTCAGAGAAAACAAAGAAATAATCATTTAGGATTTTCCAGGAAGGGGAGCAGCTGTGTGAGGCTGAAGCAGACGACTCCACCTGTGATTTGGAGAAATCAGAGCACCAGCTGGCATCAATAGGTGGCGACTCCGCATCCGAGTACCATGAAGACCTGCTGGAAGGAGACCTGGGCCTGGGCACTGCTGCAGCTGCGGCGGCGCCCTCCAGGGAGGGCTGAGGCTTCAGGACTCACTTTTAACCCCTGTTTATCACCCTGTGCTGCCTCAAGGCTAAGACCCTGCCTCCCACAGTGAATAAGGTTCACTGGCAGAGGCATCTGAGAGGAGCTGACCGGGAGTCAGAGTTACAAAAGCTTCGCGGAAAGGTCACACACCCCCCTTGTGCTGACATGCATGCAAAGACACACTCACAGAGGGAGAAAAAAAAGCTGTTACAAAAGGCCATTGCTCTTTCTCTTACTCTGCTCATGATAATTCTTGGCTTGTTTTGCTTAAGAGTCGAGGAATTTAATAGCTGAAATACAAATGTGCTTAAAGTCCTCCAAACTGAAAGCACAAACTGACCTTTGTTGCTCTTTTTACACAGAAAACAACAGTTTGAAGCTCAATGTCTTGTGAAAATGAAAGACTCTAAGTCGAAGATTTGTCCCCAGTGAAATTGCGTTGTTCTAGTTGGTTCCAAAATGTTGTAGTTTCAAGTTTTAGCTGGATTTACCCAGGAACATTCACTGTGATTGAAAGCTTTACAGTTCTCCCTAATCAGCTGAAATGGTATTTTTATGCCCACTGTGCTTTGCTCGTCCCCAACTCCTTATTAAACTTTTATAGCAGTGTTTTCCTACCGCAATCCTTTTAACTCACTCAAAATGTATTCTACTGAATTTATTACCCCTTCATCTCCCTCCACGTCTTGCTTATCATCCTGTAGAGGGTTTGAAAACTCCCTAATGCCTGGGTATATTAACAGCATTAGGAAAACGGACAATCAGCATGTGAGGCTCTTCTATGGATTGCACTGTGCTGCTCTCGGAGTGCCTCCTTATAAATCTCAAGGCCCTGTTTTTCCCTTGTGAGATGCTTGCTGTACAATCCCAGTCTGTGAAGGTTAGGCTCTGAGAACATGCAGACTGTTTTTCTTACATTAATAAAGCCATTGTCCTTGAAGTGAGGCCTTGAAGTGAGGCATTTTCTGTTGTGAATGCATGGGTGCATCTTTGGAATGCTCCTCTCTTGCATGCGCTCAATTGATGCTGCAGAAGAATACGATGTATTCTCTTTTTCGTTTGTGCTGTTTGAATTTAGTCTTTCCCTCAGAAAAAAAAGACAACGCTAGAAGCAGCCTTTAAGTACGAGTATTCAGATCAAGATGCTCAACCTTTAGTTCTGTCCTTAAAGGTAGGGGACCCGGCGCAAAATGAAACCACAGGGTAACATGTCTTTGATCTATTTACAATCCCACTAGTGCAAGTGCTATTACTATCCACTGTACAACATATTACATCAATGGACCACATTTGGTCAGTGGTGCTTAAAGTACCAAAGAAATTATAATTTGACATTTAAAAGCTTGCAGCACATTCACCTCACATAGCACTTCCTTCTGATTTACCAAAATATTTCATACATCTATCACCAGCTACTGTTTCTGAGAGAAACTGCTCTCTACAAAGTCATCTAACTTGACTGTATGCGCTTGGTTGGACAACACGCTGCCTTGTGAGCTTTACTCAGGTCATTTGAGGACACTGGGAGCATCACAAGCCCAATTAATAAGAGCTAAAGTGAACTTCAAGGCTCAGCAAATTACATTTGACTCCAGACTGGGTGAGAGGAGAATCTGTTTTATGTTGTTTGCTACTCAAGTGCCTTTAACTGTTATCATTTTTACCTTCTATTCAAGACGTTCAATATTTGTGTGATTGCCTTTTATTGCTGTTTCTCAGGTGACTGTATGTCTTACTTTTACCGATTAATGACAAGAGTTTTTGGAGAATCACAGATCTAGTTTTTTGACCGCTTGAACATCTGTTCTTGTTTTGTGAATGAGGTTACTCATATTTCACTGATTTAAACCATCAAGGACACATCCATGCAGCAGCAACAGAAGGGTAGGTGAGTACCAGGAATAAGACATTGATGTAAACAATTCATTTTTTGTTACAGTAAGAAAAAAACTGCTATGCACTTGATTTTATTAGTAAGACAGTCTTACTCAAAAAAGCTAGCTGGGCTTTGACGACACACTCAAACAGTTTTGGCGACAGACTCTGACTTTGTTTACAGCCAAAACTCCACAGGGACCTGTAAGTGGAGTGGAAAGTAGCAACAAATGTATAGCATTATTTCAGAGCAGTGGTTCTCAAGAAGTGGGGAGGTGCACTGGTGTAGAATGCACTGAAGCAAGTAAAGCCTTATTTATAAGAAAAGGTCAAAGTTATTAAATACACTTAAAATTAACTAAGATTTACCACACAGTTCTTATCACGATACTAATTACTCATGCCTAACAGATATGGAGGTTTCTGTGATCATAAAAACTCACTGATTACAGATATGGCTTCAAATAGAGTGAATTTTGGAGTCTGAATTAAACTCTTTCAATGAGCGTTTTGTACCAATATGACCTTGCAAAGCTGTCTTCTCAAACTAATAACTGTGTCAAAGAGAATTCATCATACGGACACATTGTCACACAATTCTAGTGCACATCCCAGTCTGCTCAGTTGTGTTTAACTACCCATACTGCAAACAGTGCTGGAGAGTATTACCACCAGTTTTTACACCCCAACGGATGTGGGATTTATGGGCCTAATCAGGTTAACTATTCAGAAGGTAGAAACTTACTGGTGACAGGTATGGCTGCTAGTAAAGACAGAATTCTACTATTATTATGAGGATTGTGTGCCAGTATTAGCATGCTGTCTTCTTTATCTAATATATACAATTTTTATATTTTACATCATGACGCATTGGCAACCAATTCTTATGCACACCATCCTCTGCTCAGTTGTGTCACTCTGCTTTTACGTGTTACAGACAGTGCTGATAGTATTACCACTCATACCAATAATAATAGAGCAACAGATATGTGATATTTTAGGTCTGATACAGTAAACTATAAGAAGAAATAATTAGCTAATTAAACCATTATACTCATTTTTTTGTGGATTGTGCAACAATATAACCAAGCAAAAGTTCTCATAGTTCTGTATTATCTCCCTGATAATTTTGTTGAATAATATTTAACATTGTAACACAACCAATTCTAGTGCACACCATCCTGTATTCAGTTGTGTCTATCTGTTACACATGCTTGAGACAGTGCTGAGAGTATTGCCAATAACACCGATAATTAGAGAGCGACAGATATGTGATTTTCGAGTCGAAAGTTATTTAAAGGAATAATCCACTGATTACAGATAAAACTGGGAATTTTGTCAGAGTCAGAATTCAACTCTTTTGGCATTGATTGTGCACCTTCTTAAATTGACAACATTGTTAAAGAATATTTCACATTATCAACCAATTCTAAAGCACAGCACTGTCTGCTCAGTTGTGTCTTTCTGCTGCATGTGCTGCAGACATTGTTAAGAGTATTGTATATACTGAGCTTGAAAAATGAATCATTATACATTAGATTATCTGTTAAAGAATATTTATATCAGAAAAACATACCCTGAGACCAACATGTAAGTGATAGCCCAAATCAGCTTGATAATATCTGCTCTGGTAATTCAATCCCCTGGCTTTTACCATGTTTAACTTGAATTCTTCAGGGACCTTTGTCTCATACTCCAGACTTTAAAAACTCAGCCTTGTGTTTCTGTTATGGATTACATGCAAAGCAGTGCGGGTCGATCAACACAGATGCATAAGCCTTTTTGTTTTTGTTAACTGTGAACTTTACTCAATGCAATATTCCCAGACCATGTGTTTTTATAAGAGCAAGCAATTGTAAACATTGGAAATGGTAGAACAGACTGCTTACACTGACACTGAGAGAAGACTTTCCAGCTCCAGGGCCATGACATTGTCCACAGTGCATGAAATCATCCTACGAGGATTTGGTGACAAAAATTAAAACATCAGTTTGTATTTTTTAAATCTAGAAAAAGCACTACTGCTGCTCTGATGTAGCCTACTCACACCTCTACTTATGGCACATCATCAAATGATTGTCTCTGACTTCAACCAGATCTTACAAATAACATTAGCAATGAGCATATTATTATTTTTTAAATCAGATGTTCTTTGTTTTTTTGTTTTTCTGTCATTCACTATTTTCACTTGTACAGACAGTATGGAGACTGAAAAAAATAACAGATTTTTTGTAAGGTTTTTAACATTCAAAAATAACCCCAAAACATCCACTTTGTAGTGTCATCATAACAAGATACATGGATTATACAGTTGTTCTTTTTTTTTTTTCAAGGTTGCAGCTTCGCTTTTTTAGTCGTCGTCGTCGTCGTCGTCTGTAGGCCTTTGCATTGTCAAACACATCCAATATTCCAGTATAAAAGGGGTGGTCCTTTCAAATATCACTGCAATCAATTGAGGGAAACATGATACATTCCAAATGTGGCCAGCCGAGCTCCTCCAACACTGACTCAAAGTAAAGCTTTAATTCCACAATAAGAGGAAACGGCACTCGATGCAAAACGAACATTAAATTAAAAGGTCTTTGGTGATGACTTCACAGTTTGGAGTGTGTCAGTAGTGATTTGCCCAAGTCCTTGGCCTCCCCGGCTGTTCTGACTCTTTCGTACCCTAAAACAGACATGGCATGGTGACAGTAGTCCTCCACTTGCTTTATCTGCTGGATGCTGAGCACTGTTCTCCATGCACTAGCAGCCTGTGTGGCGTTCCTAGAGGAGACTATGAATGGCTTAGAGGAGGAGCTGGAGCCGCTGGTCATGTTCAGCGCGAACGACTCAATGTCGTGGTTGGTCGTGAGGTTGGAGAAGCGGTAGATGTTCCGTAAGGTCTTGACCGGGTTTTCCACCAGGTCTTCGTACCGAACGGCCATGTACTTCCCCTTCAGCCAGGCCGGTGGGTTTAAGGCAGTCCTCAAAGTCCTGGAAGTGCGGTCACAGATCACCTCCATGGCTCCTATGGAGTGATAATCCGAGCCGTCTTTCTTGTTGGCTTTGTGACCCGGATCTACGAAAGGTATCCGGCGAAGTTTTGGGTCCCTACTGCGGACAACCTGTAAATTCTCCCTTATTAAACCATGCCTGGATTTGATCCTTGAGTTGGCCACCGCCCGCGGGTCTCTGACCAGGTGTATCACCTTCAAATCCAAAGATGGATCCTCCATAAGAGGGGCCAACACATTAACGTCCAAAATGCGTACACCTTTAATGACTATAGTGTTATATTTGAGGCACTCCTCCTCCAACAGTCTAAGGCTTTGAGGGGGGCACTTTTTACACACCTTATCATCCACCATCCCCACCACCTCTTTCCTGTAGGCAGAACACAGGGGGTAGGAGCACACCACTTTATTGAGGGTGGCCCCAAACAGTCCCAAGGAGGTAAAATTCTTGCCCCCAGGGCTGTTGTAAAGTTGGAAAACAGACAGATCACAGCGGTATAAGGAGCTAAGCATGTCCCTGGCAGCTCCTTGTAATGACACCGCATCACCAGGGTACAGTTTCTGCCAGATGTGCCACATGGGCTCATACAAGAAGAACACTTCAGGATTTTGGTTAAAAAGCTCCCCGAAGAAGGATGACCCTGACCTCCAGGTAGTCAGAACATAGATAAGCTGTCTCTTTTTGGCCAGGGAGGGCCTGTACAGGAAGCGAATGTCAGATCTGCTCTGATAAGTAGTGCTCCTCATCTGGTGATTGCACTGCTGTGGCTCTTTCGTCCATTTATAATTAGCTAAGTTGAGCATAGTGAGCACCAGCAGCAAGAAATAGGCCATAAATAACACAATCCTCTTCCTTCTAAGGACTTTCATCACGATCCCCGGCTGTGCTATTATCTTGGTATGATTCCTGTAGGTTTTAAGCTTCCTCCCAAAGCCAGCATCCTTCTCCCAAGGCGCTGTCAACTTCAGTGGTTGATGATATTGTTTGCCTCTCATCTGTGCCCGAGGAAAGTGGCTCTCACCACTTGAGCAAGCTCCTTACATTGACTGAGAGTACAATGTATACAACCTATACTGGGTATTGGTGCCCAGTTGAATCAGCTTATTAGGTAATATATTCACCACCAATTGGAAATCCACAGCACGATATTTCGTTTTCACTGCACTGCGCACTGTTCTTCATGGGAACGACGGATGCGAGGAGCGTTTATGTTGCCAACATCGAGCGTTGCAGTGATTCTGTGTGGCCCGTGTTCAAAACAAAAAGCAAGAAGCCTTCATCATTGTAACAGCCGCCCTGTTTGTCCATGATCAGCGGAGGCATCCCTGCGCAGTTATCATCCGATGCATCCTTGGAAATGCAGCCTGCAAAGACTCAGGCACCGCAGACAATAAAACTCGTCACGAATTGACGCGCCGGGGCAGCCGCTCAAATAAATCCCGCATCTGACATAACGGAGCAGTAAATAACCCGGTATCCACACTAACACACTGAAAGATTTCCCCTCCCGTTCTTCCTGCTCCTCTGTTCGTCCAACTAAAACAAACTGGACCGATTCAATCACAATACACGGAGCAAGTCCCGCCCACCGAGACCCAGCATTGGCCCGCGTTGTAGCGTAGCGCGTCAGATGGAGCCGCCATTGGTCACAGTGCATGTCCGTCTCCTTGGGAGGCTCGATTCTGTGGCTCCCACAGATCACAGAAATGGAAGACTATGAGAAATGATGCTGTTGTTATGTTTCAGAGAAAGTCTGCATCCCCGTAACTATGCTCCACCCTTCTTTTTTAAAACATACAGCTGCGTATTTTCCCAGGTGCAGGCCTTTTTATGGGATAGGGTCCCTCTGTTCACGTTGTCTTTGTCTCAAACTATTTCTCTTGAGACAAAGAATAAAATAAAACATTTTCTGTATTTTTTTTTTTTTTTTAAAACAGAGTTTTATTGTTTTTGTTTTTCCACAAACAGGGGAGAATTAAATCAGATCATACATCTTGTCTTCAAACAACATTACATATTTAAAGTAAGACATTGCGAGTGGATTACATACAGACATTTACATTAGAAAGAGAAGAGAAAGAATAAATAAATAAAATAAAATACATAAATAAAACCAAATAACATACTGCCACCATATCATACCGTACATTCCAAATAAGGAAAACCCAGTTGCCAGACCACTCCCCCCACAGGTTTATATCATGCATATTGCCATAGTAATATGATTTCAATACCTGATTAAAAATAATAATAATAATAAAAAGGCAAAGCCAGCTAAGCTACACCGACATTAGAGACTCAATAAAAAATTTTTTTAAAAAAGCAGGATGCTTATTGATTAGCTTTCTGCAGGTTTGGCCACTTTAGGTCGTTTTGTCCCCTCATCAGAAGTTGAGTCAGCTCTTTAGGTAAATAACTGAATACAAGAGACCACGTGTCAATGAAGTGCCTCTCATTGCCCCTCAGAACCTTTTCTGTATTTCTTAAAAAAAGAAATCCTTACCTTGTAATCTTATATTCACTTAGTTATATGACTACAGAGTGGGATCAATATGTCAAATCAAACGCTTTTGTTTTACCACATACAGCCTCAAGAGGGTAGCCCAGATCTATAAGAATAATAAACAGTAAAAATCCTGTTATAGTCCACACACACACATTTTAAAGAACTCATTCCTTTAAGCACCCCACAGGGATATTGTTTGTGATGAAATATTTTAGGAAATACTAAAAAATGCATTACAACAATAAAGGAATACTGCAGTGTTTTTCTCACTGAATCTATTGGCAACCAGTCAGCACCAGTGACTGGCACTCCTCTCAGGCAGAATCAGCAGCAATCTGACATCTGGCAGCTGTTTCTCAGGAAATGACAAGTCCTCGGACACTGTACAGCCATGTGTTTGAACACGAGAGACCACATGCTCTGCAGATTGAAAATCATCTCTACTAAGAGGCTTGCCAGATAGGGATTACAGCCCCACACAGCTCAATGGAACAAAAGACAGAGTGAAAGGCGATGGGCCCTTTGACCCCTGGCGGGAAATCTATTGGCCCCCTATGACAATCAGATCAGTTGCATATGGTAATACTGATATGACGTTGTGTAACACATTGTATGTATTATGCACCACAAAAATCACCTTCATCATGAGTGGAGTGTTAGTCTAGGGTCTGGATTTACTATTGTGCAGCTTCTCATTTTCACAGAAGACATCTGCTACAGATGAAGTAAAGCTATGTGTGCTATTACTGCCTTTATGGGAGCTTATACGGCTTGGATTATTGGACTGTACAATGAATAACTACTCTTTGTGGTCTGTAAGTCTGTACAGTGATCTGTCTGTCCCACAAGCACTCGTTTGTAGTACTCTTCCATTGCGGATGTTTACGGTGTAATGGCTTTGTGTATACTGCCCCCTGCTGTAGACTTGTGTTAACAGGTCAGACAAAGAAAGACTTTCTCTACTTTTTTAAGTCCGAAAATCTTGACATAACATCAGTTTTTTTTAAATAACCAGAACCTCAATGTTTTTTGTGCTTTATTTTGTAAGTATTTAGGCCCATTGTATCAGTGACACAATATTTTAGTGAAAAGATGACAAAAGGAATTTTAAACAGCAGCTTCTGTTGTATGCCCAAGCTTATAAGTATGTGGTTTTAATAGGATACTTGTATAAACAGACAATATATCTAATATCCTTTAAATGTTTCTTAATGACCTCAGTTTTGTAAAATTAATGCAAATCTAAGAATGATGTACACCATGCCATTTCTGCACAGATATATCATCATCAAAAACAATCTTCATGTGTCACTGTTACGTTCAGCATCATGTTCTCTTTTGTTATTTTTAACTGACCTTATTGTGATTGCCTGGGGGCGTCTTTAGGGTGCTCCTGTTGGATAACAAGGTGCAGCAACAGTACCCCTTCCTCCACTTGTTAGTATATTTGCTTAGAAGTCGGGTCAATTAATATGCTCATAAAATGTTACAGATGCACTATGAATGTTTAATACAGAGGGCTGCATTTAACTTGTCATGCACCTTTATAAGTTTTTGCCTGTTCTTTTAACCCTCCTGTTATGTTTGTTTCTCTGGAACAGCAATAATGTTCCTGGGTCAATTTGACCCGGGGCATATTCAATTATCCAAAAGTGTCAGAACCCCAAAAAATCCCAATACACATTTTTTTTAATCTAATTTTTAACTCAATTTCTAACCATTTATAGCAAGATTTGGTCCTTTGGTGTTCTTTAATTCTCACAGATCATAGTTCAATGAGGATAACTCACTCGTTTTTCATTAAAATTCATGTCAAAGCTTTTTTTAATGTACGTTGGAAAGCCCTAAATATAAATACAATAGTTTTACATGACATTGATTTTTGTTTATTTTATTTTAAATTTTGAATTATTTATTTTTTATGAAGTGATGTTGATAAATGAACATGACTCCTCTTCTGTCACATGCTGCCCAGATTTTTATGCTGCATTTAGCTGGTTTGGAAGGCATATATTGCTTAAAATAGACTTTAAAAAGGGTCAGTTTGCCCTGCAACATAACAGGAGGGTTAAACTGGGTTGATCATTTTCAGTGTTGGCTTTTCAGGTGGATAAGGACATAGAAAGAGGACATCCTGTGACCACTGAGTAACAATAGAATGTAGCTTGTTATTTAGATTTAATTGAATTTAAGTTTTGATTACATCGCTTACTTTTTACCCAACATGATAGACCTAGTGTATTTTAAAGTGCTTCCTCTTTTCAGTTTCCCTGTTTGTCTTGCATTTTTCCTATAGACATGTACTGGTCTGGGTGAGTTGTTCATACTGATTATATATGCATGCATATGACTCAGTGCCAGTGGGACAGCTTGATATAACTCCCATATGGTCGCTCTCACAGTCTGCACAGCACTGACCATACAGTCCCAGAAAGTTGTCTCCATCTCTTTCCATTTTTCTTATGTGCTGAATTTCAGCCATGCACATCTATTTCATAAACATGATCACAGAGGAGGAGATAGTCAATGCACTAACATGGGCACAAGTAATCCTGCAGACATAGTATACCAGCATATATAAATGTAAATATTTTAATATAGGGTCAAATTGTAAGTACCCAGCTAGCAGGGAATGTTCCCACCACATTGGCCAACATTACCTATAAGTTCTGATTATGTTTCAAGACAAGGTTCTGAGTTGGAATAGTCAAAGAAATATAGGGCGCTGTTTGTAAAGTTGTGCACACTGAAAAGAACAGCAACAATTCTCAACATTTAGCTCCAAAACATCATAACAATGTAGAGTGCATTTTTAAAAGTCACTTTTTTATCACATTCAGAGGAATATTTGCGATCCTCTTCACATTTAATTTTGTGTGAAAAATATATTAAGTCAAATGCTAAATCTAAATCTAAATTTTCAACGATAAATCTAAATGTTAAATATAAATCTAAATGTTAGATATAAATATAAATATTACATCTAAATCTAAATGTTAAATATAAATACTAAATACAAATATTAAATCAAAATCTAAATGTTAAATGTTAAATCTAAATGATAAATATTGCTGTGCGATCCTAAATATTTAGCTGATATGCAAATTCACACTGCCGCATATCAGCTAAATATTTAGCATCGGGAGCAACATTTAACATTTATATTTAATATTTAACAATTATATTCATAATTGGCGCCCCATAAAGAACATCTTAAGTATGTCATCGATTTAAATATTGTTCCTTTTTTGTTAACTTTTAATGAAAGAAGAACATTTTGTCTTTGACATTCAGAGGATGTTTTGGTAATATTATTTAGGAAAAAGATTATTGAATGTTTTCCATAAAATGTTCCCATAATATTACTTAATAACAAAGAAGCAACATTGTTTATGATGCCTCAAATCACAAAATGTTTTATTTAATAATATTCCGGTGATATTTACTTAGAACAAAGACAGAATGTTTTATCTTTAACACTCAAAGGATGTTTTGATAACATTCTTGGGGTCACAGATTATTGAATGTTTTTAGAGTACGTTATCTGAGAACAAATTTAGAACTTCCTGCTGAGAATGTTTCAAGGACATTAGGGCATCATATTCAAGCACTGTTGTCACTTAACATTATATTAATGTTTTTAGAGAATGTTATCTGAGAACATTCTTTGAACACAAAGCAAACTTCCCACTGAAAACATGACAGTAACATTCTCTGAAATAATGTTTTTAGAAAAAAAACATTGCTAGTTGGGTTTAAGGGGAATAATAATGTTCTGCATGCATCAATCATCATATATTCTTTTGATAAAAGAACAGTATCATTGTATTGTCTACACGCACACAGTGAGATAGTCAGAACAAAGCTGTACTGAAAGCCGTGTTACGTAATCACGAGCTTCACAGCGGCTCTGCGCCTGCGAAGTGCACGAGCAGGTGGAGGAGGAGACATGCGCAGTAGGCGCCTCATCAGCAGCATCAGGACCAGAAGGATCCTCAGAAGCCCGAGAAGATGCGTGTTTACACCGCGAGGGATATGACGGTGTAGTTTTATTGCTCTTTACTTTAACGAACTGAAGCTTTAAAGTAATTCAGCGCGAGGCAGACGAAAGAAGGACGTTTATTTTGGGCAGTAGGAGCGCGGTTACTGACGCAGCAGAGATGCGACGTCAATAACAACACTTGATGAAATTAGTCCCATGACGACACTTTAAGCCTCTGCTAAGCTGCGACACGCAGCAATAACAAAAACAACGACGACGAAAATAAGGATTTCACCACTGTCACTCTGCATGAAGGGGTTTTTTGAGTAATGGTCGCCTGTTCCTAGTGGGATGCACATCAGTGTTTGGCCGTACTCGCTCTCCGTCGTAATGTCAGCTCTGTACCAGGGCACAGACGCCTCCTCTCCGGATAAATTCCTGGCCTTGAAAGACGTGAGGGAGGTGAAGGAGGAAACTACACTGGATGAGAAGCTCTTCTTGTTGGCATGCGAGAAAGGTTTGCCCCTCTTATGTCTCTTTTCCTATCATCCAAGTTCCTTGTTTTGTCCTAGCAGTGGCACATGTGCATTCTGGAATCAGGGGACTTCTGCAGGCTTAAAATTCTGAAAGCATTATGTCTGATATCAGCTATTTTGTGGGTACAGTACAATGACTAAAAGCTTGATAGATCTCCAGCAGGGTCATTGCTGCAGAGTACTGTACAGTCATACCACATTTTTTCCACTGAATACCTCTCACAGCTGCCTACATGTTGGCTGCTGTCGAAATTTGCCCACAGGGATTTAGATATATTTAAATTCATGTCCGCTTTTTATGAAAGTTGCTCACCATGTTCTGCAGACTTTTCATAGCTCCATTATACAAACAAAGAGAAACTATGCAAGATGCAGAGTGCACACACACATACAATCACAGAGGGGCATCTCAGAAGGGAGGGGAATGTTTCATTGATAAGTTGTGAACATTGTTCAGGCCTGCAACTGCCACTGTGACCATATAAAGTCTCTCCAAACATGGCTCAGCAACAGACACTGTCCTTTGAGGGAGATGTTATTGTTACAGAGGTTAAGAGGACTGCTGGAGCTGAGCCTGAACCTGCCAGAGTGTTTGCATCAAGTCTGAAGTTTAGTGTGTCTGCATGGCGCCATCCACAGATCATAATTCACCTTTTTGTACATCTGACTGCTGCAACAATTTCCTGAAGTGCTGCTTTGTCTTTTAATGTGCTTCCCAGGTGACTACTACATGGTGAAGAAGCTACTTGAGGAGAACCGACACGGCGAGCTCAACCTCAACTGCGTGGACGTTCTGGGTCGAGATGCCGTCACGATCGCCATAGAGAACGAGAACCTCGACATCCTGCAGCTTCTTTTGGAATATGGTTGCCAGGTAATAAACACACAAACACACAGGGGATGAAACACTGAATACAAAATACTCACTCTGATGTTGCTTTGTTGTTTGGTTTGAAGTTGTGATTTGCTATCTTATATCTTCTAAATATTATTTCTTTAGGCGACAGATGCCTTGTTGGTTGCTATTGACTCTGAGGTGGTTGGAGCTGTGGACATCCTCCTCAACCACAGGCCAAGGCGAGCTTCCAAGCCATCTATTGCTGTAAGTCTTCTCTCAGTACTGCATAGAGGTCCTGTGTCCAGGAAAACACAGCAAAGAACAACCCAATATTTCTGACAACTTCTTAGTATTTCAGTGAAATATTTTAGATTTTTATTTTACTGTTTTTTTTGTCAGAAACTCATGCAGCGTATACAGAACCCTGAGTATTCCACCACCATGGATGTAGCTCCAGTCATACTGGCAGCTCACAGGAACAACTACGAGATCTTGACCATGCTGCTGAAACAGGACATCTCACTCCCCAGGCCGCATGCTGTCGGCTGTGAGTGCACGCTCTGCAATGCTAAAAACAAGAAGGACAGCTTACGACACTCCAGGTACAGCTCATTGACCTAGATTACAATGGTATACACATAGTCTGCTTTTCCCCAGATAGCTGTGTTAAAAAGCTCCTGTGAGGAGTTTTCAGCTGGCCATGAAGCATCTGTGACCCACAACAGCAAACAAAATCATTAGCTGATTATTCACTTCATATCCTGATTAACCCTCCTGTTATGTTACAGGTCAAATTGACCCATTTCAAAGTAAAAAAAAAAGTTAAAAGTATTATTTCTTATTTCTAATGTCACAGTGGATGAAAGGCTAGGGGTATTCAGAGGTCCCTTCCATCTCAGGTAATATATGCCTTCCAAACCAGCTAAATGCAGCATAAAAAACTGTGCAGCATGTGACAGAAGAGGTGTCTAGTGTTAATTTATCAACATCACTACATAAAAAAAAAGTAAAAAAAACAAAAATCTATGTCATGTAAAACTATTGTATTTTTATTTAGGTCTTCTCAAGGTACATTAAAAAAAAGTTTTAACATTTTTAATGTAAAACGAGTGAGTTATCCTCATTGAACCATGATCTGTGAGAATTAAAGAACACCATTGCACTAAATATTGATTTAAATGGTTAGTAATGGAGTTGATAATGAGATTTAAAAAATGTTTATTGGGATTTTTTTGGGTCATTGAATATGCCCTGGGTCAAGTTGACCCAGGAACATTATTGCTGTCCCTGAGAAACGAACATAACAGGACGGTTAAACATTTTGAAACATTTTTCTTGGAATTCCTTCAGCAGGGTAGACGAACGACTAACAGCACTCTGCAGTAACAGCCTTGTTTTTACATTTTACGTTACACAGATTCACAGTGAGTGATATGACTGGATGAGATTTTTCAGAAAACGCTGAATACCCGTACTGTACAAAACAAGATTAGCAAAAAGCTGAGATGTATTGCTTTGTTCACAGGGGAAACCAAAATCACAACAAAATAAGAGTTCCTCACAGAGTTGAGCTAAAATAGGAGGCTAGTGTTGCACTTGTTTTCCACTTGACGCCTATATATTTTCTTGACGGTTGTTTTGGCCTTGCTCTGGTATGTAGGAGCTATGAATCAGTTGGTCTGTCAGGAAAAGAGTTCCTTAAAGGTACGTGTGAAACATGGCGGCACCTTGTTTTGATGATAACATCAGCCTCGGAGTATCACCTTAAGCACCTGGAAAGAAATGATTTAGTATTAACCTACTTTTGGTTCATGCTTTTATCCAGAGTTTAAAGTTGGCCCACTGTGGACTGTTGAAGTTGTTCGTTACTGCTAAGCTCTATTTATCTAGCTGTAGAATAATACCAAATTCACATTACTTTTCAAGTTGTAATCTGAAACATAAGTTGATTCTACTCTAATTTGAACAGCATTTTCTTTGGGAAGCAGTGATTTTTGTTACTGATGCCATCCTCAGCCAGCTAGATGAGATTTTGCTGATGTCCTCAGCTGGGCATTTTTATTCTCTCGGCAGAGTGGAGAAGCTTCCCACACAGTGAGCTAAATGAATCAGTGTACAGTTTGGCTGCTACAAAAAAAACAAAGAGGTTAGAGCAGGTACCTTTGAACAACCAAAGCAGGGGACTGAATGTTCTATTTCTATTTTCTCTTACCTGTGCACGTGTTTTTTGTCCCTCTTCTACATGTGTTGTTTTTTTTTGGGTCAGATTCCGCCTGGACATCTACCGCTGCCTGGCCAGCCCCTCTCTGATCATGCTGACAGAGGAAGATCCCATACTCAGAGCCTTTGAGCTGAGTACAGACCTCAGGGAGCTCAGTCTGGTTGAGGTAGAGTTCAGGTATGGGTGCCGTCGGCTGCAATCAATCATATCAGTGCACATTTATTTAATATCTTATGCCCAAAGATAAGACTCTATTTGCACCCCCACAAACATATCTACTGAAGCACAGACTGTGAGATTTGAAGTCCTATTCCTTTTCTGTCTGTAATGATTAAGAATCCAAATCTATTATGTAGTGTGATTATATCTAATTTCCTTGTTCCAGGAACGACTATGAGGAGCTGGCAAAGCAGTGTAAGATGTTTGCCAAGGACCTGCTGGCTCAGGCTCGAAACTCTCGAGAGCTAGAAGTGATTCTCAACCACACATCCAGTGAGGATCACGTCGACAAGAGAGGCTTGCTGGAGGAGCGTATGAATCTCAGTCGACTTAAACTCGCCATCAAGTACAATCAGAAAGAGGTGAGATAGTCACCATTTCATTGATTGCTTGATAAACAAGTGATCTTTTATTCATTTATTTCTGTCTTATGGACAGAGTATGCAGGAGTTGGCAAGAATGTTGATTTACATCTGAAGATAACAAAAACTGACCCATTAGAAGAGACAACACACAGATTCAAACATACAATAGAAGAAAAAGAAACAGTTTTTCCACAGATTTGTTTAGAGAAATTACAAATACTATCTGTCATTATTGTACGATATGACAAGCTCATCTGCTTCAGCACACCATGTGCTTGTCTTCGTGAAATATGAGCTTGGCAGGATAAAGCAGTTCTTCCAGGCAGCAGCACTCAAAGACAAACTAAAGCTGGAGGTTTAAGGCTGAGGGGCATTTTACAGCTTGGAAAGCTCCGTGTGAGAAGTGTTAAACTCAGACATCACTGTAGAGCTGGGGGAATATCATTGTTTCCTGCTGGAGAAAAAACACCGTAAGGGTTCCTTTTTAAGACTGAACATCAAAGACGTACTCCCTTTTTCTCTGAGTCTTATTTATGGCTTGTAGTTGGAACGTTATTACAGAAGGAACACTGATTTGGAAGCCCTAATTGGACATGCATCCATTCATTTCATCTACTCAGAATCTCCACTGATCATAACGTGTAACCCGAGATTTGCAAAATTACAAATCAAACATAGAAATGTGCTAAATGCATCTGATAAGTGTGGGCAACAGCAGCGTGGCATATCGAGGTCACAGTGACCAGCCTGTAGTTATGTTTTTCAGATCAACATGACAGAACCTGCTTTGGTACCTAAAGTGAGATTGCGTAATCCCTACAATGAGAAAAACAGCTTTGTTATCTTGAGATCACGTCAGAAGTTAGTCACAGTCCTGAGAAAAACGCCCACAACCTAACTCTTAATCACAGAAAAACACAGTCATTAAAAGTGTATGTATGGATGACTGTGTGTTTGAGGCTTCAGTTAGATTACTATTAGTTAGCTTTAAGTTGTGTCTGGTTAACTTTAGTCAGCTTAAAGCTAAATATTATAAAATGCATCAGGGTGACACATCTGTCTTATGATGTTACAAGCACCACTTAATATGAAAATCAGTGTAATGATGAACTGATGGCAGATTTTGCCATGGAAAAAGCAAGGTTAGCTGTTTCATATCTTTATGATTTGATGCTAAGCTAGGTTAACTAGTAAAGTTGCACTTATTCCAGTGCCTTTAAAAAAATATTATGGCCACTGATGACAACTAGAAGAACAGACGTTTGGTAAATTACCATGTGAAAACAGCAACAACAAAAGTGCAATGCTAGCATAGAATGTAATGTCAGCTGGAGCAACAGTTAACCAAACGGTCCGTGTACCTTCCGTTCACTCTATTTCAAATTCTGAAACGCAAATCGGAAAACAAAACACTACAACACACGGTTTGAGAAGTGTTGTAGTATAATCAGAAGGACATGATTAAGGTTTGCAGTGACTTTCAGGAGTCTACACAGTATAACAGTGAAGTTATTGAATATTATTGGCAATAAAAATTCAAAAAAAATCTGTAAAACTGTGTATTCTCAAACCAAGTGTTGTAGTATAATCAGAAGGACATGATTAGGTTCAGGTTCAGGTTCAGGTTACTTTATTTGTACCCGTAGGTAAACTTGTTTTGCAGCCAGTGAGATGTTAGGTAGATACAAAATTACAAGATAGACTTCAGACAGAACAATCTACTTAATGTGCAAAACATACAAAAAATATCCTAAAAACTAATCTAACACTAAAAATGGTAAAATGAATAGACATGATAAAATGATAAAATGATAAAAGTGCTAAAGGTTCCATTTTAAAAAGCATATCAGAAAACAGTCAACCAATAAAAACAATGGAATCACATGATAAATAAGACAATCTGGGCTCAAGTCATAAGATTGGAGGCTGACTGTGTGGGAAAATAAAAGCTATTGCTTGTTCAGCTCAGTAACAGCAGCAGGAACAAAGCTTTTCTTGTGACGCTGTGTCCTGCACCTTGGGACTAAAAACCGTCGTCCAGAGTGAAGAAGCTGGAAATCACTGTGCAGAGGGTGTGAGGCATTATTTAAAATAGAGGTGGCTATCCGCTGTAACTGGTTAGTGTACAGGGAAACTGTGGATGCCTGTGGCTCACCAATCAACTTGCTTGACCATTTAACTATCTGGTTTAAAGAGTTCCTTTCCTTCAGAGTGATTTGGCCAAACCACGAGACTAGGGAGAAGGACACAACAGATTCGATAAAAGCATGGTAGAACATGGTCATGATTGTTCGATCAATGTGAAAGAAAGCTAGGTTTCTTTCTTTAAGGTTAGCAATGATTTTCAGGACACTGCACTGTGTAGGAGTGATGATCCTTGCTTGTTTTTTAGTAGCGTATATTTTCGGCAGTACACTTTGTAGACGGTCCCTGCCAACTTGCCTCACCACCGGCAGCGCATAGAGACCAATATTATTTGCCCAACGCGAGAGACGGCCTATATTGATGAAAATTACGTTGTAGCTCGTTGTCTGTCTTACACTGATGGGAAAGAGGTATATTTTGTGTTTTTACCACCTTTCGTTAGCAAGTTATTGATCCGAGAAGGTCGAATCTGTGAATATCTTTCTAACTTTACCCAACTTCACCATGTAATCATACAGATATCCCAGCATTTTTTTGCATTTTGGATTAACATAGATTGGATTCCTCGTGTAAATCAGGGAATATAAACATCCATAATAGGAAAACAACACAAAATCCAATTTTAATGCAATATATTAATGGAAAACGGCTTTTGTTTGTTTGTTTGTTTTAAAATCTGCTACATATTGAAAAAAGTTTTTTCCAATTTTTGCGTTTCATAATTGATAATAGAATGAACGGAAGGTACACGGACGCGGTCTGCTAGTATATCTTATTTTTTGTGCTTTTGTTTATGTTTTATAGGTCAAAGGTCAAACGATAGCCAGGAAGTACAATAATGATAAAAAAAAAAGTATCACTTCCTTTCAGGGTAAGAAAATAACAGCTACTTTTTAAAGGCAGACTGTTGCACCATAGTGTGGTGTGCTGGACAGTTTGCATTAGAGGCACCAGAATAAAGAGGAGATTGGAACATCTCTTCATACTTGTATCTGTATTGTGTTTGACAAGAGAAAGGAGACTGGCATCAGTATTCTCATTTAACTGAACAGGCTCAATTTGCTAACCCTGATTTCCCCTCTTACAGTTCGTCGCTCAGTCCAACTGTCAACAGTTCCTCAACACCGTCTGGTTTGGAGAGACGGCCAGCTACCGACGCAAACACACCTGTCTGAAGATGGCCACTGTGCTGAGCGTGGCCATGCTTTGGCCCCTGCTCTCCGTCTGCTACCTTCTGGTGCCGCGCTCCCGCGTGGGCCAGATCATCCACACTCCCTTTGTCAAGTTCATCATTCACAGCGCGTCGTACTTCACATTCCTGCTGCTGCTCAACCTGTACTCTCTGGTCTACAACGAGGGCAAGAAAAACACCATGGGCCCTGCGCTGGAGATGATAGATTACCTGCTCATCCTGTGGATCATAGGTAAACTTTTTAAACCACTTCAACTCAGCTGTCATGAGTTAAACAACATACTAATGTATTTATGCTGCTTGTAGAGGGGAGTCATATGTTCCTATCATAGTATTTCAGCTTTGAAATTAAATAAAAATACATCTTCTAATGGGCACAAATAACCAGTCAAAGAATTAGTTTAAGAATGAAATCAGACACCCCAGAGTTTAATAGAGTAGCTTTGCATTGCAGAGTGAAAATGAGAGATTCCTGATATGTTCTGGCCAAACTCCAGTATCCTGTATCCATAATTTTATCAGGCATGACATGACAAACATCTGTTTCTATACTGAACGTCAGAAAGCCCAGCCTGACTGGATTAAATCTGTCAGTTGTACTTCTTACTGAGCTGCATAGAACAAACCGCAGCTTCTTCTTTCTCCCCTGTGGCACCACTTAGTGCTAGTATCTTCAGATACCGGGCCGCATACATGCAAACATATATGTGTGCAAACTATGAGTGGATAGTGATAGCTGAAAATGTACTCCCATCTCTCTGGGGTATGAACTCTCTACACTCCCTTTCTGCCAAGAAACCATTAGCATGATCATTCAATTGCTTTAATGGCCCTTCCTTCTCAACACGGATATTTGTCTCATGGTTGCAGTATCATACCCTTCCCTAGCAGACACAAAAAAGCCTCACAGCCACAGCTCATTGGTCCAGGTTTCATCTCTTTTTCAGCATCGCTTTGATAAATCACTCCTATAAATTCACCTGACAGGTTATACAAGGATGTGGAAGCAGTTGACGTCTATTACTTAACATTATAAAGATGGTTGCGGGGTAATTTGCAATTTATTCTGTATACTGCTCGAGTGAGATCAGTAGTTGAGCCATTAGATAGAATTGTAATGGGTTTTTGCTTGGGCTGGAATAGCCCACTAGAGGGGGGACGATTCCTTAAGTACTGCAAAAGAGAAGGTTCAAAGATCAGTTTTGATAACTTCAGTTGTCTCTTCTTCAGAGCTGCTTTGTTGCAAAAGAGCTTCACTGCAATATGTGATGCACAAGTGTTGATTTAACACACCAGGGTCTTTGTTGCAAAAAAAAAAAGCATGCAGAGTTACTGAAGATGATTTTATGCTGCTAGATTATCTGCATGTCAAAAGTCAAAAGACAAGGAGAAGTGAAACAGCAGCTTTTCATTTCTTGAGAACCCATTGTTCTTGTTCTCTCCCGCACTGCCCCCCCCCCCTCATCTCATCTTTCTCCAGTTCTCTCCTTCCTGCTTCTCCCCTGAGCCAGATGCCTCATATTATGGGGAAATCAGATGCTGAGGCTGGGGGTGTGTCTGTAGTCTGGGCTATACATGTGTGTCAAAAGATGGTCTATGACTGAGGGTTTTCTGTACTAGAACTCAAATTCAGACACTATGAGGAAAACCCAAGATCACACTAACCAGGCAAAACAATATAAATTCATTAAGGTGTGAAAATAATTAGTGTATGAAACAATATCTAAAAGGATGTCTGTGCCAAAGCTTGTTATTGGTCTGTTTGCTGTATTTTAAAACCATGGAAACCATGAACAGATTAACCATGTTCAATCTAATTCAATTGCTTCTGTATTTGCAGCTGAAGTCAAGCTTTCAGACTAAATCTGATCATCCCTATGAAGAATTGATTAAATTCTTTTTGGACACAAACTGGACACTAACACCCATTTTTTTTATCCCCGACACCTCACTGGATCCAACAGATGTCACATTTTCAGCTCATCAATCTCTCATTTTATGTTTCATACATTCCTGTTTTCCCCAAATTCCCTCTGCAGGATGACTTGTGGCTGGATTTGGAAAACTTCTGAAAATGTCAGAGATAATGATATCAGAATACCTTCTTTCCATGGGTGTGTTTATATGTGTGCGGTGATGCTGAGCTCCTGCTCTTCTGTAGGGATGGTGTGGTCGGATGTGAAGCGTCTGTGGTACGAGGGGCTGGAAGACTTCCTGGAAGAGTCTCGAAACCAGCTGAGCTTTGTGATGAACTCCCTTTATCTTGCTACATTTGCCCTGAAGATAGTTGCTCATAGCAAGGTACTCACACATTCAAAGGATAACTGAATTTATTCTTTTTGAAAGGATTGAAAAACTGCTCAACACTGGATTCTGGAAGCAAACAGCTTTGACCGTGTTTCCCTTTCCGGAAAAAGAAAACAAACTTAGAGGTTCATTAGCACCTTGCACCCACACAGGTGTCTCAGTTATTCTGAGTAATCAGACTTTAGCTTATCCTGAAGCCAGCAGGGTGGTTACTGAACTTAAGGTGTTATTTTTCACACCCTAACAGGTACGAAAAGAGATTGAAGGAGATGCCAATCTCGCAGATTTTATATCCCTCCAAGAAATCTTGAGACATCTTTAGCAAACAAATTAAATCACCTGAGTGTGCGGAGTGTGGGCGAAATAAAAATATACCATTCTATATAAGGGAAGTCAGTAGGTACCAAAAAAACTTCAGTGATCTTCAAGTAATATTGTTAACCCTCAAATTTTACTAACATCTTTTATCCTTGGGGTCAATTTGACCCCAGCAATTTAAACCTCCAGAGACTGAATGTTACCCAGGTTTATATGTCAGGTACTTTATGTTTCTTTGTTGACTATCTAAATATCCCTTTAAATAAAATATATTTCAAGCATAAACACTATTTAAAGCATTTAGAAGGACTTTATTATGAAACAGAACATCAAACTGCTGCAGGTTTGTTATGCTCTCATCAGCCCTGCTTTGTTTCTATGTTATCAAAACATATGACACAGGACACATCATTGAATGTCTTTAGAGACATGGTGGCAGGAAATATTATATCTCAATCTGACGGTTGACGGTTCGATCCGAGCTCCTTCAGTCACATGCGGAAGTGTCCTTGGTTATAGTGACATCAATATCATCCAATACAACCAAAACAAATGTGTGTAAAATGTTGATATTTCTTATGTTATATACAGCTAAAACTGGGTCAAATTGACCCCAAGGAACATGATGCATACATTTTTTTTTACAGGAAATTGGAACATATCAACAATTTAATTTCACGTTTTCCCAGTTATCCTCATTAAATTAGGAAAAGTCATGAAAAATGAAGCCAAAAAGTGCTGTGTTTCTGACTCTGTTTTAATCCACAGTTCAAGGATGTGGCAGACAAAGAGAGGAAGAATTGGGATGCCTTCCACCCCATCCTTGTGGCGGAGGGCCTGTTTGCCTTTGCTAATGTGTTAAGTTATCTGCGACTCTTCTTCATGTACACCACCAGCTCCATACTGGGGCCTCTACAGGTAAGAAACCAATGAGAATATTAATGAGATTGTTTCCTATAGAGCCAGACATGACCCCTGTGGAGCTTTGAAGTCAGGAAATGATCCATGTGTTTGAAAAACACATTGAATGAGAAAAAAATCTTATGCAATGATTATAAAACTGCTTTCCTTTCTATCACTCTCCCTGAACCCAGCACAGAAACACCACCCACTCTCTTCCTCTCTGTCCCTCTCTCCCTCTCTCTCTCTCTCCCTCTCTCTCTCTCTCCCTCTCTCTCTCTCTCTCTCTCTCTCTCTCTCTCTCTCTCTCTCTTTCTCTATCTCTCTGTGGAGCGTGAACACTCAAGGACAAGCCAACACTAAACATCACACCAGCTGTGCCCAGCAGTATCATAGCCAACATAATGAGCATTAAGTTAAGCACAGTGAACTGAGGCAGCAGATGAAAGTGCTCTGCGGTAATAATATGCTCATGATGAACTGAACAAAACATCACAGAGCTTTTCAGCTTTGTCACCATATGCATTATCATTTCCATCATCTGCATGAACGAGAACACTTTGGTGTAAACAAAATAGATTACTCAAGGATACTTGAGTTTAGGATGCCGAGTTAAAGCTGAAAGAGCTGTCTCTGTACACCCACAGCACATTTTCATTGGATCTCAGATTCTGGCACAGTATGTGATAAATACAGTAAGTGGTATCTGTTGCTAACAGCATTTTTTGGCTGAATGGGGAGCAAGAAACAACATGCAGCAACTGAAAACATATGAGCTCTTACTCTTCTGGATTTAATTTCACTTTATTCAGATCATTGAATTTACAAAATAAGTAAACATGTACTGCAAAAAAGGGTAGCTTAAAGCTGCTGTAAGGAACTTTTGATTTATATCAATTCTGGTGCCCCATTGTGGACAAAGTGATACCTCTTATCTCTTGTTCTGTACTTGCAAAAGTAGTGTTTTCAACAAAAACTTCACCCTGCTGTCTTTAACAGCCAGATATATCACTCGATGTGATTATTTGCCATGAAAACAGACAAAAAAGGGTGATTCTAAAACCAAATGTCAATCATGTGGTCTGACACCCACCCCCTCTGAGTGGTTTACGGCATTAAAAATGACAACAGAGAAGGTATCAGTGTTGTTGTTTATGGTTTTGTTTGCTTTTGAAGGTCATAAAGAGGCATCAGTGTTGGTTTCATTCTGTTTCTCAGCTGGTGAAAAACTCCTCATAGTGCCTTTAAATATAGGGTAAAAAAAATTGAATTCAAGGTGAAAATGTCTTAAAAGTAGTGAAATTATCTGTCTGTGCAGCGAGTTAATTTTACTTCATAAGAAATCTTAAAATGAGATTGTTAAATCTAGAAATAAGCAGGCTCTGAAAAGTATTAAAAAGAGTTGAAATAAGTAGGATATGCTGATTTTAGCTCAAACTACTTGAAAACAAACGTCCTACAGCACAGTTATAAGTGAATTATACTGAATATAAGCAAAGAAAATCTCATTTATGTATTTTGTATCCTTAATTTGAGCAAATTAAGGCCGGGGGGCAAGAAAAACACCAATTTAAGTAAAAAATGACTCACCATTAGATAACTATGATAACGCTGTTTCTTGATATAAGCTGGCTCATCTTAAAATAAAGCTTATTCCTTCTTAACCAAAACTTAAATCTTTAAACCAGGTCTTATTCTTAGAATATACCCCTGAAATGTTTCTACAAAAACCACAACAGCAAGCCAGATTACTGGATTACATTTAATAGATGTCAGGATTAACAACATATAACATCAAGAACACTATTAATAGTGGCTCAGGGTTGATGCATACTTCAAGACATTTAAAACAGTCTTTAGAGCCAAACCAAAACAAACATATCACCATACAGCAGCACTATGAGCAATCAATAAGATACAAGCTGAACTGTGTCTTGAATAGATGCCTTGTGTGTTGTTTTTAAATCAAGCAACTTGAAGTTGTGACTCAAACTTGAAACAAGTTTTATTTTGATGAGACTTTAGGTGAGACAACCAATATAGCTTATTTTAACAGTCATTCACTCAATTTAAGATTCCCAGACAAATTGAGACAAAAAAGACATGTTCATAATCAATTTAAGATTCAGACATACAAAGATTAAAAACAAGTGAATAACTCTAAAAACAAGGTCATTCATCTAACATGTCTCAATCTAAGAATTAAAATCTTGGCAAGTGTCGAATTATTTGCAGTGTGGCTTTTTGATTTCAAAAGTGAAGCCAGCATGTAATAAGCTTAGCAGTGCTTTCTTTCTTAATGCCAATGAGGAGGGACTCCACTAGCTGCAGAAGGAAACTTCAATGTAGTGACCTCTCAACCGGGGCAGAGATGCTGGAAAGCCTACCTAACCACATGTTAAAATATGGTAACTTCTGGTTCCAAAAAAAACCACTGCTGAACTTGAGACTTCAAAACTGCTGTCATAACAAATGTTCAACATAATGATGGCCTCATCCCCTCCTTTATGTGTGATTTATATATTTTAGAAATCTATCTGGATCTGCCTTATTATCCCTCAGTCTTTACTGGCAGCTTCAGATTCAGCAGGCGTGATGGGTTTTCAGAATCTCTTCTTTTAGGTTTCTCTAAAGTTTATGGAAATGTTTAGCAATATAGTTGCACTGTTGTTTCTCTTGCATAACAGAAAATAAATCAAATTTTAAAAATCAAACACAGAGCCTGACAGAACTCTAGAAAAATCATTCCACATTATGTTGTTTATCACTCAGCCAGCTGGAAGAAAGAGACTGAGAAGCCAAGCCAACTTCTGACTTTGTTTTGGCAGATTATCATTTCCCCCTTGTTTATGACTTTATTACATAAAGGTATGCAGTGAGGTCAGTCTGCTTGCAGGGATGCCTTCCTGTCATTAAGCCCAGGTGCTATTTGCGGTTGACTTATAAAACACTGAGGGTTCCCCGGAGATTGTTAATGAGCGCTTTCTGCTCTAATCTCCTCCATTTTTCTGCCTCCCTCTCTTCTTCTCTGTCCTCTTGCTTTTGCTCAATCGCTCTGTGACATCACTGTCTGGCCTGGCAGGATGGAAAAATTATTAGCTTTGGACAGAGATGCTGCTGTGTGTTCATGGCCACACTCACACTCACATGTCAGACACACCTCCTCTCTCATACACACGTGCCCACACATTTCCACTCACTTGTGAGCATGCCATTCGGGATGGCTCTCAGACCAGCTCCTGCTCACGCAGACAGTGAGGCAGTGCTGTGTGGGTTGCGGTAATGAAAGTTCCTCTGATTCCATCGTTCCTGAAGGAGCCAGCTCATGTTTCTGCCGGGTAGTGCCCCCTGCTGAGGTTGGAAAGAGTGACTGAAAGTGTGAGTGTGTGCCTGTGTGTGTCTGCTATCACCAGGGAGCGTTCAGTGAGCTCACTCATGGCCCAGACTTAACCTCAGGAACAGTATTTATCTCCCACATAAATTATGGAGGCATGTATGAGTGTGTTTGAGAACGAAGATGTAAGATTTGCCCCAGTTTTAGACTTCATTCAAATTTAGATCAGGTTGTAAGAGGTTTTTTTTGCATTATAAGAGTGCTTTGGCATTATAAAAATGTTAAATTCTGAGAGATTTGTCAGTTTGTGCATCTGGTATTTGTGGATGCTTTTGTTACGCAATCTATTACAAATAGTGACTCAGTTTGGATAAAGTTACAAACAAATTGGAAACAGAATTGAGTCTATTCCAGATAGTTCCAGCTAAAAAAACATTTCGCAAATCATGGAGAAGCATCTGCCTTCATCCAAATTAAATGGAAAAACAAGTAACAACCATAAAATAATGTACAGTAACCAAAAGCTATTACAGCAAAATGTAATACTATCCCAATAAATCAAGAGAACTGGCTCAAATGCGGTTATATTAGATGATATGGCTAAAATTCCAACCCAAAACAGAAAACTTAAGCTAACATCCCAAAGCCATAACTGCTATGGAAGAACTTTGTGCCAATATGTTTGTATTAAGAAGCACACAGTATACAAGTAACCCTCTCATTTGCGCCTCATATTCAAAACATCACCCGGACTGCATTCTTCCACCTCCGCAACATCTCCAGACTCCGCCCTTCACTGTCCCAACCCAGCACCGAAATCCTGGTCCACTCATTCGTCACATCCCGTATCGACTACTGCAACGCCCTCCTCACCGGACTCCCCACCAAACTCATCAACAGACTTCAAATCATTCAGAACTCAGCCGCCCGGGTCATCACCTGCACCAAATCATCTGACCACATCACTCCTGTTCTCATCCACCTTCACTGTCTCCCTGTACAATACCACATCCACTACAAAAACCTTCTCCTCACCTGTAAAGCTCTCCACAACCTGGCCCCCACTTACCTCCACGACCTCCTTCATGAATACACTCCATCCCGCTCCCTCCACTCAACCTCTGCCTGACTTCTAACCATCCCAACGTCACGCCCCAGTACCATGGGTGCCCGAGCCTTCAGCTGCTCAGCACCCAGACTCTGGAACTCCCTCCCCCCACACATAAGACAGTCAGACTCCATAACATCATTCAAATCCCAGCTCAAAACCCACCTTTTCAAATTAGCATATTCCCTTTCACTGAACTCTGCCTCCAGATAAAATGTATTATTATTATCATTATTAGTTTAAATTAAAGTTATATAGCAAATCCGGAGGTCAAGAGCTCCTTGGAGTCCTTTGGCACACAATATGAGTAATTTATTTTATTAATAATAATAATAATAACTTTTCACTTTTCAAAAGGGATTCTCTGTTGCAGCACAAATCGGCTGGTCTTACAAACATAGTAAATCATGTTAAAATGAAAGTTGAAGTAAAATCAGGAAAGGCTTGCAGATAAAAGTAGAGACTTATAAGAGATCAATGACCCAGCTCCTGATCTCTATGGGACGATTGTACCAGAACCTTGGACCCTCACAGCATATCATCTCTCCCCCTAAGTTTTCATTCTGGCTTTTACAATGCACAGAAGACCTCTGCCTGAGGGTCTCAATGTGCATCTCAGCTTGTACAGCACTATCAGGTCTGATATGTAGCAGGGAGAAAGGCCATGAGGAGCTTTGAAAGTAATCAGTGAAACCTTAGAATCAATTCTAAAACATACTGGGAGTCAGTGTAAAGTAGCTCAAACAGGAGTGATGTGATCATGCTCTTTGTCTCTGGGGTTATTTACAGCCTGAAGTTGATCAAGAGATCTGTGTTGTAGGCATGGAAAAGGGCGGCTGTTGCAATAATTGAAAGGCATAAAATGCTAAAGAACATATTACCTTATACTGTAGCATTCAATACAGTGCTGACTAATGAATCTATAACATGTTCTTAATTGATTTGATTGTGTTGTGTTTGTGTGCATAAAGGTACCTTTAATTCATCTGACCCCCCTCCAGGTTAAGAGTTCCTGCCCTGCTGCATTCCTGCTCTGTTTGTCCTGTAACTAAGTTAGACTATCTGTCACACTGGGCAAGCAGGGAGCACTCTCAGCTCCTAAATCAGACATTTACAAAGTGAATTCACTGCAGGGATTTAGTCATGACAAGATAATGAATCACCCTAATAGACTAACCCTTCTCCTCAAACAAGCTGCCTGGGTTTCAGAGCAAACAGCCCTGTCGCCTTTCACCTTGAGGTGCGGGGAGAGTAGTCATCCCTCACACTGGAAACTGTGTGTGTGTTTGTGTTTTGCAAGGCTGAGCATGTTCTGACCTTGTTTGAGCATTTTTAGGCCCTAGTAAACAGATAAGCCACTCAGGACTATAAATAGTTGGGTTTCCAATGGTCCGAGAGAACTTTCTCTGTCTTCCAAACCTCTTTTTGGCTTCTCCTGTGTTTGTTTGGCGTCCCTCAGGAAGGGTTGGCGCGTGACAGCTGTCAGGACATGTTGCTTTTTCCACTTTCTTGAGGTAAACCTGCTAAATAAGTACAGAAAAATAGCTACAAGTGGTCGGAAAAGACGGAACCCCAAAACATCTCCCTCAAGTAGAAATAAAGCTACATCACTGAAGTAGTACACTTGCAGGAGACAGATGTCCAGTAAGTAATAAAGTAGGTAATAAAATTAATAAAGCTTTTGAAATGTAGCAAAATAACAGAGCATATGACTCAGTTGTCTTATCTAGTAAAGGAATAAAATAAAATCTGGATATCGTGTTATGTTGTACAGTTATAAAAGGAGAAGGGGATGTCATACTGTTTACCCTGTAGGAAATATTATTCTAAAATTGTTAGTGTTAATTTAGTCTAAGCTAAACCTTAACTGGAAATATAGAAATTCCAACCCATCAAACAATGCCTGCTAGGCTACATGGATGTTTGCTAGCTGATAGCTTTGAGCTGCTAAGCTAGCTAGCAACAAATACACAGACTAAGACAAAAGAGCAAAAAATGTTCTGTTTGAATTTTGAGTACATTATGGAGACAAGACAAGGATTACAATGTCTTATTTGGTGAGGTCTCCCAAATCATGTTAATTATACAAATTTCAGATGGGTTTTTTTTTGTTTGTTTTTTTACCAAAGGCAGTAGACTAGAGTTACAAGAAAATCAAATATATGTAGTTATATGCAAGCAGCAACTGCCGGTCTCAAACTATGAAGCCCATGTGGAAGTGTTATAAACTGCAATTCATCGAGAATCCTCTTGAGGCTGGCTGCAGAAACACCGGAAACCACATAGACACCAATTCAAAGAAGACGATCTTTGCAGCATTAATAAACATGTTTACAGCCTGGTTCAAAAAACGGCTTGGCTCTATGTAGCTAATATCTCTATCAGCACACATTGTACAGGGGTGAATTTTTTTCTAATGAAACGGTTCAGAAGATATTAAGATTACGAGTTTTTGCCCAAATAAGGACATGTCTGACTTGACTCCTGGAACGCATAGCTGTTGGCTTGGAGGCTCAAACCCCGCCTCTTTACGTCACACTATGCCTGGTTGAGTTCCGCATTTCCAATATGGCTGCCACCGTCGATTGGCTTCAAAACAGCTCTCAAGAACAGATGGGTGATGTCACAGATACTACATCCATTATTTATACAGTCTATGGTTATATGGGAATGTTCTTCAGTTGCACATTTCTGGGGTAAAGCTCTTGGAGTTCTGAGCAGCTGGTTTGGCTCCACAATTCTTTTGACCCCAGATTTATGTCTTCTGGGTTATAAATCTTAATACCAAATATTTCTGATTGCCTCTTCTGTTATTATGGTTTGTTTGATCACTGCATCCACCACATCCAGAACTGTAAGACTTGCATAAGCCCCACTTTGAAAGATTGGGTTGATGCAATGGTAGAGACGGCATTTTATGAGTCCAGATTAAAAGGGAATACGGCTTTTGGTTAATTTTGGTTTTGTCAATGAATACATTCATTGAGAAGTATGTGATAGGTTAATGCTTGTGTGTTTACGGACAAATATATCTGATGCCTGCTTTCAAGAAGCAACTTTTCCCCACTAATTTTCAATAATCTCCTCTTTATGTGTTTGAAGATGTTGCCATACATTCTTTATTTTTTTATTTTATGTTTGCCGAACTGTAAATAATTCCTGTAAAATTTTGACCGTGTTTCAACAACTGAGATATGTATTTATAAATGAGAAGCTTAATAAAAAATGTTTTTAAAAAAGGGAATACAGAAGGTGGGACCTCCTCCTGGGACTGCTTTTGGACTCATAAAAGCTGATAGAGACACTGTGTAGATTCCAACACAGTATTATTCCAGTCACTACATATAATGGACTTTTGCTGAATGGATGCCCTGTCTGTGTATGGACTTATTTCTATGTTTGCGGTTGTCTGTCTGATCTTTGTTTGTTATGGATTAAAAAGTTAGTAAAAACTTTAATGACCTAAAATAAACTGTGTGTAGTTTACAACAACACTTGAGGCTAAATCACTCAGACACCCAAATTACATAACTGAAAAGTGAATTTGATTTTCATCTCAAATATACCTAATCAACATTAACCTGTCAGCTGGTAAAGAGTCAGTCAAATTGTGTAAGGACCAGACAAACTGCCTGTCTGGTGTCAGATCTGACCCCAGCTACCCTCCTTGGTAATCAGGATTTCCTGGCAGGGAACTGACTGACAAACAGGAAAAAAAGCACCCATGTCTGTTGGATTAGATCAGATCAAGCAGAAGAGGATTAACGCACAACTAATTATATTTCCCCAGATCTCTATGGGTCAGATGCTGCAGGAGTTTGGAAAGTTTTTGGGCCTCTTCCTGCTGGTTTTGTTCTCCTTCACCATCGGACTCACCCAGCTGTACGGAAAAGACCAAAAAGACCCAGACAGGAACCAAACCAAGGACTGCACGGGCATTTTCTGTGAGCAGCAGAGCAACGATGCATTTCACACGTATGGGCCAACCTTAGTCTGTCAATTTTGGACAGTTATGATGACCATGATAGATGTAACATGTTATATATTTCTCTGTGTATTACAGAATGTCTGAACTTTCCAAAGAAAACATTTCCCCAGATGCTCATTAATATGCTTATTGTGTGTTCTAGGTTTATGGGGACCTGTTATGCTCTGTTCTGGTACATCTTCTCCCTGGCACACGTTGCACTTTTCGTCACCCGCATCAGCTACACAGAAGAACTGCGCTCCTTTGTGGGTGCCATGATCATAGGCACCTACAACATTGTGGTTGTAATAGTGCTGACCAAGCTGCTGGTGGCCATGCTCCACAAGAGCTTCAGACAAATCGCTGTAAGTATCAACATTTTCTGTGCAGAGTCTTTGTTTGGTACTACTGTCAGGGGTGATTTGAGTTCAACTTGGACCAAAGAGTAGCAACAGTTTTCATTTAGTGTTCAGATTAGATTTTTCTGAATCTCCAACTCACCCTGAAATGTTTCCCAGATGGGAAAACGTTTTTATTTTGGAACTGGGCCGCACATTATCTTCTGTCTTGAACCAACAGTTTGATTTTGATTATGCTAAGTGAAAACAACTCATTGACCAGAAAAAGCTGGCCCCCCTGAAGGATTTCCACAATTTCTAGCATTGTCAAGATTCCATCTCTAAATGAGAAGCAGTGTGTGAAAGTTAAGTCTCACATTCCTGCGTTCTCCGTGTTCTTGTCGGCTTGTAGAATCACGAGGATAAGGAGTGGAAGTTTGCTCGAGCCAAGCTGTGGCTTAGCTACTTTGATGACAAGTGCACCCTGCCTCCACCGTTTAACATCCTCCCCTCCCCAAAGACCGTCTGCTACCTGGTGACCAGCATGAGCAAGTGGATCTGTTCACACACATCAAAGGGCAAAGTGAAAAGACAAAACAGCCTTAAGGTAAGAAATAATGGGTTAATAGCTATAATTTGATCATTTTCTGGACAATTTCCTTCAAGCCCTTTCCCTTATCTTGAAAAAAATCAACATTTATTGTATGTCATGTGTGATATCTTTGTCTTGATCTGGACTCATTTTCTTTTTCATTCAGGAGTGGAAGAACCTGAAGCAGAAGCGGGATGAAAACTACCAAAAGATCATGTGCTGCCTGGTTCACCGCTACCTGACCTCCACGCGGCAGAAGATGCAGAGCACAGATCAGGCCACGGTGGAAAATCTGAACGACCTGCGCCAAGACCTGTCCAAATTTCGCAATGAGATGAGGGACCTGCTGGGCTTCCGGACCTCCAAATACGCCATGTTCTACCCAAGGAGCTAAGATTAAAAAAAAGACTAGATATCTCTTCCTCTTTCCCTTCTTCTCTTGACAAACCTCTGCTTCTCATTCATCTGAGATGCAGTGAGCATGTGCAAAAAAAAACTCTGCTCTTTTGAGTCACAAAGGCAGATTTTAAATCTGGAACTTAACTACAAAATATTTATTCTCCAACAAAGCCTCCAGACTCAGGCCCTCTATGTATTATTTAGCTGTCTTACCTTTTTGTAAATAAAGAAAGCCATTGTTTTCAACAGAAAGCCAAATAAAGATTTATGGAAAAATTAACTCTAATGCCATAAAAACTGATTTAACTGGATTTAAACGCTGCTTTTCAGGTTTGAAGTTACTCGTTTGTTTTCCTCTCTGAAGCTGATCTTTGGCCACTCAGGTGTTAAAGCCAGGAAACTGTCAACTTTTCAGCCTCTTGTTTGGTGGTGGGGTTCATGTGAGAGTCACATTACACACACCTGATTCACACCTGAGCAGAGCAGAGCAGAGCTTCATTGACGTCCCGACAGAGTAAGTAAAATATTCATTGCCATTATTTGATTTCCAGAAAAAAAGTTCCATTACAAAAAGAAACAACAGGAAAATTTTAAAGGAGTTTTATTTTGGCAGATGACAACAATAAAATATAAATAATATTCACAGACTTTTTCATATGAAAATATTTTTCATTTCATACCTCTGCCTTTAAAAACAAAACATGGAGATAATGTCTGCTGATGCTTTGTAAACAAACTAAAGACAGGAGCTGAAGCTTGGAAGATCCTTATTTGTTTCACACAAAAAACAGAGTACAAATCTTAAACTAAGAATCATGTATGTATTAAATATTGCACTTTTTTAACACCACTTGTATTTATCCACTCTTGTCCACTGGTATTTAAAACAGAAAAATAACTGCAGGCTGCTAAAAATCACCTGTTTTTATCAATCAGGCTACCTGTAATTTATACACAATAATTCCAACTGATCAAATAGAGCTTAATAGTCTTAACAAGACACAAATTTTGAATTTAATATTGCAATCACAGAATTTTAAACAACATCATTGATAAAAATGTTTGTCTCTACAAATTGCTATCTTTACTCTTGATTCAGGTGACTGGCCAAGAGTTGTAATCCTGCCATG
This sequence comes from Notolabrus celidotus, assembly GCF_009762535.1. Lineage (NCBI taxonomy): Eukaryota > Metazoa > Chordata > Actinopteri > Labriformes > Labridae > Notolabrus > Notolabrus celidotus. Next base: position 20,487,992 of record NC_048288.1, read on the forward strand.
TGCATGACTGGAATTCAGCTAAATTTTAACTGACTTTGATACTGATTAATCTTCGTTTGCCAGACAGACTAAGCAAAGTTGAGTAGTTAATGCTTCCCTGTTTATCCAGAAGATATTGGATTTGTTGCAACAAGAATAAATATAAAAATATGAGTTGCCCCTAGCTGAATCAATCATGTAGATTTTGTTTAGTGCCGACATCTCTACAGCCAGATTCAGTTTCATTTTCATGTGTTTGTGTGGTTTAGCTGGAGACTGTGTTTTTTTGGCTTAATCTTTTCCATCCCCGTACAAGCCTCCGGCACACACCTGTCCAGTGGAGATCCTCAAAGCTTCAGGAACTCAGCAGCGCTTATTCTTCAGCACATTGAGTACTTTCTGGTTCTTTGTCTTAAACGCCATAACAAAGTGCTGAGGGGCGATCTTCCCCCGGCCATCCTCATCCACCTGGCCCATGAAGATGTAGTTCAAGCCTAGTGAGGTCACACACAAAAAGAAACCTGAATGCAGTGGCGGAACGGCAGAGACATTCAGGGAGGCCATACATCAGAGACTCCACACGGAAGGTCTGTATCCATATGTTTATATGCAGACATATAAACATATTTAACGTGACTGTTTGGACAGTGAGTTCTGCCGCTCACCTCACACTTTCAGGAGAGCTCAATCATGTGACGGAACAGCAAAGGAGGCAAACTCAGAGCCGTAGGTTATTCAAAACAGTCAACCTGAAACCTCATGTTCTAATTCTGTACAGTTTCCATACGTCATAAAAGTGTCTGATTGAATTTATCCAGCACTCACCTCTTCTGATAAATGGACACTTCTTGCACAGGATAATGATTTTGGTGCTCATGGTCTTTCCCGCCTGCTGGATGGCCAGATTGCCCTCTCTGTACACGTTGATGATGGAAACAGTGGCATACATACTTCCCCCTTTAATCACTGCGGTAATGACGGTTCCAGTTATCACTGTCAGAGACAGAAACATACACACAAGTCAGAAAGTAAATAAGACATTTTTTAAGTTTTGAATCCATCAAAATGTATCACATAGCCAGAAAAATCTCCTTCATTAGAATTCAAAGTTGTCATTGCCAGCACTTAGTAGTTAATCCGAGTCCTCATAAACATTGACAAGAACTCAGAAACATATCTAGTGTCGTCTTTTTGAATTCTCCATAATCATTGCTGTTTTGGATACTTTTGTTTCTGAGCTGTGATAAGAAGAAAAGCCTCGAGGGACAGTGACAATCAAAGCATGATGATACTTCAGAAAAACAAATGAGTGGCCTACCATGCTAACAGCAATACAAGGCTGCACCTGGGCACAGCCATATCTACATCAGTGTGGTGATGTGTTTACCATGATATAACTCTGCAGGATTTCCATTTTGGTTTAGCATGATAGCATGCTAAGATTGACTAGTTATCAGTTAGCATTAAATGTAGTTGAGTTAAATAGAACTGTCATGTTCAGAGAATGCATCAATGTCTGCTCTGAATACCATTGCAATGCATCCAAGCGGCAACCCCCGGTCTAAAAATATGAGTCCAATGCAGAAATGCTAAAAACTGCAGTTCATCGAGGATCCGCTTGAGGCTGGCTCCAGAAGTACCAGAAGTCACATACACATGAATGGAAAAAAGCCGATCTTTACAGCAGAAATAAACATGTTTACAGCCTGGTACAAAAGACGAGTGTAGTCTGGATAGCTCATGTCTCGATCGGCACACACTGTGAAAGTTAATTTTTTGCAATTTTGAAGATATTAAGATTATGAGTCTTCCAATGAGAGGCACAGCTGACTTGATTGACAGGCGGGAACACTGTAGCTGTTGGCTAGGAGCCTCAAAGCCCGCCTCTTTACGTCACAATTGCTCGACAGCAGCAATATGGCTGTCACCGCCAATTGGCCTCAAAACAGGGCTTCAGAAACAGATGGGTGACGTCACGGATACTACATCCATATTTTATACAGTCTATGAATGCATCCAATAATTAATGGGGCATTAAAAACTGGTTTTCAATGTGAAAATCATGCAAGCACAAGAGGCAACGGTCAGTATCGTTCATCCTCTGGGAACCATGAATTTCAAACTAATGTGTTCTTGTAAACTTTGAACTGTTGGTCAGGATATTCAAGCCCAACTTTGTGATCTGTTAGCAGCTTAGAGGACAAGTAAAGAGTCACCAATGTTTATCTGGTTCATCCTCTGAGGATAATAAATGGCTATTAAAAAGTCAGAGGCAATCCATTGAATAGTTCCAGCTTGGGCTTGAACAGCTGACTGGCAAAAGCCATATAGCTAGCTTTGCCACAAAACATGCAAATCTAGCACTTGAGTGAAACTGAAAGAATTTATAAATACAGAGATAATATTAGCAATGTGAACAAAGCACAGTACATGTTTCATTCATCATTAGATAACAGGAGCCTACATTTCACAGTTTGGAATCTAACATAAGGGAAACTGCTCTTTTTTACTGCCACCCTCTTGGAGAAATGAGAACAATATGTGCCTTCTCTTTAATTCTTGTCTGTGAAGTGCAGCTGGTCTGTAAAGATGTCACTGTAGAGTAACAACATGGCCACTTGACATTTCCTTTCAGGCTTTCCACCTTTCCCCCTTTGACCCGCTTACCCTGTGACATTTTTATGAGCTAAATGTTCTTTCTCTCTTTAGATTTTCCAATAGAAACTATTCCTGGATGTGGCTCTGTGGCCAAATCTGTGATAATGTAATTGTCCAGCAGTCAGCTAAAATCATTCTCATGCAAGTGGAGCAGAGGTGACTGAAAATGACAGACAATCTCATCTAATAAAGAGGGGGGAAAAAAAGATGGCAACTCTACGTAACTGTTTGTTTGTTAAAAAGTGAAGCTGGGCATCCACAGATGAATTTACCAGAGTACAGAATGTCCACTGTCACTCACAGCTGTTTTTCTGCCTTGCTCTGTTAAAATGTTACAAATCTAAAGGGTGAAACTTCAAATGTTTCCTGTTTAGTCTAGCCAAATCCTAAAAAAGCACTAAAATTACAGTTTTAATGTTGGCTCATTGCAGAAAACACTTGACATTTAGCTGTGACATTTAGCCGAGTGTACTGAGAGGGACTCTAGTGTCCTTCAGCATGACCTGGACGCTCTACACTGATGGTACCAATATGTCTGGACTTATCATTGAGCCTGTTTCATTTCCTGACGGGGACAGGGTTAGCCTGTATCTGATGCTGATGTTACATAAGTGATTTTTTACAATTCAAAGAGCATTTATCACACCATTAAATTCAACAATACAAACTGTTTCTACTTGAGGTGTAAACTTAGAGGGACATTTTTTTCAGTCTGTCTCGCCACTTCATTAAACTGTGATGTAACGACTTGTGCTACCTCTGCCACCACATCACACGCGTGACTTTTTCCACGTGCAACAACAACACATCGCTTTCCTTTCCTCAGTTCCTGCTGCACATCCAAGCAAAGTCTTTGAAATGCCAATCGACCACATGTGGTAAACATCTCCGAGAGAAAAACATCACAGAGCAGGAGAGTAGCAAACGGAGGCCGAGCCTGAATCAACACGTTCATTTAACGGTAGTTTACTCACAGTCAGGGGCTGAGAGTGTGTTTGTGAGTGTGTGTTTACACTAGAGGCAACTGTGTCCTACTGTATACACTCCCTCCTTTCCATTACAGGCTATCAAGGAAGTCTTTGAGATGCACAGTGGGAAATCAGAGGAGGAAAGACAGTGACATGAAGAGGGCTGTAAACTTCTTTAACCTCCCTGTTATGTTGCGGGTCAAATTGACCCTTTTTAAAGTCTATGTTAGGTAATATATACCTTCCAAACCAGCTAAATGCAGCATACAAATCTGGGCAGCATGTGAGGAGGAGTCGTGTTAATTTCAAAATCAATTCATAAAAATAAAAAAATAAAAATTTAAAATAAAATAAACAAAAATCTATGTCATGTTAAACTATTGTATTTATATTTAGGGCTTTCCTATGTGCATTAGAAAAAGTTTTAATATTAATTTAAATGGAAAACGAGTGAGATATCCTCATTGAACCATGGACACCAATGGACTAAATCTTGATTTAAATGGTTAGTAATGGAGTTAAAAATTTGATTTTAAGATTTTTTGGGGTTCTGACACTTTTGGATAATTAAACATGCCCCAGGTCAAGTTGACCCAGGAACATTATTGCTGTTCCAGAGAAACGAACATAACAGGAGGGTTAAAGGGGAGGTTAGGCTGCTGATGCAAATCTGCAAACAACCTGTATTGCATCGGTTTGGTCCTTTTGGGATTAACTTGTATGACAGTAAGTGTGTTCTATTATACACAAAAAAGCTGAGACATTTCAGTGACTTATGACTTATGTTGTTAAAATGAACGGCTGATATTCTTACCGAAATTGCTGGAGCAGTAATTGCTCTCAAGTGTTCCTCGTCTTTTGCATTTCTGCTGGCACAGAGCCTCAGAGTACTTCAGAGCTGTGGAGAGACACACACACACAAGAAAAGTCCATCTCTGTAATTTTGCCTGCCAGTGATTCAAGCCACTGATTTACGGTTGCATCTGTTTCTGCTGTGGTTTATTTACAGAATATTCCCAGTAACACAAGAGGCTCTTCAAACCGAAGGCTGTCAGCTTTAAGAGACAATGTGCCGAGTGTAAAATATCCAGACTTTATTGTGATAGGGGAACATCTGGTTTTAGAGTCAGACATCGTAAAGAGTCCATACAGGAAAACTTAAGAAAATAAAAGTCCACTGTTTAAGTATTATTCTTGCCGGAGAAGGGAAGTGAGGAAAGATAAGCCGACCAGAAAGTGTTGTCACAGTCTGACATCATGGCGGTGACGGGCCAAAATAACCTGGCTTGGCTGAGGGAAAACAGTGTGTGGGATTGTAAGTTTGCGTATGAAAGTGAGGTGCGACTGCGGGTGCACACACTTGCCCACAATATACATGAAAAAAAGTCTATGTTTAGTTTGCACAAGACATGCTGTGTTTGAACATGTGCATCTTCAGCACTATCAATCCCTGTTTATCTTCATCTTCACATCTGTCAGTCAAATCTGGAAGTTTTGTTTGAACTTTTTTGTTTCTAACCCTTTCATGTAAATAGACTATCTATTGTACTTGTGTTAGGTACCTTTCTGAATGCACTGAGGCAGCTCTGATTCAGAATTCTTAATCATAGGCAATATGAAGACAAATCTTGAGGTCATTAAGTCTTTACACTTTCACAAGCAGATTTCATACTCCCCTTGTGTTTTAAGGGAGATATAAACCCCACATTTTAGCAACAGAATCTGTTCTCCAAAGCTGGTATGTTTTAAAGCACCATGGACAAACACAGATGGAAGAAGCCGTTTTAAGGTTTTACTAGATAAAAGTTGGTACCTACGTATGGGCCTAGTGGTGACTGGCTGTGTTGTCGTGGTGGGTGGTATCGTCGTGGTGGGGAATTTCTTTGGTCTGAACTTATAATGTCCAATGAAGCCATCTGCCGTGAGACTGAGATCTGACAAGAACTGGATTAGGAGCTGGTTCCCATCTGAGAACACTGGCCTGCAAAAGAAATACAAAGAGCAAACAAACGGAGTTCAAACTTAAAGGAACTTGAAGAGATGGCTGTTGGGGGGAAAACAAAATCTTCAGGACAGAATCACCTACGCTGGGGGACTGTCTCCGCAGTATTTGCCAATTCTTTTGGCGTCGTTGATTTCCGCCCCGTTGAAGATGGAGACGTGGTCGTAGCGGCAGTAGTTGTCTCTCTCCACATCAAACTTCTCAAACTTGATCTCAATGATCTAGAGCAGAGAACAAATGAAAAGGAGGACCCTCTTAAATCAAGTCAAAGCTTGTAAAAGGACTGTCAGAGTAGGGTGTTTCATTAAAGGGTTCCCCTGTCATTTGTGGGGATGTTCCACACCCATTGCACAATTAGCCATCTTGAGTTTGCACCACTCTAATTCAGCATTACACTCCACGAACAGTGTCAGATTTGAAAAATTCAAAACGAAATTTTAGGTTGTTATGCGACTAGCAACTAGGAGGAGGCAATTTAACAGGATTTCTTTGTGCAAATCTTGTAAAGAAGTGTCTTAGAATGATCATCTTTGGCTACTTTTTCCTTATTTCTGCTTACTTGTCACATATGTGATGCTGCTTTACTTAACAATGCAGCTAATTAATTACGCCTTGGCCTATTTAGCATTAGCATGGAGCATCAGTAATGTATGGTAGCTGAAAGCCAAAATACTGCCACTACAGGCACTAACATATTGCGGTGGTGACCTATTTTGGTACCAAGGCTTGTGCAGAGGTGATCCGACAGGTGGAGCTGCAGGATTGATGTCACACCCCTCCTGCTAATCAAAACACACATTTAACTTTCAGATAAAAATATCAAAGATCCTTCAGGTGGGTATAATCCATAGCAGAACAGAATCTTGTGTTGATTTGAAGCAGACACTTGATACATTTTCTATCACTAATCCTCCTCTACTCTACCAATCTGACAAAGTACGCTGCAGGAGCTGAATTCGTCAACAGAGTAACAATGTTATAATGATTCAATGTCAATTACAACAACACAAGCAAAGATCTAGACAAGAGGAAACAAGCTCAGTAAGAGTAAAAAAGTGCTTCAAGTCCATTTGGATGCAGGTACTGCCAAGCAGTGTGAAGGCAGTGCACAAAAGTAAATAAGGATTTTTTTATTTTTATTTTTTAGTAAAATGAGGAACATCTACAATGAAGCAACCAAACAATTTAAGACCTTCCATTATCATCATCAGCATTACCAAAGTACCAAGTGCTGGGTCACTCAAGAGCTGAACACAGATTCCCAGAGTAGAGCAGAACAGTGCGAGTCAACTGTTGTCAATCATGACGTGACGTCCCCTCTTTGTAGCTAGGCTGTTTCCATTGAGAGACAACCAACTCTACCAGAGTCACAGGCGCTAACAAACAATTTTCAGTTAGATCCATATCACTGTTTCTTACCTGGTTCTTTGGTGCCACTATGTGCCAGGAGCAGGTAACACCTGCTGGGTAGTCCTTCTCAGGCCAGTTAGGTGTTTTAAAAGTCCCAGAGGGTTTATCCAACCTGCCCCCACAGTACTGGTCCCCTGTGGAGAAATACTTTTATATTAAATGTTACAAATATTCTGCAAAACATCATTCTAAGGGAGTGATCCAGATTTTAGAGGAAGGAATAGTACAGTTTATGATCCTGCCAAACCATTTACTGTAATAAGTGCCCACATTGTGTTCTTGTCATTATGTATGTCCTAAAAAGGAAGTCACTCATTAGGCAGTTTAAAAAAAGACACTCCGGCTCTGTCAAGCATCTGAGAAACATCAGTTCAATAACACACAAGCGCAAGCTGTTTGTGACTGTGAGGGAGCTGATTCTCTTAGGGGCACGTTTTCTTTGTAAACACTTAGATTGATGTGTCCTTTCCCACAGAGACGTCCAAAGTGCAATTTAGTGCAGTGACAAAAATAGACAACCAACCAAAACAAAAACAGGTTGTGCTTGGACAACCCTGGGAGACAGTGAAGACACAGTCTATATACTGATGTCCATTGTGTAAGAGCCACACAGGCTAGTTAACAGGCATTGTCCCTTATTGTTGTTGTCACCTGCTTTGAAACAGAGAACCAGCATTTAAAATTCCACAAAAGCAGGACATGAGATGTAGCAACCCTGCAGAGAAGAAGAGGCTCACTCAACTCCAAATTATATTCCTGACCTGTGAGAAATTCCACATCATGCTGCGAGTAGTGTAAAGACATTTCTCCCTTTCTGTCCACATGCTGGAAACTTAAACTTTAATACTTGTCTTGGACGAATTAAACACCCAAAGGTCACTAGTTTTTACAGAAACAGAGGAAAAACATGTCACATTTTATTTGGTTATATCTGCAAACCTTGACATTCATTCAAAGTAGGATCCATATTAACTTAATTCTCTTTTCTATCACTGTGGTGCCAGCAATTTGTGCAAAACAGCCATGTTAATTTGCTTTTTAAACACTGACCTTTGACCAAACAGACACACTCCCAGGCCAGTGTAAGAGTCGTTCATGGGGGAAACACACGGCTCAGACAAAGTCCCAAAGGGGCTCTGATTTTACATGCTTGGATAGTAGCAGGATATTCTCAACACAGCTACATCCCGTGCCAGGGCAACCCTTCTCCTCATGTCTTCTTACCTCTCTCATGTGGGTGGGCAGCAGAAAAAACAGCCAGGAAGCCACTCCCAGCAGTGTTGGCATCAGATACCATCTGCATGAGCATCTTGTTGCCTGTGGAAACCAGGGCTCCAGGCTTGAATGTCCCACAGAAGCGACCCAGTCTCTGCCCATGGACATGGCCACTATAAACATCCACATAGTCATAGCGGCACAGGTTGTCACTCTCCAAGTCAATGAAGCGGAATGACAGGACCACCACCTTTCCCTCAGGGACCTGGGTGGGATTTACAAGAGGCATAAAATGAATGTTTGACATAATTATTACTTTTCTGGAGGCAATGAAATGTCACACTTTTAATGAAGTCTGATGTGTCACTCCCAGGATGTACAGAACATGTAACTGCAGACAGACTTTTTCAGAAAGTTTGACTTTGAGCAAGAGCAAGCAACTTCTCCTTGTTGTAGCAGAACCAGCTTAAATATCTAAACACAGTCTTAAAATGCAGCCAATGAAAGAGCCATGAGCCTGCTGTGGTTTAGGCTACTATTTTTAGGAGGAAATTAGGAGTCCAGTGGCTGAGTATCATGGTGTGCAGCTGTTGGATGTGTTTTTCATTAACAGTTTATAGATTTGATCATTTTTATTACCTAGGATTTGGTAGGGGAAGAAAAACGTGAATAAAAAAATGTGACTCACTGTGATTCTCCACAGACATTTGGTATTTGGAGGGTAAACTCCTGGGTATCCCTGGCTCCCGATGACTCCAGAGTCCCCTGTAATGTTTCCACCGCACGTGAAGGTTGGTCTAGGGAGAGGAGAAGATTGTTTTCTATTTCTAATTTAAAAAATGTGATGATTTCTTTAAACTATTTACATGGAAAATCGTTAAATCTGCAGCTGGTTTAACACATAATTATTTTTATGCGACACATGTCTTAGCTGGAGGCAGTCCAGACTGCAGAATATTCCTCTCAATAAACTCCACTCCACTGACGCTGCGTCTTCTCCACAGGCTACATGAGATACATGATGACACCTTGCTGAAAAGGAAAAAAATAAATCAAGAAAGGAAGATGTACCTCCGCTGAGACTGCGCACAGACATCTGTCAAGAAGAGAAGACTCCATGCGCCAAAAATACCGCATGTTCTCCACATTGTAAGGTTCACGGAGCACGCGTTACGCCTGTTTTCGCCCCGTGGCATGAATGGCATTGTGTCCAGCAGCTCACACGGTGGGGAAAAGTATATCCAGTAGTTCCTGTGGGGAGTTTCAGTAACTGCAAGCCGGAGCAGATGAATACAGCGTTTGTTCTGCTGCGTGGAGGGAGGGACGGCGCACAGGCTGCTGCTATACACCTAAAAAAAAAAACGATTAAAGAAGCGCTGGAAGGTGAGGTCTTGCATTAGTTTCAGAATGCACCTGGTCTGGAAAACCTTGAAGGAGGTGGCATGAATTAACTTGACACAAGGAATCATGCATGGATGGCCTGGCAATCCTGGTTTGCTATCTCAACTTTGAAGGCTTTAGTAGGGAGTTAATAAACATCCAAGATCATACAGCTCAGTGCCTGTGATGTGATAGACCATAGTGACAGAAGACAACTTTGGCCTGTTCCTCCACAGGAATTAAATTTTTCCAACAGCTGAAATATAATTAATATATGTGTTTGAAATGCCGTAGGCTGTGGCTGTCAGAATAATATGCAGCACAGGTAACATACATGAGGGCGCTTGAGAGCGAAAGCACCACCTGCTGGATTTTATGCGGTACAGGGGATTACTTGTGTTGTATAATTTTAAAGCGAAACAGCTTGCATTAACCTCTCACACACACACACACACACACACACACACACACACACACACACACACACACACACACACACACACACACACACATATTTAGACATTAAATTGGAGTAACTGTGAATAGATTTTGTACAAGCAAAAGTATTGGCTATTGTTTTTTCTACCCAGCTTCTCGGATCTGTCCTGTACATTGTTTACTATGTTCCACCTTTTTTTGTAATAACTGTAAATCTACTTATTTAGTTGTGTATATACGTCGTAAGATATTCTTATTTTGACTTCTTAACTTTAATTGCTAATACGTTTTAATAATTGCTATGGGCTATATGCTCTTGTTTACTTTATACTGTTTTGCACTATCTACTTTGCTGCTGTAAGACTTTAAATTTTCCCGTTGTGGGACGAATAAAGGACAATCTTATTTTATCTTTTTTATCTTCTATGAAAAAAAAAAAGAAAGCCTTTGTCCCTCCTGTTATGTTTGTCTCTCTGGAACAGCAATAATGTTCCTTGGTCAATTTGACCCAGGGCATATTCAATTATCCAAAAGTGTCAGAACCCCAAACAATCCCAATACACTTTTTTTTTAAATCTCATTTTTAACTCCATTACTAACCATTTAAATCAAGATTTAGTCCATTGGTGTTCTTTAATTCTCACAGATCATGGTTCAATGAGGATAACTCACTCGTTTTTCATTGAAATTACTGTTAAAACTATATAATAGTTTAACATGACAAAGATTTTTGTTTATTTTATTTTGAATTTTGAATTTTTTTGTTTTTTATGAAGTGATGTTGATAAATTAACATGACACCTCTTCTGTCACATGCTGCCCAGTTTTTTATGCTGCATTAAGCTGGTTTGGAAGGCATATATTGCCTAAAATAGACTTCAAAAAGGTTCAATTTGACCAGCAACATAACAGGAGGGTGAAGTTGAACAGACGAATTTAGTTTTTATTTTGTCTCTCTCACAACTTGTTGCAACACAGTTATTTTTCTATTTCCATCGCATAAAAAGGAAATGTGACCATGAACGCATCATTTACTGTGGAGGGTGAAAAAAGAATAAAACAAGTTGATCCCTCATTGACTCGGTGATCGATTAACCAGCCTGGAGTTCACATTTACCGCTATCCCATCTTCTAATCGATGATCGATTGTATATTAGCTCCACACAAAGATGGCGGACCGAGCGCCTGGTGGCTCTCAGAAAGCTAGCGCTAAGGTGAATTTACACTTTGTATTTCCATTTGCTTTGTCTCATCCGCTGCAATGAAAACCATTTAGATTACTCTACTTCTGAAAAGCCTTGACTGGTTGCATATTTCTAGCTTGCGAAAGTAACGAATGTGCGCAACGGTGTTAGCTAACTACCAACGCGCTAGAGCTAACCTTCGAGCACATTAGCTCATTTAGCTAGGCTAGTCGGTGGACCCATAACGTGATGTTATGTGGAGCTTAACATGGGATACAAAGCGTTATAGTCACCAATGAGACGTGTATTTGATGTTTGATTGAATGTAAAGAGTGTATTTATGGTGTGGGGATTCGGGCCTGATGGTAACTTCATGCATTCAGTTGGTGGCGCTGCAGCGGGTTCTAGCTCGGGGAGGCCTCTGGCTAATTTTGCTCAATGTTTGCTAGTTCTCAATGTCCGACTGCAAATAAGAAGTGAATTAACGTAACATGCAACTGAATAATGACCATCAATGACCAGGGCGGTGATCTCAAACTATGAGGGTACCCAACATACAGAGCAGTGTCGCATGAGTGACGTTGTGTCTGAACATTAACGAACCCAAGCTGCTGTCAACAACTGTTTGGTAACAGGAGCTCTGAAACATAACCAGTGGTGGACAAAGTACACAGCTTCATTACTTAAGTCAAAGTAAAGATACTCCAGGTCAAATATTACTACAATACAAGTGAAAGTTGCTCAGTCAGATTATTACTTGAGTTAAAGTATTGAAGTACTTGCTTTTAAAAATATTTAAGTATTCAAAGAACTTCTTAAAAAAAAACCCAAAACGTTGTATATTCACAAAGCATGAGTGCAGTCAAGAATACATAGGAGTTGATTTAGTTACATCATGTTTATCTAGAAACCATTACTTGAAATCTCTAAAAACTCTACCATGGAATAAAAACAGAAACTAAGATACTCCAAGCACAAACAACTTAGTTTGAAATGTTCATCTGGAATGAAACAAATGTTATGTCCCTCAACACGCTTTCTCAGGTTGGACAGTGAATTTTTGTATGTTTGAGCAGAGTGGGAAACAGGGAGAACATTTCAAACGATACGTATCATTATTCATTTCAAAAACCTCTAACACGGGCTGAAGATATGGTCATGGGTGCTCAGGTGGAGAATTATAGCCATCATTACCACCTCTAAATGAACTGCCTGATCTGAGTGAAATTTGCTCTGTGTTTGCTCCACGTTCAACCATGGAGACGCACGATATACAGGTATGACCAAACCACTGAGACAAACAGAACAACACAAACACATTTTACAGTCTCAAGGATCAGATTTCAGAAAAGAGAAGGAAATTCATGAACTGACTTCAAAGCAAAAGTAGTGAGTAACTAGAGCATTGATAGAAATGTAGTGGAGTGAATAGTACAATAACTCTCTTCTGAATGTAGTGGAGTAAAAGTAATAAGTATCCCCAAAAAATAAAACTCAAGTAAAGTACAGATACTCAAAAAATGTACTTAAGTACAGTACTCAAGTAAATTTACTCTATTACTGTCCACCACTGAACGTACAGTACATAATTTGTAAAACCTGTTGAAACCCATCTGTTTTGTTTACATGCACAGGCGCTGCTTGAGAGCAAACTGAAGTCATTCAGCATTGGCAAAATGGCTGTGGCAAAGAGGACCCTAAGCAAGAAGGAACAAGATGAAATCAAGAAAAAGGTTAATATCGGATTTACTTTTGAAATCATTGCCCGTGTTTATTTGTGTAAAGATGTCTCTGCATGTGATGGACTCCTTTATTGACACTGACACTGGTTTCTCTGTGCAGGAGGATGAGCGGGCAGCAGCAGAGATCTACGAGGAGTTTCTTGCTGCTTTTGAAGGAGGAGAGGGCAAAGTGAAGGCTTTTGTCCGTGGCGGCATTGCAAATGCAACAAAAGGTAGAGCTCATTAATTATTCACATTCACCTATTACAAAGTATCATACGCAGAGTTGACAGCATCACAACTCCATGTCTGTGAGAAACTGATTTTACATGTATGGGTCAAGTCTAAACATCCTCTTTCTCCTTCCAGAGGAGGCAGCAGCTGATGAGAAGAAAGGAAAGTTGTACAAGCCCAAGTCCCGCTTTGATAACCAACCAAAAAGCATCTTGCCTTTGGAAACCCCGCCTCAGTTTTTAGCATTAGACAAAAGACATGTAAGCACCACCACAATGAAACAGTAGCTTCTCCTGTCACTCATAAAGTACAGTATGTCATGTGTTTACTGTGTTGACGAGTTTCCACATCTGTGTTTCAGTCTGTGAAGAAAACTAGTGAAAAGGAAAAGAAGAAGAGCAACTTGGAGCTTTTTAAAGAAGAGCTTAAACAGTAAGCTTGGACTCTGATAGTTTCATGTTGTGTCATTTAGTTGCTCCTATGTGTTATGGTGTGTTACAGCATAGTCTTGAAATACTGATGTTTCCTGCAGAATACAGGAGGAAAGGGACGAAAGGCACAAGATGAAAGGACGCGTTAGCCGTTTTGAACCTCTCTCAGGCAGCGATGGAAGACGTTCATGTAAGTGCTAAGCTTCATGACTGCGTTCTGTTCACTAACACGGTCAGAAATGGCCTCCTCCTGCACGCCGTACCCCACTCCCTCACCCCTTTGTCCACTTTATCCCTGAAACAAAATTTATACTGCTTTTCTGCTTCTTTTAGCGGATGGTTCTTCAAGAAGAAACCGTCCGTCCAGTGGTAATTTTGACTTAATAAAGTGGCTGTGATTTATCTTCATCTTGCTAAGAAAGTAGGTTGTCCTTTCAGACAGCAGAAGAAAATTATTCTCTCTTTTCTGTCTCTGCAGTTTTGGACGACTGTGCACCGGGTTCCCATGACGTTGGAGATCCATCCACTACTAACTTGTATCTCGGAAACATCAACCCACAGGTGACTTTGTTTCCCAACATGTATGAAAGGGAAACAGGATGGTTTACTTGAGTCTCTTAGGCTAAAGCTTTATTTATATCAGGTATATTCAGATTAGTGCTACTTGCGGCCTTCATTTTAAAAGGTTATGATTGACAGACATTCACCCCTGACTTAATGAACTAATTTTCCATGTATGTATTGGATATTTTATAGATGAATGAGGAGATGCTGTGTCAAGAGTTTGGCCGCTATGGACCGCTGGCCAGCGTGAAGATCATGTGGCCAAGGACGGATGAGGAGAGGGCTCGGGAGAGGAACTGTGGCTTTGTGGCTTTCATGAATAGGAGGGATGCTGAGCGAGCACTAAAGAACCTGAATGGTACAAAGCTTTAATCATACTTATTTCATTATAACCTTCAAAGACCTAGACGGCCGGCGGCCACAAATAGCCCTTGTTCTTAAATAGACCTGCCTTTTCCACTAAAAAACGCCTTAAATATTATAATAAATGGCTGTCACTTGCTTAGTGAAGGATTGATAGTGACCCAAATTAATTTGGAAATCTAAAACACCTAAGTAAAACTTTTTAATGAAACAACAAAACTTCCTGATGTTTTGTCTGAGTTCACAGTGAAAAAAGACCTAAATTCCCAGATGTTTTCTTAAAAACTTCAGTGTTTTCATCCATTATCAGACAAAACTAATGTAAAACTGGTACATTTAAAAAAATGTATCTTTATTAGTAATGGACAGATAGATACAACAGCATAGCAACATTAGTAAAAGTTAAAACAAAAGTTTTTCCAGTTTTGTTTGTTTTGAGTCCAGAAAAAAAACAACATCCTGGAATAAGAATCCAAAGAAGTTAAGGTCATAGACCATGGATCAGATTTTGTTCATCCATTATGGTGTCCACACTTCTCTGACAACTTAAATTTCCCAGTAATTGTGTAAAAGAAACAATAATAGTGGATACACAATGCCAGATAAGACTCACTTATGCACTTAAAAATAACTCGGTTACAGCTTAATTAAAGATAGAACAGTGTGTAAAACTGGTACTTTAAATGCAGCACAGTGAAAGAGAAGGTTCTCCTGAATAAAATGACGTACGGCACTTGATGCTGAGTGCTTCAATAGATTAGAAAAACAAAATAGATATAGGAGAGTCTGGCACCCCCAAAAATGATCTGGGTCTTTAAGGGTTAATCCGCTGTGCTTTCTTTCCACATCCCTTTTCATGTGACTCATTTTTGCTTCCATTGCAGGAAAGATGATAATGAACTTTGAGATGAAATTAGGATGGGGCAAAGGTGTCCCCATTCCGCCTCACCCCATCTACATCCCTCCTTCCATGATGGAGCACACACTCCCACCGCCTCCCTCCGGTCTACCTTTCAACGCACAGCCCAGGGAGAGGCTAAAGAACCCCAATGCTCCCCTGCTTCCTCCGCCTAAAAACAAGGAGGAGTTTGAGAAGGTAACTCAGCATGTCATCTTAGGATGTAGTCATGGGTTATTGCAGTGTTTTGATAAATCAGCTGATAAGATGTTAGAATGTAAAGAGCAGAGCAGATTTTACAGAAGTTACTGTGCGTGTTAGTGTTACCTTGTTGATTTAAGCAGCTTTGAACTGTATATAAGTGTGGGTGTACTGTTGAATGAACTGTTAGTGTGTGGGAGATGCTCAGACGTGTTTATGGGTAGTGATTACAGTGCCAGGGGTGTTTGGCCTTGTAGTAAAACTGACAGCAGTAAAGGAAAGTTGTTGTCTATTTGCACTTTGAAATGCATTTTTTATATTTTTCACCTGTTGCCTTTTAACAATACTCACATTCTATGTTTATTATCTGATGTGACTTCATATACAGACTCTGTCGCAAGCCATAGTCAAAGTGGTTATCCCAACAGAAAGGTACATGTTTTTCTTTTTTAAAAATTGGTGTACAAACTTAGAAACTAAACATCCCATAATGAAGCTAAAAGATTGATCTGTTGATCACTGCATGCTACAGGGGGCTGGTCAGTATGGCTGAGCAATGGTTGAGACACTTGTACAGTTTCATCACATTAGTAGATAGAATACTGACTTCTGTTTTGTTCTTTGCTCTTTCACAATCCACCATCACTTCATATTTCTTTTAAACACATAACAAACACATCATTAGAGCGCTTATTACATGTGCTGTAGAGCCACACCTCATTATTCAGTCCATCACAGCCCCATACATCAACATTTAACGGGCTTCTTTATACCTACATGTTACTTTGATACATACATGTCTGCTAATTCTAGATCTGTAGTCGTCAGATTTCGCTCTCTGACCATTGCTCACTCAGACTGTCTTCCCCCTTGGCCTCTGTCACTCTCTCGGGCGCTCAGTAAATCTGGCCCCTTGCCAACCAATCCAAACCTGCCAGCAGTAGCACATATATGACCTTTGACATTGGCCTTGGTGAGCAGCACAAGTTGAACTGTCTGCAGCAGCGAGGGACCTGAAAAGCCTCATGGGATGGATTGGGAAAGTATACAGAATTTTACCCCGTCATTGGTACGATCGGCTCCAATACAAGTAAATGTTATCTGTGTTGTCAAATGAAAGACATCCTTTGTCTTGTTGGCCACTTGAGGCGAATTGTATGCAGCCTGCACCATGTTTACCCACAGAACAATTTGTCACAGAAAGAACCTTAGTGATCCCATTTGCACTGTATTCAGTCATTCCCGATTCCACCAGTAGATTTAACATGTTTAGATTATACTTAGGCCAACAATCCTATACTGCTTTGGTTCTTCCTCACTTCACATTGGCCAGGACATGAGTGGGAATTAAAAGACACTGTACTGATAGACTTTACAGTCAATAAAGTGTCTTTCCAGTGTCTTGCTCTCACTTTCCCAACTTCAGCAGCTTCACTTTTGTGAAATTTGAACGTAGGATTATTCCAAAGAAAGGGTCCAGACGGTGCTATGTAATGCAAACCTGTAGATTTTTAAAGACAGGCATGTAATTGAATGAATTGATGCACAATTAAAACATCTATCTTTACTTTAAATGTTAGCTTTTTAAGAATCAGTTCTTTATGAATAAGTATGTTTGAATGAAACATCATCAGTTGTCATTTTAAGTTTTGATTTTTGCCAGCATTGATGTGTAACATTGGCTTAGAGGCTTAGTCACAGTTATGTTTGACTTCTGCTTGGTCACATGATGCTCTGTCAGTTGTCTCCCCGTAAAGATGGAACATCCAATCCTGTAATGACTCAACCAGAGATGATCAAAACTGGGCTTATCACCAATTCACAGGGAACTCGTTCACATTCATATGATCACCACAGCAGGGCCTGACTGAGTTGATCTATGAAGCGTGCATTATGTCCCATCAGGAGACAACTGTGTTGAGTTTCTAACCACCAAGCATAAATCAAACTAACAGACTTTTGTTAGTGGCCAAAGGTCCGGCCAGTCTGAATCCGTTTGCTTTAACTGTGTTTTTCTTGTAGGAATTTGCTCTCTCTCATCCACCGAATGATCGAGTTTGTGGTGCGTGAAGGCCCAATGTTTGAAGCCATGATCATGAACAGAGAAATCAACAATCCCATGTACAGGTCAGTTCAGTTGCACTTCAAAAAATCCTACATCTTTACTAGGGATGCACCGAAATGAAAATTCTTGGCAGAAACCGAAAATGAGGAAACCAAGGCAGAAAACTGAAAACCTAAATAAATTATGCCAATTATTAGCAGGGAGACTGGGGACAGTTGCAACATTTTGCTCCTTGGATTTGAGATGAAGCCATGCATGTTCTGTTAGTGTTGCACAGGCATTTTCTAGGCTCTCTATCCACAAATGTGACTGTGAAAAAACATCTTTTGTAAGTCCTTAAAGAATTAAGCTTAGAAGATGTATGCCACTTTGTCATGTTTTTTTTTTAAGTCAAAGGGAATATAACAACTGTTTTTTTTTTTTTTGATCAAGGTTTTTTTATTAATATATTACAAGAAAAGTAAACAGTCATTTTCATCGTACAAACTTTTTTCGTTTTTCTCCCCTTCCCCCCCACGTCTCATTACCAGTACCAGAACATACTTGCCAAAAATCAAAAGACAAAACATACATACATGTAAAAATAATAATAATAAAACATAAACACTCCTACATATACTGTATATACACATACATACCTACACAATATACACATACACATACATCTACACATTACACACTAAGATCAATTTCGTCAGCACTTAGAGTCTCAAAGAAAGTCAAGAAAGGTTATAACAACTGTTTAATGCTTTAATGAAAGTAGGTTGTGAAGACAGAAAGGGTAAATGTTATTTATTTGTAAATGCACTGGCCACCCCTGCCTATGTGAGAGTCTCAGTTGGGCCACCCAGGTCAAAAAGCTCTGGACACGCCCCTGCCCCTAGGCCACTCTGTTCTCCTTCTCCTGCGCTGTGCGCCTCTCCGTCTCCAAGAGGGTTGTCCACATCCATCGCAGCCTGGATCATTTCTCGTGTGCGCTGCCTTATTCCCACATCCAAGTAACGATCTTTATAACACGGATCAAGTACAGTCACGATGAAGTGTAGAGGATCCGAATAGATCTCAGTGAAACGTGTGCTGACAGACCCTAAGAGTGTACTTTTCATTGTTTTCACTCCGTGGTCTGTCTCAACCTCTCTGCTTAGAAGACGCTTCAGTGCTGCAATTAAAGGAATAACGTCTGCTACAGATGCATCAGAGGAGCTGATCTCTTTAGTTAGCTGCTCAAAGGGGGCAAGCAGAGAGGGAATTTTTCTCTATTAAGACCCACTGGTGTGAAGTGAATGTCACAGGGAACTCGTGATCTGCGCTGCAGGAATCGCTTTTGTACAAAGCAATCCAGACGCGTTTTTTTTGCTTGTGTCATCACAACATTCTGTTTCGGCCGAAAATCGAAAATGCACTTTTGGGCCATTTTCGGCCCATTTTCGGTGCATCCCTAATCTTTTAGGGTCTCTAACCCTTTTAGCAGGTTTTGCAGTTATTTGTGTATGTTAATGTTTTTGTGACGTTCCAGGTTTCTATTTGAGAACCAGAGTCCGGCACATGTATACTACCGGTGGAAGCTCTACTCCATACTACAGGTTCGAGCTCTTATTTTTTTTAAATTGTGCAGAATGTGAGCAGAAGAACACATTCCTTTACTCACCGTCAATGACTCATCCCTCAGGGTGAAGCACCAGCCAAGTGGCGAACAGACGACTTTAGGATGTTCAAAAATGGCTCTCTGTGGCGCCCACCTCCTCTTAATCCGTACCTCCATGGTCCTTATGATGACGGTGAAGAAGAGGAGGACGAGGAGGAGGGCAGCAAGAAAGGCTGCTTAAAAGAAGAGTAAGACATTTTCCTGCTTTCAGCCAAAAACTCTAACTTGTGTGTGAATCATCAGCTGTTTAACGGATGCCTGTTGTCTCTACAGAGAGCGGGACAAACTGGAGGAGATGCTGCGTGGTTTAACTCCAAGGAGAGGAGACATAGCAGAAGCCATGTTGTTTTGTTTGAGCCACGCGGAAGCAGCTGAAGAGATTGTGGAGTGTGTCACAGAGTCTCTCTCTATCCTCAAGACCCCTCTCCCTAAGAAGGCAGGATGACCCCTGAAACAAGCCATGAATTCCTGTCACTTAAGACATGCTGGCAGGACATTTAGAACTAATTCATGTCTTCTTTTACATTTCAGATCGCACGGTTATATCTAGTTTCTGATGTGCTGTACAACTCTTCAGCCAAAGTCTCCAACGCGTCTTACTACAGAAAATAGTGAGTATTTTTATGTTGTTTGAGATCGTTTCACACAGCAGCATCAGTTTATGAATGTTGTTCTCAAATCAATACTTTGTTTTCTTCTTAAACAGTTTTGAGGCAAAGCTCTGCCAGATTTTCGCCGACCTCAACAACACGTATAAGTCGATACAGGGCCACCTTCAAAGTGAAAACTTCAAGGTACCAAACAGCCAAACCCTTCATAGTAAACATAAGAATCCTTAATAATAATCAACACTATCAGCATGTCATCAAAAGTATATCATTTGACCATCCTCGTCTTTGTTCTTCTTCTTCGGCAGCAACGTGTCATGTCATGTTTCCGTGCCTGGGAGGACTGGGCCGTGTACCCAGACCCCTTCCTCATCAAGCTGCAGAACATCTTCCTGGGTCTAGTGAATCTGGCTGCAGAGAAGGAGCCTGTTGTTGTCATTGTGGAGGTAAAAAAAATAATCATCCTTCACAATAACTTAGTTTTTCAAAAACCTCTCCCTTCAGTTCAGTCTCACATGAGTTTTCATGTCCTGTCTCCCCCCCAGCCTGAACTAGTAGAGGACATAGACGGAGCTCCAATAGGGGAGTACATGGATGGCACCCCACTGGAGGATGTGGATGGGATGCCAATCGATGCAGGGCACATTGATGGAGCTCCCATTGATGGAGCCCCTCTGGATGACCTAGACGGCGTTCCTATTAAGGCTTTGGAAGAAGACATTGATGGAATCCCTTGTGAGTGATGCAAGCGGACAAAGGATTGTTGTATCAAGTGTTTTAATGCTGATTAGAGATTAAAGGTAGCTAGAAGACAGTTGAGTATCAGTTCACATCAGGGATGGTTCAAATTGGTAGGTGAAGATTTAATCAAAGGCACTATCTACGTGTAACTATTCATATGTGTGTAATACTGTGACTTCAGTGTATTATGACACCCCTAATGATGATATCAGTCCCTGTGTTGTCAGGTTTTTGCCTAACTTTCTCATTTCCATCTTTTTCCCCCCCAGTGGATCAGTCAAAGGAGTCGACCTTTAAGGTTGCTCCCTCCAAATGGGAAGCAGTGGATGAGGCCGAGTTGGAATCTCAAGGTCAGGCGCCAAACTACTCCTGCAAGTTGCCCACATTACAAGCTTTCTTCTAATAACAAAAATAGTCCCTCTTACCTGTTCAATTGAATTCACTTACCTTTTTTATGTTTAAACCTTAGCTGTGACTACATCGAAATGGGAGATGTTCGAGCAGCCGGAAGAGGCCAAAAAGTGAGTTTGATTTGAGACATTTTTAAATTTGTTTAGTACTTGGGGTGGGAATTGATAAGATTTGATCAATGTCAATGCCATTCTCGATTCTGCTTACCAATCCAATTCCTTATCAATTCACCTAACGATTCCTGGGTATTTTTTTGAGGGGAAAAAAGTAGTTCTACAGTCTTCCGCACCAAAAGGAACCATTTTATTTTTTTCCAAAATTATGTCTGCACAAGACTCAAAATGAACATATTCAACTTGAACAGACTGAACAATAGGTTGACCTCATTCTCGGCCGCGTGAGTCCGGACGCGGGCCCTGGAGTCTGGATGAAAAGACTTTGAATTTGGAGAGAAAAAACTCTTTTCCTCCAGGGGTCATCACAGAGGTATTTTACCCGCTCTCGGTGCCTCATTTTTGGCCGTGTGAGTCTGGACATGACCCCTGGAGCCTGGAGGAAAATACTTTGATGTTTCCTCGTGGTTGAAGGAGTTCTGCGTTGCAGTGTGTGATGTAATGCAACGGACCATGACGTGACGTTGTGCTGGGAAATGAATTGTTAAGAATAATTGATAACATTTGAGGTGTACAATTCCGATGGAATTGATCAATTGGAATCAGTTCTAAGTCGGACCCGGTTTTCGATTCCCACCCCTATTTAGTGCTGTTCTTCAAATACTTCAATGCAGCCTTTACATTGTTAATAATGGGTTCCACTCTGCAGGGATGACGAGGACAGCGATTACGACGACCGGAGCCCTCGCTCAGATGAAAATCAAAGCTACTCCAACCCCGTCAGAGACGACCCTGATTTCAAGGCCAAGCTGTCTGAAATGAACGAGGAGAAACGCACCAAGCTCAGGGAGATAGAGGTGCTTAACCACAGCATATATACTTTAATTTCAGGTGTTCTGTGAGCAGTTCAAATGCATAATTTAAAAACTTATCTATATGTTGTTCCAGGTTAAAGTCATGAAGTTCCAGGATGAGCTGGAGTCTGGAAAGAGGCCCAAAAAGCCTGGTCAGAGCTTTCAGGAGCAGGTGGAGCACTACAGGGACAAACTGCTACAAAAGGTAGTGAGCTGCTCTCTCCAGATCAGGTGACGCTGAATACAGATGTGTAGAAATGGGATCACTGACTGTGTTCCTTTGACTGTAGGAAAAAGAAAAGGAGAAACTTGAGCGGGAGAAAGAGAGAGAGAAGAAAGAGAAGGAGAAAGCTGAGGCACGGTTGAAAGACTTGAAGAAGGAGAAAGAGGAGGACACGCCAACCAGGAAAGACAGGTGAGATCACCTATTTGCAGTCCACTTATCACACATGTTTTCAGAGGTTTATTTATACTCTGGGTTTGTTTACTTTCCCAATCTTAAAACCACTGCCTCTCTTTAATTGATAGGAAGCGGCGTCACAGTGGGTCACCCAGCCCCACTCGGAGTAGCAGCAGACGAGGCCGGTCGTCGTCACCCCGTTCAGAGCGCTCGGAAAGATCAGAACGCTCCGACCGCTCATACTCTAAAGACACATCCTCACGCGCTACACATAAAGACTCCCCGAGATCCAGCAACAAGAAGTCATCAAAGAGGTAAGACGATCCGCCCAGTGAGTCCTCCTGCAGCTTTACAGACACTCGGGTTAAGAATGCATCTGCAATGAATTAATGTTTTTCTCTCCACCAGATCTCCCTCACCTCGCACACCCAAAAGATCCAGGAGGTCACGCTCCAAGACGCCCAAGAAATCAACGAAGAAGTCTCGCTCTAAATCAAGGTCTCCTCACCGGTCTCACAAAAAATCAAAGAAGAGTAAACACTGACACGTCTTTTTCTTCAACCTCCAAACCAGCCTTCTCTCCCTCCCCTCCCGGTCTCCCTCTCTCTGCGCCGTGTTGTAAAAATGATTGACTGATCAGGCAGCTGAAGATCTCTGCCCTCATGTTGATGTAAAGACAATGATGAGTGAAGGGTCCTGCATGGGTTTCCATCTGGTGTATCAAATGGATGGGGCCGTTGCTGTTTTATATTGTACAAAAAAATAATAATGTGCTTGTGTGTCCTGATTCCCCGTCACCTCACAATGGAATTCATCCATGTGGTAGACCACACCCGTTCTGAGTGTGATGACTTAAGTCATATTCATGCTGTCATTTTCTGTTTTTGTAGTTCACATTAAAAAGGAATTCCTAATAAAAATGAAAGTGTCATTTTTAAATTAAATGATGAAAAATCACAACCTTTTAATGGAATCTTTTATACAAAGTGAGCTGCATTACAATATTTACAAGTATGTTCAATCATTTACACTGTGGGGATTTTGGCAGTTAGATATGCAAGATTTTAAGGAAACATGATTTTGTAGTAGATAAGGCACGACAACTGCAAGAGATTTTCTTAAGGCAAATTTCGTGGCGACTTGTTTTACATCACTACAGTTTGGCCTGTGCTTTTTTCAGCTGGTCCCTCAGTTCTAAACCAGCAATTGAAGAAAGATGCACTTCATCCGGTCCATCAGCAATCCGTAGAGTCCTCACATAAGAGTACCTAAGAGAAATTCAGCAGTTATTAGCATCAGGTAGAACATTAATTTAAGATAAGATAAACTTTATTGTCCCCGGGGGGGGAATTTGTCATGGACATAAGTGCAGTGCTGCTCAAAAACAATACATTCATTCAACATACAATAACAATAAGATACCAATGTGGCAGTAAAAAAAAGCAATATCATATGAGCATTACTGCAGAGTAAGTGAATCCTCACTACTAATACAAGAGCGTTATGTTGGTGCAGATTGTTAAGTAGAGTGATGGAAGTAGGGAGGAAGGAGAGCTTGAAGCGATTACTTTTATATCTGCTCGCTCTGAACCGTCTTCCAGAGGGCAATATTTCGTATTCTTAATAAAGGACATGTGAAGAGTCCTTCAAGATTTTTTGTGCCTGATTGACAACAGTTTTTCCAAAGATAGTTTGAAAGGACAGGTCATTTTTCTTATAAATCACTTTCATGGCACATTTAAAAGTTTTTCGATCTTAGATTTACATTTAACAGATGGAGGGCCAAACCAGGCTGCCATCCCATATCTGATCAGACTTCCCATGACAGCGTTATAGAAGGTCAACATCACACTCGTACTTACACCAAACAATCTGAGTCTACAAAGAAAATGCAGTCTTTGAGCCAATTTGGCTCACAAGAAATCAACATGAACATTCCACTTTAACAAGTTATCCATCTGAATACCCAAATACTTAAAAGAATCTACCTGCTCAATAAGACCATCACTACTTAAAACAGAGTCATGTGATCTGACTGCCCTGGGGTCAAATATCATCTCTTTAGTTTTGTTTGTGTTCAGAATAATTTAATGCTATATCTCATTTCTGTGTGGGTTGAATAAAGGAAACTTACAACTGGGCAAGTGGGACATCTCCTGACACACCTGCACCTCCATATACTTGTATAGCAATGTCCACCACCTTACAGGCCATCCTGGCTGCTGCCACCTTGATCATGGCAATCTGAGGACACACCACAAAGATTAAAGAGACGGGATAAAGTATGATGAAGTTAGGTAGCAATCACATTAAACATCATATGATTTGATTCCGTATTCTCAATTTAGACTTGTAAACTTCCATTTGTTAATGGACCTGAAACTGCTTTTAAAATATGAAATTCAAAAGTCACTTTTTCATAAGACAAGAACAGTGTTGCACTAGTCTTTTGCACCTACTGCAAAAACAGTAACAGTACAGATTAGGGATGTCAACAGTTAATCAACTATGGCTTAATGGATTGTCAAGAACTTACTCAAACACATTTTTTTGTTTCGATTTTATATCACGTTGAACAAACATCATGTGGTCTAACATTTCGTTCCTATCAGTGAGGTGTTTTAAGTTTAAAGCATGTTTGGATGTGAATCAGTTGACTGAAGGTGTTGCTCACAGCGGAGATGTTCAGCTGGGGGCTGCAGCTGAGTGACAGGTCTCCAAGAGCGCTTTTTTTCTCCGCCCACGGACTGATTATGACCATAGACTATAAATAAAAATGGACAGCGTTGCTCCGCCTCTTCTCGTACAGTTCTGAAGCCAAAAAATCCTGCTCCTGGGCGCAGCCATTGTGCAGCCAGAGCCTGCAAAGCCACTGTAATAAGCTTCGCCCTACAGCGTAGCGACACAAGACGCTGCGTGTCGTTTGAAGTTTCCCTCTACAGCGACTGTGAATCAAAGGAAACCTGGAAGTAAAACCCCGCTTTTTTAAACTCTAATAACTAACGAAAAATAAACTTTTCAGAAAAAAGAGGCCTTGGACACAAAACAGTCAAATACTAACTACATATCACCACAGAAAATGAATGTGAGAAACATTCAACGTGTACTTATTTTTTAAAGTTTGACTGCTCCCCCAGACAGGTTTTTTGACCTATACTGCAGCCAGCCACCAGGGGGCAGATACTCCCCTGGAAGCTTCACTTCCAGCTGAGCGAGATGCACCTCTGATTATGACCCGTTGCGCCCCTGGCTGACACCTGACCACATACACATGTTTATTTTTCTCAATAAGAACGAGTAGACAGAAAACTGGACACTGAGAGTCTAAAACATGATTCTGCTCTGTTCTCTTGTTGCAGTGAATCCACATGTTGAAGTCTGAGCCTTCACTATCATGACTGTGTGTCAGCGGAGATCATGAGCCTGCTCCACATGTTGATATTCAGCGTGTTTAACATTTTATACGCCTCAATACGATCTGTAGCTATTTAATACTATCATTTGTCGTGAAGGAAAATTTGATTCAGGGGGAAAAAAACGTATTTGGCATTGTTTTTGACAAGAAATTTTTTTACTTTTTTTTATGCTTAATCGATAATTGATCGTTAACACTTCTAAAGACCGATCACGGAAAATACTTGAAATTTGCATCCCTAGCACAGATTAATAGCTAGTCTATATATTTGTTCGATCAATGTAAATTTTGAACCCAGCTGTTTCTGTCCCCAAAACACTCTGGACAGTGTCACCTGTTTGCGAGCAGCACGGCTGCCAACTGTATCCAGAGCACGAGCAGCCTGTAGAGTCAGCAACCGGGTCTGTTCTATCATGAGACGACACTCTGCGATCCAGTGAGCGACTACTTCCTGCACAAAAACACAGGACAGAGAGCAAACTGAGTCAAGCTGTATTTAAAAGTCTCTCCACCAGGTGTCGACAGCAGGACAGACTTCTCTTCAAGCTGAAGTGACAGGCTGGTAATTAAAAACTAAGAGCAACCTTTGTTCAGCGTCCACTTACATGTTGGTACAGCTTCTTTCCGAATGTGCTCCTGGATGCAGCCCTCTGGCAGAGCAACTCTAGCGCGAGTTCTGCTGCACCAACAGCTCTCATGCAGTGGTGCAGGCGACCCGGTCCAAGACGACCCTGGGCGATCTCAAACCCCCGGCCCTCTCCTGGAAACACACAGGGACACAAAAGGAAGAGGGTAGTTGTATCTCTGACCTACTAGCCTGGAAATCTGAATTATTTTATGTCCCAACACGATAACGAAATGATAAGACAATATATTTTATGGCTTTATAGCTGTAGCTCCAAATGAGGAAGTAACACGGAATGAGTAAAAACACGCAGTAAAGTCTCTTACCTAGGATAATGTTGGCAGAGGGGACACGTACGTTTTCAAAGTGCACCTCAAAGTGTCCACCGTGGATGGCATCTGTGCACAAAGAAACAAAGGTGGGAACATTGTTTGAACTGGTCAGAAAGGCTGGAAAAGTGAAATGAAAGTGTGAGACGACAGTCTTCCTACCATCCTGTCCAAACACAGTGAGCGGCCTGACGAGCTTCACACCTGCTGTCTCCATGGGGACGAGGATCATACTGTGTTGGCCGTGCCTGAGAAACAAGAATGTCATTTTTTCTTTTTGTTTAAAATCTTTTATTCCACAATCACTGTGAAGATGTTTTTTCACACTGATGAGGAGAATCTGCAGATTTATTTATCTGCCTCCTTTTTTTTTTGCAAACAGGGTTGGGTGTGCCCACAGCTGACAAACTAAGAAGAAAAGTGTATTACATATCATGGGTGCGGTTGCTTCTAGTGTTGTTTTTATTAACTTCTGGAGTAGTTGTAACCGATGCGGCTGGGATAAACAGACCAGTGCCAGTTACCTTGTAGCCACAGGATTAAACTGATACAGTTCTCTATGACTAGTCAGACAAACATTTGATCAAACACAAAGAACAGGTGCAGTTGTTAAAGTGCATGTAATTACTGAGAAGCAAAGCCTGTTTCTCACCTAAGTTCATGTTGGCGATGAAATTAGCACAGATGATGTACAATCAAGCAGAAATTAATTTATATTAAAAAATGGATATCCTGAGTTTTATTTATTTATTTATTTATTTATTCATTTAACCAGATGAGACCCTTTGAGATCAAGACCTCATTTACAATTTGTATCAAACAACTGTGTTTACTCTTTTTATATCATAAAGACAAAAGAAACTACCCAAGAAACCATAAATTCTGCAAGGGTAAGTAAACTTAGGAGCACAACTGTATATACAGACAGTATGTAGAAACGATCAATCATTTAAAAGTGCAACTAATTTGCAAATAAAGTGCAATTTGTGATCACAAAAACAGCATTTAAAACAGTTTGATGCATGACAGGAAGCTTGCACAAATACATGTATGTCACACTCAGCACTGACCTGCTCCTTACATCTGGAGAGCCGCTCCTGCACATCACTATGGCAACTTTGCATTTGGGATTTCCAGCACCTGCAGGAAACAACAACACAAAATAAGATTTTTAATAACAAATGTCAAAATGAACCACTGAACTAACTCAAATTAATGACAAGGTTTGATACAAAATAAACATTTATTTAAGTAATGCTGACATAGTTTGTTGTTCAAGGAGCACAATGAGAACTGTAGCTTTAAATAACATGAATCACTGATAGGGAACAATGACTGAAAAGAGAAAAAAAAATGTAACCGATATTCTTCTTGATCAAATTTCCCTCCACCATGCATACTCTGTTAAACAGGTGGGTTTTTTTAAAAGAAAGTTTCCATGACTTTCCAAAACCTCCTCAGGGCTGGAAACGGATATTTTAAAATTCCATGACTCCTCCAGTTTTCATGACCGCATGAACTCTGTCAATAGGACAAACAAATGTTTTCAGCCTGACTCTGTCCTTGACCGTTTCACAACGCACTCAGAATCAGAATCAGAATCAGAATCAGCTTTATTCGCCAAGTATGCTTGAACACACAAGGAATTTGACTTTGGTAAACTGTGCTCTCTTTGTACAAGGCATAAGAATAGGAATAAGAATAAGAACTACAATAAAAAATAAAATGAAAATATAATAACAATAACCTTAGCTATAAATACAAAGAAACAACAAATAGGCATGACTAATATGTACAGGCTAAAATAATATGATAAAGTGCAGTGGTGAGTTGCAGAGGTAGTTTTACATTATAAAATAGAAGTTAAATAATACAAAAAATAGAAATATGGAATTCTGCTTGAGAATTGTTGCATTGTATATCTACATGTATATTTACAGAGAGTATTTATCTGACAGGTATGACACTGTTATGGTTTAGTGTTCATCAGAGTGACAGCCTGGGGGAAGAAACTGTTCTTATGGCGGGTTGTTTTGGCGCACAGTGATCTGTAGCGCCTGCCGGAGGGGAGGAGTTTGAAGAATTTGTGTCCAGGGTGTGAGGGGTCAGCGGTAATGCTCCCTGCCCGTTTCCTGGCCCGGGACCGGTACAAGTCCTGGATGGGGGGCAGGTCGACACCGATGATTTTCTCTGCAGTCCTTATAGTCCGCTGCAGTCTGTGTTTGTCTAGTTTGGTTGCAGAGCCAAACCAGACAGTGATGGAGGTACACAGAACAGACTGGATGATGGAGGTGTAGAACATGATCAGCAGCTCCTGGGGCAGGTTGAACTTCCTGAGCTGACGCAGGAAGTACATCCTCTGCTGGGCCTTTTTTCTGATTGTGTCTATGTGGGAGGTCCACCTCAGGTCCCGGGAAATAGTGGATCCCAGGAACCTGAAAGAGTCCACAGTAGACACAGTGCTGTTCAGGATGGTGAGGGGGGGGAGTGGGGGGGGGCTTCTCCTGAAGTCCACTGTCATCTCTACCGTCTTGAGCGGGTTCAGCTCCAGATGGTTCTGACTACACCAGAGGGCCAGCTGTTCCACCTCCTGTCTGTAAGCAGACTCGTCTCCGTCCTGGATGAGACCGATGACGGTGGTGTCGTCTGCAAACTTCAGGAGTTTCACCGAGGGGTCTCCTGAGGTGCAGTCATTGGTGTAGAGGGAGAAGAGCAGTGGGGAGAGAACACATCCCTGTGGGGCGCCAGTGCTGATGGTCCGGGTGCTGGATTTGATGCTCCCCAGCCTCACCTGCTGTCTCCTGTCCGTCAGGAAGTTGGTGATCCACTGACAGATGGAGGCCGGCACTGTGAGCTGGGTG
Organism: Notolabrus celidotus; assembly: GCF_009762535.1. Taxonomy (NCBI): domain Eukaryota; kingdom Metazoa; phylum Chordata; class Actinopteri; order Labriformes; family Labridae; genus Notolabrus; species Notolabrus celidotus. The sequence goes on from NC_048288.1 coordinate 20,517,705, forward strand.
AGTTTCTGGTGCAGGATGTCTGGTATGATGGTATTGAACGCAGAGCTGAAGTCCACAAACAGGATCCTAGCGTAGGTCCTGGGGGAGTCCAGGTGATGCAGGATGTAGTTCAGACCCATATTGACTGCATCCTCCACCGACCTGTTAGCCCGATAGGCAAACTGCAGGGGGTCCAGCAGGGGGCCTGTGATGTCTTTCAGGTGGCTCAACACTAGTCTCTCGAAGGACTTCATGACCACAGACGTCAGGGCGACGGGCCTGTAGTCATTGAGTCCTGTGATGGTGGGTTTCGAGAAAAACGCAACAAGTACGAGAGAGCGCAGTACCAGGGCGACCGTCCGTGGCGCCATCTTGGATGGGAAATAACGTTTGTTGCCTACTAGGAAGTGCATGGAGCCGGGGGCCCGATTGGTAGCAGCTAAACCTTCCTGATATTCCTGATTTCGAGATTCTAGTAACATTCACTTTGTTGCAGAGTAGATTTGTTGGAGTGAACATTAAGATTTATCTGACTATTTGGTGGATAAAATTATTCTCTTGTCTGTAAAAGCGGCCACTAGAGGGCAACGTCACATATGATTTTACAATATATCACATCAATAAGATACAGTAGCAATAAGACAAGATAGTTAAAGCTGACACAGTGAGAATGGGAAAGTGTAGAGCACTCTGGAATGTCCCAGAGTGTGAGGAGTCAACTTTCAGACAGTCTCCCATGCGTCCTTGATTCCCCAAGGCCAAGACAGGGTGACCAATGGTCCTCCTTCCTGTTTATACGTCTGTCCGAGTGGTGAAATTGTCCCCTAAGCAGTACATGTGGGTCCCAGACAGCCACAGATGTGACTGTCAGTATTCACAGTTTAGAGAATCACAGCATGAGTGCATGACAAAACAAATACACACACATTCAATCGCAAGCCATCAGATGGGAAGCATTTGAACTTCTTCTCTGATTGTGAACATTTAAACAAACATTCAGTGATTATGCTGGCACTGCAGCAAAGCACGCTAAGCTGACACCCAAAATACACACACCCAGAACACATCAGTAAAAGTCTGTTAGGCTGTGGGGCAGGTTGGGCTTCCCTGTGAACTCTCACATAAGTCTTGTGGACTGTGGCACAAGGTGAGCCCTGCTGTGGTGCCTGAACATGTCCAATCACTACAGGAATGAAAACAAACCTCTCCAGATTTGTGATGTGTTTTTCTGGGAATGTGGCATCCAGTGACAAAAAAAATAAATCTCACATGTCAGGGTGGCATTCTTCAAAAATGAATTCCTCTTTGTTTAATCTGAAACGGTAATAGACCTTCACTTTATTTGATTTTATTGAGTATTTTACAGAAACATAAAGAAAGGAGAAAATAAAATAGACCATCAGAGGGTGAAGAATTTATATGGAAATAAAGTAAGAGAGTAATATTCTTCAGAAAGAGAGAGGGAACCAAAAGCATTTATAGAAAGTGTAAATCAAAAGTGTCTGAAACATGGCTTAAGTCCCTGAACACAACACGCTACAGCAAACCAGAAATGACTGCATTCCAGCCAACCACAGTAAACACTGAGCATTGGAAACAGGGTATTATGGGATGTTAATTCATACCCTCCTTCCATCCTTTATTTTCTGAGGTGGAAAAAAACCCTGTGCAGTATAAAGAGAGGAGGATAAAGTTCCCATCTTGTCTGGGATCTTTCTTTGTATGCGTCTTTGCACTACACAAAGACGTTAGCTTCAGAGGAATTTTTATTTATCCCCTTCTCCAGCAACATAAGGAGTTCTTAAAGACACAAACACACGCGCACATACGCACGTGCTCAGAGAGCTACGTGTCCAAAGAGAGGTGTTCCTACAGACTCAGCAGGGAGAGAGAGAGAGAGAGAGGGAGGGAGGGAGGGAGGGAGGGAGGGAGGGAGAGAGAGGGAGTGACGGGTGGAGAGGGAGAAGAGGACAGTCATAATAACCCTGTGCTGCATACAGCTCATCTACTCTGGATTCACACACACTGTTTGTGTGATTACAAAGGGAGACACATCATCCACTTTATTATTCAAACTAAAGGAGCAGACACACGGTAAGAAAATAGAACACTTCTAGATTTATTTTTTTGAATATCTATGACAAGCAGAATGTAAAACTGACACTGGAAGGTCATTTATTTGACCTGCTTCACCACATTATGTGCAGGCAGTGTTATTTTGTATTTGTACTGTTTGGACCTCCTGGTTTTTATGCATGTTTTGTTCATTCTGAAGTATCTACAGTTACTTTTAAAATGAATAAATAAACTTAAAACAAACTGTTTCTTACATAAAGTTCCTAACACCATAATGGAAGAAACGAGACACAACTCGTTCCAATAACTGTTAGTGACAGGTTCACTGTAATGATAGGTGAACAGTCAAAGTCCTGCTCAGGACGCTTTATGGCTTTATTCAAACCACCGTGAGGTAATGATAACAAACTATAATTAGACAGCTGTGTTTTTGTTTTGATCTTATTCATTTCCTCAGTGAGAGTTTTCTTTCTTGGGCACACAATTATTCATTAATTACTATTGTTATCATTTAATCCAGCTTCTGCTTTTTTCTTCTTTTTTTCTTTCTTACAGTAATTAAAATTAATGCACAATGTGTGGTGAAAATGTAGATGAAAAGGTCACCAAGCAACAAAAAAAACTACAGTAATATAAATAAATTAACCCTCCTGTTATGTTGCGGGTCAAACTGACCCCTTTTTAAAGTCTATTTTAGGTAATATATGCCTTCCAAACCAGCTAAATGCAGCATAAAAATCTGGGCAGCATGTGACAGAAGAGGAGTCGTGTTCATTTATCAACATCACTTCATAAATTTAAAATAAAATAAACAAAAATCTTTGTCATGTAAAACTATTGTATTCATATTTAGGGCTTTCCAATGTACATTAAAAAAAGTTTTAACATGAATTTTAATGAAAATCGAGTGAGTTATCCTCATTGAACCATGATCTGTGAGAATTAAAGAACACCAATGGACTAAATCTTGATTTAAATGGTTAGTAATGGAGTTAAAATTTGATTAAAATAAATGTTTACTGGGATCTTATGGGGTTCTGACACTTTTGGATAATTGAAAATATGCCCTGGGTCAAATTGACCCAGGAACATTATTGCTGTTCCAGAGAAACGAACATAACAGGAGGGTTAAAGTTGATTATAATTGATGTAATGTATTAAAAAAGCAAGATTTCTGATGCTGTAAAAGGTTTGTTTACATCTTTTATGATCGGCTAACAGCAATAAAAAAGCTTTATTATACTGCAGCGGACAATCAGTTCATTTATTGTTCATTAGTTAAAGCCCATGTGAGGAGTTTTTTTTACACTGCAAAAACTCCCAACTAAGCAAGTGTTTCTTTATTATGTCTTGTAAAAAAAAAAAACTCAATATGAGCCACATTTATAATTAAAAGAATATCTCTATTCAAGAAACTTAACAAGTACATTTTGCTTAGTAGATTCTTGTCTTGTTTCTTGTTTGTACTATCTTAAAGATTCATATTTGTTATGTGTATGTGGCGTATACTAAGATAAATTGTCAAGTGTTTATTTGCTGATGGTCAGTCGGACTTTGTATTTAAAAGAGACATCACTCTAAATGACAGTTTGTTTCATAACCAGAGTGAACTTTTCTATATTGCAGTTTTTGATGCTGTAATACTGTATGATTAAGAGCACACTGGAAAAAAAAACTGCCTCTTTTTATTTCTTTACTTTTCCTCCAACAAATATTCACAGTGAGTATCAGATTTGACTGTTTGAAGAAGACAGGAAGAGATTTATTATCAGAGAACACTACCTGCGTATGTTCAGGACAAGATCAGCAAAGAGAGATGAGGTATTGCTTGGTCCACATTGTGCACAAAAAACAACATCAATGGAGAGTTCCTTATAGGAGCTTTAAAGGAGTAATTATTATTTTCATTGTGTGTATAGCAGCAGGTAAATAGGTTGTGAATCTGAGCAAAGACAACAGCATTAATAGCCCAAATGAAATGGCAATCTCAGCCCCAGATGAGCACTGCAAATTCTTTATACTACATCTTACATTTGGCCTCTCACTGCTATTTTATTTCTGTACATAGCTTGTGAGGAGGAGTGGAAAACTACATTAAAGACATAAAAATAAACATCCATCATGCTCCACTTCCATATGAAGCCCAGCTGTTGCCAGCTCTGGAATATTTCACATTTTTCTGTCTGTTAAATGAACATCTGTGTCAGTACCTCCTCCTCCCATACCAGGGTTAAAGACTTCTTATACAACACACCTGGATGTTTTCCATAAAACTACTGTTGTCATCATAGCAGTGATTGGATGATGTCAAAAGGATCCTGATATCCAGAGTAATCCCAAGCACAAACATTGTGTCCTCAGCCAGGAGTTGAATCATAGATCACGTAACGTGTTTTGCTGCTGGACATCAGAGACTGTTTCATTCTTACTTAAGCTCAATAAAATACAATTTCAATGACGTTGATATCCAAGGGAACTCCCAACTCCAAAGTTCCACCTCAGTTTGATCAAGATACTCTCAAGAGACTTCATCCTAAGCAACAGGAATGATCTAATCTGACTGGAGCCAGTGACGGTAACTATGTACACCCTCACACACACAGAGCGGTGTGTTTACTTGACCACGGAAGACAGAACATCACCGTCTGCAGAGAACAGCAGCGGAGGGGATGTTAACAACAACAAAGGGTAGTCTGGATGAAAGTCTGACTTCAATGGGATGTCCTGTTGAACACAAACAGGCCTCATATAGTAACAGAAACATCCTGGATTGGATTCTGGGAAAAGACCTTAGATGCACTTTTGTGTCATCCTCATCCCGCACTTCCTGGCTTCCTTGACTTTGTCCATCCCCTGCTGAACCGGTCCTGAATCAAGTTCTGCCACTTCCCCTAAAAAAATGACTAACAACCTGCTGAATTCTAAGGTTTCTATGCAGGTCTCATACCCCCTGTTTTCTGTCAGACTTGTGTTGACTGGGGTTAATCATGCCCACACACAGTCCAGACAGACAGACAGGCTTAAGCCATTAGGGAAACCACGCGGGAGGGATTCCTTTCATGCACGACGCACGCTGATCTCTATTTGCCTGTTTCGCATGGAAGCAGCTAATGGTTAACAAATGCCCCATCTCTTGTCGTGTTATAAAATAAACACATAAATTCCACTTATCACAGAACGACCAACAAACAACACTAAAACTGTTTTCCACATTTCAAACTAAGACTAATGCTTCTCTTGTTTGTTCTCCGTTTCCCTCAGCAGAAAGAAATGGATGACTTCTATTACGACGATGAGGACTCCAGCCTGAATGACAGTTATGATTACAGCTTTGAACACAGTGTTTGTGATAAAGAGGCGGTGCGATCCTTTGGAAGTGTCTTCCTCCCGATCATCTACGCCATTGCCCTGGTGGTCGGCCTGGCTGGGAATGCCCTGGTTATTGTGGTCTACGCGTCAAAAGTGCGACTACGAACCCTAACAGATATGTGCATCCTCAACCTGGCCGTTTCCGATGTGCTGCTCCTCTTCACCCTGCCTTTCTGGGCGGCTGATGCCGTTCATGGCTGGAGGCTGGGCTCGGCGGCCTGCAAGATCACCTCCTTCCTCTACAGCACCAACTTCAGCTGCGGCATGCTGCTGCTGGCGTGTATCAGCGTGGATCGCTACCGCGCTGTGGCCCATAACCCGACAGGCAGAACAGGGAGCGGAGCCCGAACAAGGAAGCAGTGGCTCCTGGTGTGTTTGGTGTTGTGGGCTGTCGCCTGCTTCCTCGGCCTTCCTGAACTCGTCTTCTCCACAGTGAAGCACTCGCACCACAGGCTGGCGTGCACTGCCATCTACCCGCCCAGCATGGCCCGGCCTGCAAAGGCCGCCCTAGAGTTACTGGAGGTCACCCTGAGGTTCCTGCTCCCTTTCTTTGTCATGGTGGTGTGCTACAGTCTGGTGGGGCGGGCACTGAGCAAGGCTGTTGGGGTGAGGAGAGACAGGAAGTGGCGTGCTCTGCGGGTCCTTCTTGCTGTGGTGGCTGTGTTCCTGCTCACACAGCTGCCCTACAATGTGGTCAAGCTGTGCCGTGCTATGGACATCATCTATATGCTGGTGACCGACTGTGAGGTCAGCAAAGGTCTGGATCGTGCCCTTCAGGTGACTGAGAGCCTGGCGCTGGCACACGCCTGCATCAACCCCCTCCTCTACGCCTTCATCGGATCCTCCTTCAGGGGACACGTGCTCAAAGTCGCCAAGCACCTTGGACAGCGACTTGGGAAACACCCCAGACACCCTAAAGAGGAGCCTGCAGTGGAGATTGCACTCCATATGCACAATCAAACGCAATCACAGTCTGGTTCTGAAGACCAGGACACCAGCACCTTCACTATCTAAGACTCAAACCATGTATCTGTTTTACTCTAAGCACCTACAATACAATATTTGTTTATGTACAAAATTTACTATTTTAAAGGCACAAAATAGACTTTCATATCCATAAATACTGATTGTAGTGTCATATATATTTATGTACAGGACGTTTTTATGCACCTAGTAAGCACAGTGTTTTGTATAGATGATGTATTTTGTTCAATAAAAAGAAAAATTTTGAATAATCAACGTGTCGCAATTTCACACAGCTGAAATGCTCTGAGTGGTTTGGTGGTTCTTGGCAACAAACCTCTCCCACACAACAGTCTGTGCCGCCTCCTACAAGATCATCTGCCTCCTATTCTATTCCATCCTGTGGCTGTGGGACGAAAGGAGGGGCCGCTTGATTGCACAGTGAGTTCGAAAAAGATTAAACAAACAAACAGAGAAGCAAGCAGCAGGGGTCTAACATTTTAAGTATCATATCAAAGCTGTCTTAATCAAACCACTCTGGAAGGTCTGGAAGACAAGCCCAGCCAATCAAGTGACGCCTCCTGAGCAGATCTGTAACAGAGAGCTCATGAAGGTAAATAATGTCTCTGTTTACAATTCCTTCCATTTGCAGTATCTGTTAGTCATCTTCTTTCCACTGTAATTTCTTACAGCTTGGATGAGTGGAAGCTAAAAAAAATACATGCACCAGAGTTTAGGCTACAACTCCTACAGTCTGGACACAGAGGAATGACTGTTTCTCTACTTTACAGGGAAATAAAACTATAATAAGGATTCTATTCTGCTAACACTGTAAAAGGGGATTTTAGGTTTTAGTCACCTCAGCTCACTTTCTTAAGTCAGTTCAACTTAAATGTCAGTTTTACTTGAAATATCAAGTAAAATAGTGTCCAACTAATCAGTCCAACCAGAGTAGTTCAGGTAACATAGATTTCCTTGTTGATACAACTAGATATAAGTATGGCCCCTGCACAAATGCACAGGAAACCCCTTATAGTCACTGGAGTGACCAACCTTTACAATACCATGTGCAGCAAGAGACACTCGGTTTGGATCAATGTTTTAATACTTTTCTGCATGCAGTGCAGAAGTGTTTACCAAAAGAGAAATGTTCAATGTGTGATATTTGTAGACTTTTTTACTACTTAGTTTCTGTTTTTATACCTACATAGTTCTTATATGGTGAGAGCACTCTTCTGTTATTCTGATTACAGTTTGATAAGCTAAGTGTTTACTTCTGTATCAATATTGAACATAGTTGCCATATTAATCTATTTTTCATGATGGTATTCTGATGCCAAGTCAAAGTCATACAAAAAAACTATTGTCAGTTTTGACATTGAATAAAGTATTTTGAATGTTGTCCCATGTTGAGAAATCATTTTTATGTAGTATTATTTTTTTAAATTGAGGCTTAGGTTGTTTTAAGACGTACCTGTTTTTTTAATGAACGTAATGTTACAAGTATGATGAAAAAGTCAGGAAAAAAGTGACCTGGCTGCCTTAAAAAGATAAGTTGATTCAACAAAACACTTTGTTGAGTTAACATTTTAGACATGTTTGCAGAAGTATTAATTATAAATTGATCCAACAAGATGTTTAGTTCAGGCAAGTTACATTTTCATGTTTTTACAACTCAATATACCTTCAGAAACTTGTTGATCTAATTAGTTTTTTCATGTTGTTTCTACTAAGATTTAGGTTTGTAAAACTTAGAATTGCTTGTTGGTCTCACTAAAAGGCGTGTCGATTAAACTTAAAGTATGAAGTTGATAGAACTAATTTATCAGCACTGTCTTTGTCACCCCAACTAATAAAACTAAGTTTAAGGAACTAAGACAAAAGTGGAAACAACTTAAATTTCTTGGCTTGTTGAACTTAACATTTCAAGGCAGCCAAGTTACAAATTATTTTAAGTTGAACTAACTTTTCTTACAGTGTACATATAATGTCAAACACATGTTACACGCCTGTTTGTGTGAGTGGGTATGCAAATACAAACAGCCATGGCTCAAAGGTAACAGACTGCAGGTCTGGGAGTAATTGTAGTACATTATCATGACCATGGGGAAGTCCAATATGCCTTCCACACCACAGAGCTGAGCTGGCAACATCTCAAGGCCCTTTTCTTTCTACTGTAGCTACCCGACTTTACAGGAAAAGGAGAGCAACCGAGGAAATAGCATCATTCTACCGTACATGTGGATTATGTTTTCATTTTTATCCTCAAAGAGCAAAGCTCACATGTAAGCTGAGGGATGTTATGAAGTATTCTGTGGCAAGCTGTGGTCATTCAAAAGAAGCTGTCACAGCCTGATTTTGAAAATTCTGATATATTATGTAAATGAAATACAGCATAAAGAAGACCACAGATGGGAAGTCTCTACTTTCAACTTCTCCTGAAAAACCATTCTGTGTGATTATATCACCGAAAGACAAAAACATAGATCATCTTTGGAGGAGTTGGGGAACACCCTCAGCTGGCTTTCACTTTCATTTGATATTTTGGAGAAATTTTAATTGTCAAATTTTCCTATTTAACTTTGCTTCTGTTGTAAATTAAAATGGGGTTGAACTTCTGCAGAAATTGTGACTCAGTGCAGGAAAAACCCTTCAAGTTCAACTTTTGACAAATAAGCTTTGCTACAAAAGCAACCAGGGGTCACAGGGAGTGTGCACGGGCGTCAGCATTCTTTCCTAACAGAGAGACATATTCAAGCTGGCAGCGGACATTGTCACAAAAACGTTTTTTTCATCCTACTGATGGAAATTTCACTGCCAAGGAAAAGAGAGAACTGACAAACGAGGACTAAGTGTAGACATATGTGACTGACACGGATGCTGAAGTGGAAATTCTGCGTTCTTCTGGTAAGTCAAAGCGCTCTCACTTTACAACAACAGGAAGGAATTCCGTGCATATCCAGAAAAAACAACAAGCACAAGAGACCAGTGTTTCCCTTTGCACTGGAAGTCAAAACCTCAGACCACATCTGTCTCAGAGGAAACATCTGGAGCATTTTTTCATTCCATGGAGATTTAGGAGGTGCAAGATAAGCACCAACAAAACATCTGTGAGATTCTGATACTTAATTGATTAAGGCCTATTAAATCCATTACATTAAAGGTTTAGTTTAAGATTTTGTGGCTTTTATCTCAGTGTGTCTCTTTGTTAAATTACATTGTTTAGTTAAATCAACAGGATAATGCAAACCACATTCATTTAAAGTGTCAATAAAAGAGGAGATGGACAGCACTGAGCTATAAACGGACTCACGCACGGTGACAGATCAGTGTTCAGAACAGAGTCAATGTGAGCATACAGTATAATGTCAGGAATGAGGTAGTTTCAGGAGTGTTTACATCATGAGTTACATAAACATTTAGTCAAAGGTCATGAAGTTGCCTTTGTCATCATGAATCACTTACAATGACGAAGTAATGAGCGCAGAAGACGTCCACGCCAAGGCCAAACATGTGATTCAAGAATATTCACGGTCATATCAACGCTTTTTATGTCTTTGATATGTCTTTTAAACATATAATGCCTATTGTGTGAGTCACGAATGCTTGTTTCTTCTGCATATGATAGCACTTTGGACAAGTGTTTATGTCTGTTGTTCTTCCTCATGGCAACATTTGGATTACATATAAACTTTTGTGTCTCTGAGAGAAGCTCTTCTGGTTACAACAGGCCGTGACCTTTCCTGCTTTGTTACTTTAAAAGAATTCTTTTGGTGAGGAGGATTCGTCTCGGGTGACTACACTGCAAATAATTTGTCACTTGTCAAGATTTCAATTCTTAGATTGAGACATGTTAGAGTAATGACCTTGTTTTAGAGTTATTTACTTGTTTTTAGTCTTTGTATGTATGGTTGAACCTTAAATTGATTATGAACATGTCTTTTTTGTCTCAATTAGTCTGGGAATCTTAAATTGAGTGAATGACTGTTAAAATAAGCTACATTGGGGCGATCACAAGGCTTAGCGGTCTAAGCGCCCCACGTACAGAGGCTACAGTCCTCGTCGCAGTGGTCGCCGGTTCGATTCCCGGCCAGTCGGTCGACCATTTTCTGCATGTCTTCCCCCACTCTCTACTCCCCACATTTCCTGTCTCTCTTCAGCTGTCCTATAAAATAAAGGCAAAAAGTCCAAAAAATATAACTTAAATAAATAAGCTATATTGGTTGTCTCCCCTAAAGTCTCAACAAAATAAAACTTGTTTCAAGATTGAGTAACAACTTCAAGTTGCTTGATTTAAGAATAACACATAAGGCATCTATTCAAGACACAAATCAGCTTGTATCTTATTGATTGCTCATAGTTCTGCTGTATGGTGATATATTTTTTTTGGTTTGGCTCTAAAGACTGTTTTAAATGTCTTGGAGTATGCATCAACCCTGAGCCAATTATTGATGTTATATGTTGTTAATCCTGACATCTATTAAATGTAATCCAGTAATCCAGCTTGCTGTTGTGGTTTCTGTAGAAACATTTAAGAGGTATATTCTAAGAATAAGACCTGGTTTAAAGATTTTAGTTTTAGTTTAAGATGGATTAGAGTTTATTTTAAGATGAGCCAGCTTATATCAAGAAACAGCGTAATCATAGTTTTCTAATGGTGAGTCATTTTTTACTTAAATTGGTGATGTTCGTCTTGTCCCCAGGCCTTAATTTGCTCAAATTAAATATACAAAATAAATAAATGAGATTTTCTTTGCTTATATTCAGTATATTTCACTTATAACTGTGCTGTAGGATGTTTGTTTTCAAGTAGTTTGAGCTAAAAATCAGCATATTCTACTTATTTCAACCATTTTTAAATACTTTTCAGAGCCTGCTTATTTCTAGATTTAACAATCTCATTTTAAGATTTTCTAACTTGCTGCATGGACAGATAATTTCACTACTTTTAAGAAATCTTCACCTTGAATTAATTTTTTTTTTTTACCCTTTTTTGCAGTGTATCTAACACAATTTCAACTAGGAGGACATGAAACGAAATGTTTGTTTATTCCTTAAAGGCAGTTTCAATCATATAAGGGGAAGAATACTCAAAAATGAGTGCTCTATTTTCCTCATATGACTGAACAGAAATGGACTTACCACTAGTCCACCACTTCTTGCCATTGATGACACAGCAGTCCTCAACCTTGAGAAGAGTGCACTCCATGTTGGTTGCATCACTGGAGGCCACATCCGGCTCTAAAGGATGGAAACACAGGTCAGATTAGAGCTCACACACAACATCTACGTTTTACACCACATAAGAGATAATAAGCATGAGACTACACAGTTCATACTCGCAGCTCCTGATGCCCTGTAGCTTATGGATTCAAGCTCAAACAAAAGTAGAGTAAGGTGCATTTCGACCAAGAGTTCCGGGGTTTTTTAGCCCCCAGAACTACTTTACCCTGAACTAAAAGGTTCCTGTGCCCCCCATTGTTGTCTGCATTACGACCTCGGGCTGAAGTCCCGGGGCCAAAGCAGGGGCTTTTCAGGGGGAGACTAACTACCCCTGAACTATATTTAGACCCTGGTTCCTCCGTCGAAGCGCACGTAGTTCATGGGTAAAGTCCCTAGTTCCAGGGTAAAGTTCCTGCGGTCGAAAAATGCCTGTAGTGAGGATACAAAGAGTCCTCTCACATCTTTGTCTTTTTTTAAGTAAACCCAACAGCAGACTTCACTTCAACAAAATCCAGACACGCAACTCCTAATCATCACAACATGGAGGTTCCTGTTCTACCTCATGGTGAATAAATCAACTGAGATTGTGACAAAAAGAATCTCCATCTGTGTTTACAAGCACCCCAAAGGGAGGTTCACACCCACTCTAATCACCTCTGGCAACAGCAGCCCGTTGTTTCCAGGCAGTGTGGAAAGCAAATGGGACAGAACAGGGAGGGAATTACTCATAGAGCACTACAGTCTGCTGTTGACGTGAAGATTTTCCGAACAGTCCTCTTATTAGAGTCTGTAGCAGTCATTAAATGTGAAACCTGGCTTCTTTAAGTGTTACCATCACTGGAAGGTTTGACAGAGAACCACAACAAATACTCACGAACAGAACTTTTAAAAGGATGATCTTTTTAAAACAACCCCACTTACACTCTTATTTACAGCACTGATTTATTACTCTGTATGCACTGCAGGAGCAAACAGTCACAGGTACCTGTCATGCAGAAGCAGGAGCGGATCTCTCCTCTGAGAAGGGGCTCCAGCCATTTCTTCTTCTGCTCCTCACTGCCAAACATGTGCAGAACTTCCATATTTCCTGTGTCTGTGGAGAAAACACCATGACACCCTAAGTCTTCCAGAATATCATGAGCTAAATTTGGAAAATAAAGTGCTCTCCAGGACTTCAATCATCCTCCATTCTATAAACAAATACCTTAAAAAGACAAGTTTGGGGGATTTTGAAGCTTTGAATCAAGTGTTTTTATTCCAAAATGAATGTTTGTTATGATTAAAGCAAGGCTGAATGGCCAACACTTGCAGAAGAAACATGAGAATATATAATCGGTGCCAAAGCATGGTTGCATATGGACAATACTATGATTGTGGATTATCTGTCACTATGGGAGATTTTTTACCAGGAGCCTGGCAGTTGAAGACTTCCGGTGCAAAGAGGCAGCGTCCAGTCTCCTCAGCGATGTATGCGTAGTCCAGCTGACTGAGACCACTCACTGCAGGCAGGAAGAGGTTCCAGAGCCCCTCCTCCCTGGCTCTCACCTAGACACATACAAAAGGTTATTATACAGAACGGAGGAGTGTACATGCATGTGCAGATTTAATGATTATATACGGAGCAAAACAAGCAGGGATCAAGAAGTTGGAGGAAAATATGGCTTTGGTTTAAATCCCTGAATTTGAACTGTTCATGATGGAATGCTGAGTATGGCTGAGTCATGAGGGAGGTGCTCTTTAGCTAAGATTTGAATAGACAAGGCCCTTAGACCTGCTGGACCAATATTTGAATACGATTTATTTGAGGTCTTATTTTTCAGTGTGTTTTTTTTTTTCTCCAGGGAGACGCAGGATTACAGTAATGTCTTAAAGTAATTAATGTCATTAAGTATGACAAAACTGTCTCATACAAACCTTTAGATCTTCTATTATTTGAGGGGTGTGCCACCTTTGAGGAGATTGAGTGTGTTTGACATAGTACTCTGCAACTTCCTGTGGGGGGATATATTAACAAATGATTGCAAATGTAAATACAGTTCCTTTTGATTAAAGTGCAAAACATGTATATGTGTCTGCTGTGTATTAATGTTCTTTTGTCTGCAGTATTTCTGCAGGAGGAACAAATCGTTCCATGTTTCACAAGAAATCCAACACCGCTACCAGCAAAAACAACAAACAAGATTTGCAGTGCCATCTCTTATCATCCACTCAATCATAAACAAAATGATGCCAAGCCAATGGTTTTCTTCTTTGCATGCAACACAAATCATGTAATTGAATTGACTCCTTGTTTTCTTGCTTGAATGAATGTGTTCTGACTGAATGAATGAACTGACGTGCTCCGTCAAATCCTTTCATGTGCAAGTTTAAAGCCCAACTGAGCCAACAAATCCCTCTTGTGTTGTGGGCAGCTCTTGGCACTGACCTGCTGAGCAGGAAGCACGTATTGTCTCATGAAGTCTTTGACCTGCTGCAGAACAGCCTGGCCTTCAGATGTCTGCAGGAACAGAGCGTCTCCTGTTGGACCTGGGGCGGACCTGGCAAGACAAGCAGAACTCGCACTTTAAGAAGTCAGCAGAGAATGACGGAAAAAGCAGCAGGACATCAAATTCCAACTGTTGCTGGTTTAACTTTAACTGAATAGTTGAATTAATCTGTTTAATTGCCTCCATAACAATAAAATAGCATGATTTGTTTTTTAAAAACAAAATTCCTTCCTCCTCCTCTTTTATGGCTTTTTTACAAAAATGAATATTATATCAGTGTATGACTTTCATGAACCTCAGCAGGTGTCTGTGACAACTCACTGATTGAATTACACCAGTAATAAAGATGAGTCATCCAGCCATTTACAACACAGACCAAAACAAACAACATGAATCTTTAAATAGGAAGAGTTGAGTCACTGCATTGATCAAATAAATCATAAGCAGCATAATCAGCCACAGAGTTTTTCTTACATAACTCTAGTAACCACAACAGCAACCAACCTCTGAGTGAGCTGCAGGGCAAACTTAGCCATTGGCTCCACACAGTGGCTGAACTGGGCTGCATTGGGAGCGCTGGCATTACCCAGGAGGTGGCGTGCATAGATCCCCTGAGAACCAGAAGAAAAAAAGTTTTGATATTATTTTTTTGTCTAGATACTAGAAGTATTGGGGTTGAAAGGAACATATTACAGAAAAAAAAATTGAATAATGTTGTTAATTTAATTTTTATCATCTGTCCCTTGTAGCAGACATTAGCCCTTGATAAGTCACAGAATGTAATTATATTATTTCATGGATTTGTGTATTTCTGTTAAGATGTTGTGTCATTTCATGAACATTAAAACACTTAAATGGTGGGAACACATCAGAACATTAACATATGATTTTAAAATGCATACTCAACCCTTGAAAGTCACCTAAATCAATTGTTTTACTGATTTGATGTGTCTGTGTGTGTGTGTGTGTGTGTGCATGTATGGGGATGTGTGAGTGTGTGTGTGTGCTTGTATGTTTGGTGTGTGTGTGTACATGTGTGAGTGTGTGTGTGTGTGCATGTAAAATCCTCTCAGCCTCACTCAGCCCTCTGCTTCCTGGAGTAGGGAAATTGGTTAAACACAAATGTATTTAGTCCTGCTGTCCACTACAAAGGGTACTGAATAAAAGTTGTGTTTTGAAAGGGTTAAAATTACTGTACATTTGTAAAATCTTGCTAAATTGAGGTTAAGAATCTTACACTGAAGAATCAATTTGATCATGTGCAAGAGAAACATGATATCTGCAAAAAAATGATCCCTCACCTCCTTTGGTGCCATAAAATGTGAAATTTGAGTTTTCAGCCATTTTGAAAAGAAAGTTCATGTGCTCTGTTGGCCACACCCCCACAAGTAAGACATCATTAGAAGGCCCAGGATGTCCTCTTCACAGGACAGTGGGGTTTTTACAGACTGCATATATGGTGCTTAACTTGGATGGCTAAAATGCATGTCCTCCACAGAGGACAAAAATTAATTGCTGGGTCTCAGGAGGATAGATAAACATGAGTTTAGAATCTCCCTTAGTCATTTGTATTCAAGACCACACCCACCAATGATTAGATACTTTAGGTATCCCAACAAGGTTGTGTTTCGCAAACAGGGTTAATAGAGGGTAGAGCACTGTACATAGGCAGGGACAGACCTGTGCGATTCCTGCCATTTTAAACATAGACAGGGCCAGGTAGAAATTTAACTCTGGTAGAGCTGGTGGGATCCCCCGGCACTGGCAGTAAATGGAGATCAGGTCATCCACAGATGGGATACCTGTATAGGAGATTAAATGAAACAATCAATGGAACAGACAGAAAACCATAAAAGAACACAGTATGCCAATTTATTTAAGACCCCTTACATATTATTACCTTCTATTCCTGTTAAACTGCCAATAGCGCTGACTATGTCGAAGCCTTTAGGCAGGTATTTAGGCATCAGGAAGTAAGCTAAATCAGCCAAGGGCTGCCCAGTGGTTGACAGCTCCCAGTCCAACACTGCCAGCACACGAGCCTGAGGACATCCAACACACTTAGTGAACTATCACTGAGCAGCAACATGAAGCAGGAATGTAAGAACAGTTGTTCTATAGGTTGTACCTCCGTTGGATGGAATATCATATTGTCCAATCGGAAGTCTCCATGTACAAGCGTGACATCGTTATCATTGGCCGGCAGGTTACTCCTCAACCAATCAGAAAGCTCATTCATGGCTGGAATGTCTCTGTGGGCGGCTGCGGTGTACTGCTTCATCCAGGTGGACACCTGAAGAGACAGATGAGACACTTCTGAATGTCACAAATCTAAAATCTGAGGAGTTTTATATCAATTATTTTGATTTATTTGATTCTCTTACTTGTCTCTTGCAGTAGCCTGGTCCTTTTCCATAACCTTCAAGGTTCAGTGATGCCAGGTCCAGCGAGTGCAGCTTTGCCAGGACTTCTACAGCAGCCACATAGAGAGCTGTTCTCTCTGCTGCATGCACTCCAGGGAGACGCAAGTCCCTGAACACTCGCCCCTGCACAAAAAAGCAAGTATCTTATCATGATATATCTTTAAATCATATTCTGGGTGACCATTATTTGATCATAGCTACATATGTAGATGCCAGTTCATCAGAAAGCAGACACACAAGATTCCAATTGTCATCTTTTATGGTTACAATGTGTAGTAAAGGTCAAGCAGAAGTGCAATACATTTTAATTGTAAGGACTTCATATTGATGTGATAGCACAGACCTACCGTCACATGTTCCATCAAGTAGAAATCTGTTCCAATCACTTCAGCATCAGAGCAGTGCAAGAGAGGCTGAGGAACAGGGAAGCCTGCAGAGAAGAGGGCCTTCTGCACCCGATACTCCCTGTCCACCTTCCAAACAAAGTCAGTAAGATCCACCATTTCTTACAACCAACAAACCAATACTGAAAAAAATGTGATGTCATCATTGAACATTTAACACTTCCTACTTTGTTAAAAATAATTTCCCACCAAGATACTGATATGTTACTGTTAAACTATAGAGAGCTGCTCAGAACAGACTTAAAGGGTGTCTAAGTAGGTCTGCTGAAGATGTAAAAGTTTGAGTTCAGACAAGCATAGGGTTTAGTGTTTATGGGCAAAAACTTAAGTGATAGTAGAATGCAATTATTATATATTTTTTAAGGGTGTAAGTATTTGTTTTTTCTAGTTATTTTTACTAAAATACCTTACCAGAGCATTAAAACAGATTTATTCATGTATAGTGTTTTGCATGGGTTTTGTGGGGTTTAAAAAATGAGCATGCACTTCTGTCAAATAAGGTTTTCTGCCAGTGTTCGCTTGTATCATAGTCAGTGGTGGACAGTTTCAATGTAAATGTACTATGTTACTGTACTTCAGTACATTTTTTGAGTATCTGTACTTTACTTGAGTATTATTTTTTGGGGGGATACTTATTACTTTTACTCCACTACATTTAGAAGACAATTATTGTACTTTTCACTCCACTACATTTCTATCAGTGCTCTAGTTACTCACTACTTTTGCTTTGAAGTCAGCTCATGAATTTCCTTCTCTTTTCTGAAATCTGATCCAACAGTTGAATGTGGAGCAAACACAGAGCAAATTTCACTCAGATCAGGCAGTTCATTTAGAGGTGGTAATGATGGCTATAATTCTCCACCTGAGCACCCATGGTCATATTATATCAGAGGTTTTTGAAATGAAGAGTGATACTTATCGTTTGAAATATTCTCCCTGTTTCCCACTCTGCTCAAACATACAAAGATTCACAGTCCAACCTGAGAAAGCGTGTTGAGCTACGTAACATTTGTTTCATTCCAGATGAACATTTCAAACTAAGTTGTCTGTGCTTGGAGTAACTTAGTTTCTGTTTTTAGTCCATGGTATAGTTTTTAGAGATTTCAAGTAATGGTTTCTAAATAAACATAATATAACTGATTGCACAATGTGCACAGATAATTTTAAAACAGAACTTTTTAGAGCTTACTGTACTCCTCTTTATACTGTTCATTTGTGGTGCAGTTACAGTAGAGCTAAAATGAAAAAGCTTCAGGTAGCATATAATGATGCATATCGAATATTCCTTAAACTAAGATGGACTAGTGCAAGTTCTTGTTTGTATCAAACAATGTCCCTACATTTCATGCTGTACTAAGAAATCTGATGTATAAATAAATGTGTCGCTTAGCTGATTCAGAAAATGAAATTTTAAGGGAGCACACTCAGCCCACATTAAGTGATACAAGGAATTTTTCTTGCCTTTGGAAACATTGGAACAAATATCTTTTTATGTTTTAATCAAAATCAATGTTTAAACTGTTTTCATATGATCTTTTTATTTCTTGCTAGACATGTATTTTACTTATTTTTTAGTCTTGTATATTACTCTGGGTCTGAAATAAAGTATATCTATCTGCCCCTATGTATTCTTGACTGCACTGATATATTGTGAAAATACAACATTTTGAGATTTTTTTAAGAAGTACTTTGAATACTTAAGTATTTTTTAAAGCAAGTACTTCAGTACTTTAACTCAAGTAACAATTTGAACGTGCAACTTTCACTTGTGTTGGTGTAATATTTGACTTGGAGTATCTGTACTTTGACTCAAGTAATGAAGCTGTGAACTTTGTCCACCACTGCCTAACGTGCAGATACCTCAGTCAACCACACCTGATGACATTTCTCCCCCTGCTGGAGAACTGTCATGGCGACACTCACTGCTGTAAAGAAAGTATTAACTTGTGAAGCCTTACCTTGTGTGCCCCTGGCAGCAGCTCACCTGGAGGTTTCTTCCTGAGCACATAGCTGTTTAAGGGTGTCTGGATTAAAAAAGTCGGGTTTGACTGACCACAACTGAAAAGATAGACGTCAGAAAACTGTCAGCATGATTTCAATTAGTTAAGCACCATTTGCATACAAGTTGACCAAAGAAATCCCATATAACGTTGCTGTGAACTGTACTTTAGCTAGCTTTAATGATCTTACCTGTACTGCCTGACAGTGAGTGCGTCATTATTCGACACCAGTGACCTGGCAGACAGATATCTTTGAAGTCTGTCAACATTGAATTTATGTTGCTGTCGTACAGGAGTTGTTTGCTCTTCCATGTCTCAGTTCGGGAGTGGATTAATCATTCTCAGGTGCATTGTTGAGATAACTTTCGCTCTGTTGATAGTGTAGCTGTCGGACCGTTTACGCTTGCGCACACCTACGTTACGTCCTAAAAAACTTAAAACTCTAAAAAAGCATGATATATTTGAGATACATCACTAATATTCAACCGACTAAATTGGTAAATGGTCCGAAAAGTTCAGCAACTGGCTTACATATCTAAATATAGTTATAACAATTTTCTTGTGGCATTGGAACGCAAAGTAATTCGTACTCGTTTCTACACGGACATTGTTTGCCGGAACACATATCCTGACAGCTGATTTTAGTTGTGAAGACGTGTACTTTCAGAACGGATTCCGACACATATAGCTTCTTTATTTGTGCTTTATTCCTTTTTTATTTCTTATAAAACTACTCAGCGGTGGTATTAACCGAATGGCGACGGTAGAGGAGCTGAAGCTGCGGGTGAGGGAGTTGGAGAATGAATTAATAAAGTGTAAGCAGAAGCAGTGTGCCGCGGAGGATGCTCAAAATCAGGAACTCCACAGACCCAAAATTGACAAAATGAGCTCTGAAGTTGTGGATTCTAATCCTTACAGGTAAGTTTTTAATGCTACTTTTAAATGTATTATGTATGTTTTGTCTTGAATTCTTATAGCCCCAAGAGGCGACGCCTTATTATGACTCATTCATCCCATATGTTTCTACATCATGGACCACAGGCTAATCTCAGCTGTGTTTTCATTGCAGCCGGCTAATGGCTTTAAAGAGGATGGGCATCGTGGATGATTATGAGGTATGATCCTTAGGGTGATTGGTTTTTCAAAGAAGTGCTAAATAATGAGGTTACAGAAATTATAGCTGCACAAACATCTGGTACCATAAGAGAATGGAAAGATCTTACGTTTAACATGTCAATTTCTAATATTTTATTACTCAGCACGACTGCTATTCTGTAATGTAGACATAGTTGTTTGGGTAAAAGCATCACATCTTCATATGGTATCTTAGAAGTAATCGATCTGACCATTTACTACTAATTTAAGAATATGAAAATTCCATGTTCTTGATTAAAAATAAATCAAATCAATATCACAGTTTGGCTGAAGGCCAGCATTGAAAATTCGATTTTGCCCATTGTACATTTTATGCACTTGTCAGGGATTTTTGTAGCCTTTATCACACACTATGTTTTTATTTATTCATTATTTAAAAGGACCATGCATATTAATTAACACATCTGTAAATATGCCAGAGTTAGCCAAAAGGCTAGTTTACATCCGTAGTCCCTTGCCAGATGTTAAAAGGCTCCCTAAAAAGATCAAGATTAAACAAAGATAAAATAGGGTAAAATAAGATCAGAATAAGAAGGTAGAGGAGAAACCAAAACACAAACAAATAAAAAAGAGAAGAAAAGAAAAGTACAAATAGCACCATACGATTAAAAATGACTAAAAGCTACATAAAGACATGATATGACAGTCTTTGAGAATGTGTAAGTGCCTCATCACTCACACACACATCTAAGATGAACAACCACCATCACACTTTCTTTTGACAGAAAATCCGGACGTTCACAGTGGCTGTGGTTGGTGTTGGTGGGGTTGGCAGTGTGACTGCTGAAATGCTCACTAGATGTGGCATTGGTAAGGTAATACAAACTTATTTATTTTTCCTTCATTTCAGTATACCAGTGTGGTTGATTTCTCCCTGTGCTTACCTCCATTTACTTTATGCTTCTGCCACCACAGTTGCTCCTCTTTGACTATGACAAGGTAGAGCTGGCCAACATGAACAGACTGTTCTTCCAGCCTCACCAGGCAGGCCTTAGTAAAGTGGAAGCAGCAGAACACACACTCAGGTACACTGATGTTTGCAAGAACAAAAGTACCATCCCTTCAAAATAGAAAAAAAGACACTAGATTTAATTTGCTTAAATGTCACTCCATTTCCTCTACAGGAACATTAACCCAGATGTGTCATTTGAGGTCCACAACTACAACATCACAACAATGCAAAATTTTACACATTTCATGGAGCGCATCAGGTTGGCATTACTACTCAAGTTTCTAGTACATTTTCCCCCTTTATCCTTAACAATTCACCTTCAAAACAAAGTGTTCTGCATGTTTTCAGTAATGGAGGCTTGGAGGAAGGGAATCCAGTGGATTTAGTTCTGAGCTGTGTGGACAACTTTGAAGCAAGAATGGCCATTAACACAGTAAGTGCATCACTGTAACAAAAACAGAGCTGTGTTACCATTTCTTTCCATGTGTTACTCTTGCAGACTGTATTCAATTTGGCATTTCTTATCTCAGGGTTGTAATGAGCTGGGTCAGATCTGGATGGAGTCAGGTGTCAGTGAGAACGCTGTATCAGGACACATCCAGCTCCTCATACCTGGAGAGACGGCGTGTTTTGCTGTATGTGTCCATAAACAAATGGCATCTTTTGTTTACATTTAACTCTATAACACTTCATCCTGTGGTAAAAATGTAGAGAAGTTTCATAATAATAACTATCATGTCCTCTGTCAGTGTGCTCCACCTCTAGTTGTTGCAGCCAATATTGATGAGAAGACCTTGAAAAGAGAGGGGGTGTGTGCTGCCAGCTTACCAACAACAATGGGTGTGGTCGCAGGCCTCCTGGTGCAGAATGTCCTGAAGTAAGAACAGTTGATACACAGCCACATAGAGACCCAAAGGTGTGACGTTTCACACATTTCAGTGATAGATTTCTTTCCTTGTAGGTACCTTTTAAAGTTTGGCACAGTCAGTTATTATCTTGGCTACAACGCAATGCAGGACTTCTTCCCCAGCATGGCTATGAAGGCAAACCCTCAGTGCAATGACCGCTACTGCAGGAGACAACAGGAGGAGTACAAGGTGTGTGGTGACTGTCTGTTGGCATGCTGGATGCAGGACTAAAATGTCCATGACTGTTAAGAATTTTATACAATGCTGTACAAGTTAGGAGAGCTAAGTGTCCATTTGTTTTAATACCCTCTTTTAGAAAAGAGAAGCAGAGAGGCCAAAAGTTGAAGTTGTACAGGAAGAAGAGGAGGAGGTGGTCCATGAGGATAACTACTGGGGTGAGCTACAAACCAATATTAACTAGCAGTGTCAGATTTGTGTCTATTTTCCTGGACTTCTAAATTGTAAATTGTATTATATCACCAGTTAAAACATGCAATTGTGCTGTGCAGGTATTGAAGTAGTATCAGAAGTGACAGAAGCTGAGTTACAGGCTGCATCAGGCACCGTGCCAGACCTCCCTGAGGGCATCACCGTGGCTTACACCATTCCAGCTGAGGTTAGTGTTCAGTAACACATATTGTGACCTTTTTCCACAACACCTCTATTTCTTAAAGGCATAGTAAATCAGTGTTCAATCAGGAAATCAATTATGTGTTGTATTGATCCAACTGAATTCTTTGTTTTCTCCTATTTGAACCAGACTGCAGCAACTGGGGAGACTGTGGAGGAGACTGAGCAGAGCCTTGAGGAGCTGATGGCTCAGATGAGAAAGATGTAACAAGCTGCCTGTTCAGTTAACACCTGCTTTTTCTCACTTCCATCTCTCAATTTGATAACAAGCATCCTCATGTTAAAAGCTAATTTATCATCAAACAAACTACTACCAAATGAAATCTTCTAACAGCTGACGACTGGAAATCCATTAAAAGTGCTGCTGATGGAATTTCACACAAACTACAAATGCTGAAGAGCAAATGTGTTATTTGCTGAAGTACAAGGAGCTTGTGGAGCACTTGGTACAGTCTCTAATGAAATGTATGTAAACCTAGAATGAAATCACAAAACAAGTACCACAGTGTGTATGTTCTACGGTTTGGTCAGTGAATGTGCGACCCTTCCTCTCATGTCACTCGGCTTTAAGCAAAACAAATCTGCTGCACAATGTTTACGTTGTCTCAATAAAATATTTATTAGATGGAATACAATCTTCTTCATGTATTGATGTGATTTTTGTTGATGTCCTCCTGTACATATTTTACATTTTAACATGATTACACAAAATATAAAAGAACAATTAAAATACATTGAATATGCTGTTTTTGGCACAAGACATGATTGGTTTTGGTATTATTTGTCCCTTTTAGGTTCATGTACATTCAGTTAGATTAAAAAAAAAAACATAATTTCATCATCTTTTAACATTAACACTTCAATGGCACCACTATGGCTAATCCCCCCCCAAGTATTAAGCATACAGACGCTCAGGTTTGCATAAACAGAACATGAACTCAGTACCACGGGGACGTTTAATCAGCCATTGAAGGGGGCTTGTTTTTGGGCACATCACTTGAGCTCTACCATTTCCCTTTCTTGATCACATAGTTAATACTGGTAGAACATACTTCATGTAAACAATAATAAAACGTCATTGCACATAAATGTACCTGCTTTTTAGAATATGCACATTTAATTTCAGAGATGGAAGCTCTCTAAAATATTCAGAGTATCAAAAATGTGGAATTTTATCCAAACTGATTTTTTGCAAAGACAACACAATGATCAGACGGAGATGTGGAAATATTCCTAAATTGATTCTTTCTTAAAGGTGCAGTGTGTAGTATTTAGCGGCATTTAGCAGAAAAGACTTGGTAGAAATGGAATATAATATTCATGAGTATGTTTAAATTCGTGTATAATCCCCTGAATATAGAAATAATTTTGTTTTTGTTAGCTTAGAATGAGACTTTCATATCTACATAGGTGCGTGTCCCCTTCTATGGAATCCTTCATCAGGCGATTTTCAACCACAGGAACTTTACCCCTGAACTACATGCATTTCAACTGGGGGAACCAGGGTCTAAATTTAGTTCAGTGGTAGTTAATCTCCCCCCTGAAAAGCCCCTGCTTGTGGGGTAGTACTTTTCAAAGGTCCTGGGACTTTCGGCTGAACGTGTCAGTGTTTGTGGAGTTTACACAGTTGTTGAAACACAGAGTGAGTTCCTGGGAATGCATACTAGTTTAGTTTTTTATTAAGATTTCAAAATATTATTTAATATAATTTTTTTCCAAATACATCACTGGCCTGATTTGCACAATCCACCTGGGACTTCAGTCCGCGGTCGAAACGCAGACAACAATGGGGGCACAGGAACCTTTTAGTTCTGGGGAAAGTAGTCTTGGTCGAAATGCACCTATCTTGTACCATCTTGTTTCTGCAGCAGCACAGAACAGACAGACTAGTAACATATGTGTTTTTGTATTAAGTGAGCAGCTGTGTGAAATGCACCAGCTTGAAGACGAAGAGAGTGGTTGTTATTGTGTGCAAAATAATAAGTATTGTTAGATATTTTTGATGGTAAAAGCTTAACAAATGTACGATCATGCATCACAGGTGCTTCTCATCCTTGAAGGCCACTTCGGGAGGGGTGAGCAAGGGAGCGTTTCAATCTATAATCTAACTGCTAGATGTTGCTAAATATTCCCATTTCTACACACTGTACCTTTACATTTACTGAAGAGGGTTTCCTTGTTGCTCAATTTTAAATTTAATTTTAAATCAAATGATTCACAATTATCTAAAGTATTGAAAAAGTGCATAAAGTAATACCTGCCATACAGCGGAGAGAAAACTGAAAGTGTGTGTTTGTTAGTTTAATGGTTTATGAAATGTAAATCCCTCATGCTTATGTTTGAAAAACTTTTGAATACTTTGTAAAAACACAGGTTTCACAGGCTGACACTGCTGACTTCTACACATACTGGCAGGTACAGTATATCTGACCAAACCCTACAACCTCCATCGCAACGGTCACAGTTTGAGCACCACAATGGTTCCTTTATGATAGCACCATTGGGTTGAATATTTATAATACTAGTTTGTGTTCTATCCTTCATTCATGCTTGGCTGATCAGAGTCACCTTGAGGCATGTGGGAGGGGAGCAGGTCCCCTGAGACTGAAGGTGTCCCCGCTGGAGGAGTGTCGAGACGGGGCGTTCCCGCACACCAGCGATGGCTCGGCCTCCTTGATCTCCATTGCACGTTTGTAGAGCTCTGCTGCTTTCTCGAAGTCACCTTCTTCATAGCTGTTTACAAAAGGGAATACAAACAGAGGGATGATATAAAAACGAGTGGAGATAGAATTAGCTGGATGTGAACTTGAATGTTTTACCTTAGCACAGCCAAGTTTTTCAGGGTCTCTCCGACTCGTGGGTGTGAGCGCCCAAGACTGTCCTCGTATACTTTAAGTGCTCGTTCATAAAGAGGCAAGGCATCACTGTGCTTCTTCTGCAAAGACAAACAAATACACCTCAATCAATTACACTTTTGTAACAGTCAAACAAATATACAAGTCAGTGATTTGTGGTGTAGACTGAGTAAAGCAAACACTTTCTCACAAGTTGGCAGTAGATCACAGCCAGGTTGACCAGTGCTGTGGCCACACTGGGGTGTTTGGGCCCAAAACTCTTCTCCCTGATCTCTAGAGACAGCTCATACAGTGGCACCGCCTTTTCCAGCTTTCCCTGTTCAACACGCAAACACATCCTCCATCAACAAACTGAATTAACTTTGTTACAGACAGACTACTTCAAAGAACAGAATATTCAAGTTTCAGTGTCAATAAGCACGTGTCTCACTCTGCGTTTATACAGCATGGCCAGGTGTTTGAGTGTGTATGCCAGAGAGGGGTGATCTGGAGACAAGGCTCTCTTGCGGATGTCCAGTGCCCTCTCATACATGTCCTCGGCTGTCTCATACTCTCTCCTTTCTGTGTGCAGGGCAGCAAGGTTGTTGAGGGACTGAGCACAGTCTGGGTGATCTGGGCCGAGGACACGCTGACGCATCTCCAGAGAGCGAGTCAGGAAAATCTTTGCTGCTCTAGTGAGGGTAGAAAAAAGGGGCCATTAGATATAGTGGTACAAATTAAATAGAAAGTGCAGTTTAAAGAAGACAGCTATATAGACAATATCTGTAATGCAAGAGTGAATTAAGCAGAGATTTTCAGAAACTTCTTGAATTGTTTCAGACATTTTTAATGGAGAAGTTTTTTTAAAATTTATTTCTATATCAAGGTGCAGAAAAATTATATACTTTATTTGCAATTTTTTGGAAAGTTACAAGAATTTTTGGGAAAATTTTAACCAAAAATTTAGTGACACTTTCAGTTATTTTGAAAGATGCACAACTGAAATTGTACAATGAATGACAATTTTCTGAAGGAAATACATTTTCAACATTTTGCAGAATTTCTGGGAATTTGAGGATATTTTAAACCAAATCTTTCTGGATTTTCTTCTAAGTTTTAGGGATTTGTTTTTTTTTTAACATTTTGCAGAATAATTCAGCAATTTTGGGAATATTTTTGGAGTCCTTGGAATCTTAGAAAAAAAGGGTGTATTTTGGAAGCCTACAGGAATTTTCAGCACAAATGTTTAGACTTTTTGTACATTTTTGGAGACATTAAATGAAGACTTCGGGGATATTTGAAACGTCTCTGCCCGTGTGCATGCCAGCTGTTACATGTGCCCCTTACTCCAGATTGTTTTGGAGGTAGTACAAGACGCCCAGCTCATTAAGTGTCTTGGCACAGTCCGCTGAGTCTTTTCCAAGGGTCAGCTCCTCCAGCTGCAGGGCCCTGCGCCTCAGCAAAGTGAAGCCATACTTAAAGGAGAAGACAAAAGACATGTCAACAATATGACTGATGAAGTGAGGATGACTAAACATGTGAGAATCTGTGAAATATGCTCACCATATGACCTTTCTGGCGGGCATTCTTCTGACGGATCTTCACAGACGTCTTCATGAGTTTCTCTGCTTGTTCGTACCTGATAGTAAAAATGCCAGGTGAGCCATTAAAAGTGTCTTTGACAGAGTGTCAGTGACATCAACACAGCTGGGATACTCTCGCTTAGCACAAAGCTTTGAAGGAGAGACCAATAAACTATAATATGAACATAATGCATGTCAACACCGAGAGAGAATCATTTACTTGTTTTGTTTCTGGTAGAGCATGGCGAGGGACTCCAGCTCTCGTGCCACGCTCGCATGCTCGGCTCCATATGCATTCTCACTTATCTCCAGGGCTTGCTTGTACAGCTGCTCGGCGTTACCGTACTTCTTCCACTGAACATAAACTCCGGCCAGCTGGTGGAGGGAGCGAGCCACGCTGGGATGGTCTGGGTCCAAGGCTGTCTCTCTAATCTCTAGAGACCTTTGTAAAGGGGCAACAGCCTATAAGGACGGGCACAATCAGACAAATAGGCAGTTGTTAAAATAATCCTCTTCTTGGCAGAATTCAAAGCACATATGAGGAGAATTTTCTACCTGACTGGGAAGGCCCAGGTCTTTAAGGAAACGTCCCAAGGTCTCGTACAAGTTTGCCAGCTTGGTCATGCTGTCTTCACTCTCACAGCTCTTCTCGTAGTGTTTGAGGGAGTCAAAGTACTCGGTGGCCATGGAGCTTTTGTCTTTGCCCACATATTGCCAATAGGCTAGCAGCTCAGAGAAGTGACCCCTAGAAACAAAAACAGTCAAGGAAAAAACCTGTAAGACTGAGTAAATATGGCTTTGTTGTGCCAACTTGTGTGTATGCATGTTTGTACCTCTTGTAGAGGTTTTGGGAGACAAACAAGTTTAGGAGGCTGAGCTGTAGTTTAGTTTTATCCTCCTGTTGTAGAAGCAGCCAGGGCAGCTCATCTGCAACACGCCAAGTCACACGATCCTGACTGAACAGAAACAAAACCAGACGACTTGAGTTAAAAAAATTTAACATTTAGCTTTGATTTAAGAGCTGAACATGACTTGTCTGAAGCACCTGAGTTGCTGACTGAAGTAATGTATGAGTTTCTCTCTGTAGGCAGCTGAGTTGCTTCCTCCCCCAAGGAACTCTGACCTCACAGATTCCCAAGCCTTAAAAAACAGACAGGATCATTGGATGACACATAAAAATATCTCTGATGCATTTTTTTGTGTGCACTTCAATATTCTGGTCACTTACCTGCAGGTGTTGAAAGGTAATAAGACCACATCGGAGTGTAACAATGCAGAGTCTGTTCAAACAATGGAACAGAGAAGAGAGAACAGGCAGCTCTACGTCTGGGAAAAGATCCTGCACCTCCGATTCACTTATTCCATTATGGCTGGCACACACGAGGCACAGTATCTGTGAAAGAAACAAAAAAAGACATATTGTTCTGCAACTTAAGAGAAGAATTCCCACGATGGTTATGTTAGGGAACAGGAGGGCCTATTAAACAAACAAAAATGCAAAGTATAAAATGATAACAGAACTTGTTTTGGAAAATATGTAATATGATATGAACATAAGCAAGTTTGCAGGACACACAGACACTTAAAACAGAAAGGAGTTGTTATTTTTTCGGGACATGTCACCTCTCTCATAGCGTGTCGCTCTCTGTCCGTCTTTAGGGAGGTTAACGTCATCTTGAGTGCCAGGCGGTAGAGGGACATTGTGTCCTGACACTGCAAACACTGCTCCAGGCTCTTCTCCAGCGCCCAACACGATGCACTGGTGGACAGAAACAAAGGATGAGGACCAAAATGCTGACTCCTTTAAAGGCCATACTTTGACACTGATCACTTTATCTCTGAACATTACATTACATTACATTAAAAAGTGTTTAAGTTTTTTTCCTTTAGAAGATGGTATACATGAAGATGGTATAAAACACGTACACACAAACACATTTTAAAGGGCTACAGTGATGATAATAGGACAATAAAGAAGCTGTGAGACTAATTTCAAAGAGTCAAACTGGTTTCAAAAAAGCACTTTGCTAACCTGGTAATCATCCTTGCCAAAAGCGTGACATACAAAGCATTGCAGGTGGATGCAGAGCGACAGTGCCTCTCCAGCTTCTTCTCCTGGAACAAAGACAAAACATCAAAGCATTACCTATTCACCAAAAACAAACATCTCTTAAAATGTCTTCACTTCTTCTAAAATTATTTTTCAAAAGGGGGATAACTGGATGTTTACTGACCTGGTCCTTTGTAAATTTCAGATCCATACTCTGACACTCTGTATTGACAACGCTCCTGACCTCTCTGGGGCTCAGGGGGTCTAAGTGGAGCGTGGGCCACAACCTAAACAGATATGATCGTGGAGTTTTGAAATGGTAATACAACAGAAGTTTTAAGGAGTAACATTTCAAAACAATAGTCGGTAAACTGATTTAATTGAAGTCAAGTGTGTTCTCACCTCCAAGCTTGTGGACATGTCTCTACATTAACAGACACCACCACTCTGACGTTAACAGGGAGAGGGTCAATCAGCCACTTCATGTGTCTCTCTGCTTGCTAGAGAAAGGAGAAAAATGCAAAGAAAGAGGGATTATTTTAAACAGTACATAACCATAATATGCCTTTTTTTGGTTCAACCAGAAGGGAGAACTCTGCAAAAACTCAAAATCTTACCTAGTGAAATAATCTCATTTTCAGTTAAAATGTCTTATCCCACTTGATTTAAGATACATTTACTTAACAAGTAACATTTAAGCAAGATAGAGGGACTTGTTTTAAGACAATGCATTATAAATATCTTGTTAAGTCAAACAATCTTCAAATTATCTTGTTTTGAGTTGTAATTTAGAAGAAACATGGTTTATTTTACATTTCATACATTTTTCAAGCTGAGATCTTATTTGTAGAAAACGGATAATCTTGATTTAAGACAAACTCTTTACTTGATTTAAGTAAATGCATTGTATTGGAGAATCGATCAGAAAACAGCTCCATTGATGAAAGAAAGAAAAGTTGTTGTTTTTAAGGGTGGGTTACAGTTTTCAGGCACTGTTTCTTCTAAATCAGATAAAAATATACATCCTCAAACTACATGCACACAATGAAACACCTACTTTTGAGCATAGCTGGCTTATCCTAAAAACCAACATGACTGAATATTAGTATATCCAGCTCACTATGAGAAGACATTATATCTCAAAATGCTCAAATTAAAGTTTGTAATCTTATTTCAAGTACAAGATGGTCTTAAACCTAAAGAAGTGCTGCTATTATACAACTCAAATTAAGGTGAATATATCTCAAATGAAGAAGTTGACATGAAATGTATTAGTGAAAAAATCTTTAGTTGAGTGAAAAAATATGAATTGTTAGCATTCCTGTCTTATTCTGAGACATAAGCTTTCAAATACTGGTAAAATATTGCTTAAAATAAGTTTTCCCTGCTAATTTTTAGATCACTGTTTTCTAAATATTCTTATTTTAAGAAATCTTACCAATCAAATTTTCACTTGTTCTATTGGCAGATTTTTTTTTGCTTATTTCAGGGTAAAGGTACATTGAAATATTTTTTTTTTCTTGTTTTTGGAGGGGCATTTTTTCCAGTAAAGTTACCTGTATTTGATCAATGGAGTCAATTATGATGATGATGTTTCCTTGATGGCGTGCTGAAAGTCTTTCAAGCCAGCGTGGGAACTCCTCCAAGATCTTACTGGGTTCCATGGACAAGCCGGAGATGGACCAGAAGTGCTGCAGGAGCTGTGTGTTAAGAAACAGAAAAAACATGTCCAGAGTTATTTAGCAAGACTGAGCATGTGCACAAGAAGTATGAAAGAGCCCTTACTTTCACTGTGAGGCGTTTGATGATGAGAACGGGTTCAGCGCTTGTTGAAAGCCGGCGACCAACAAAGTGATAAAGGAACAAGGTGTTGGGAGATTGCTTCTGCTGCTGCTCGATCCTAAACCGGATGAGAGTAAAAATTAGGAAGGCTACCAAACGTCACAAAATGCAAAAGTCTAAATTGTCTTTCAATACTTTAAAATAATTAGAGCACACTGGTCACATCATTCTCTATAACTAACTCACCATTTAGAGAGTAGCAGAGACTTTCCTGAGCCTGGGCCCCCAGACACCAGTAGAGGAGGAGTTGGAGGAGGAGCAGCAATCATGTCATTCAAACGATCTATGTACTGATGAAGGCATCACATACAACACAAATTAGAGAAACTGAAGGAAACAGTGTTATATAAAAACACAAAGGTAAAAAAGAGTGAGTCTCTGATCTACCTTCTGAAAGCCTAACTGTGAGTTTGTGCCACTACAGGCCTGCTGGTAGGATTCAATCTGTTCCTGCTCATCGTGCAGGTCCCACAGCACATCTCCAGAGTCTTCCTCGCGGCCCTCCTCTATCCCAGACTCCTTAGAGTCAACATCTGCAACTTCAAGACCCAGCAACTCCTACATGGTGGTAGTTAGAGAAGGGAGAGTTAAACATTGCAGGCTGTGAATAATGCAAACACTCATATGGCTGAGAGATACCTGTTTGATGACTTTCTCCAGCTGAGCATAAATGAGAGCAGCCCCCTCCTCTGCAGAGCCACTATGATCCACAACCTGGATGTCAGGAAATAGAAAAGATCAGAAATCACAAACACCAACTCAATGAACATAAACCCTTTTTTTTTATCCCATATTGGACGCCTTCTAAAATAGCTCCTTCACTCAATAGGCACGTACAAACCTTGACTTTAGCAGCCTTGTCTGCAGCATTAACGCTTTCTAACAGTTCCCTGGTGGGTCCGCTTAAACTGTGACCCTCTTCAGTCCTGAGGTAGAGCACCAGTGGGTGGCCATCTGGATTCTTCACAAAAGCCTCCTCACAATCTTCTGCTGCAGAGCTGCACAGAGCAATCAATATCAGACACTGTATAATTATATAGTCAGCAATCATAGCTACACATGGAGATCAGAGATACTGTACCTCGTGACTGTAGATTTGAGAAGCAACACACACACAGAGCTTCTTTCTATCTCCTGTTTGCGCTCCGCAGAGTACGAGGCGGCATTTTCCTCGGGGAAACAGACATTAAGGTAGAAGTGGCCAAGACCCTCACATAACCTCCGTAACACAGGAGAGTGTTTCTGTAAGAGAGGGATAGTATTTGAAGTTTTTCCAGGTAAGGCTTCAACAGTGAAACCGCACAAAGGTTCTCTCAGAGTCAGACATTCAAACTAGCCTTAAGTTAACCTAATGACTGCATTTTTTTATGTAGATTAAGGGTAACATAAGACTCCTACATTGAAGCTTTAGATTCTACAATTCTACAATTTAATTTAGCAGACGCTTTAGTCCAAAGCGAAGTACAACACAAGCAAGAATTTAGACTGGAGGGAAAAACCTTAGTAAGTGCAACAAAGTGCTTCAAGTTGATTGGCCACAAGTTCTGCCATCTAGTGCCAGGTTTTTTGTTTTTTTGTTTTTGTTTTTTTAAGATAAGGTTGCCACAGTGCTAAAGATTCAATAAGAGCTGGGTTTTAGACCTTCTGATTCATTCTACCCCTGAGGACAAAGAGGAGAAGGGTCAGGTTAAGTGCCTAAGTGTTCCCTGAACAGTTGAGTCTTCAGACATCTCTTGAAAGTAGAAAGGGACTCTGCGGATCGTAAAGAGTGAGGTAATTAATTCCACCAGTTGGGAACAACAGAGGAGAAGAGTCTGACTCGAGATTTAGAGCCATGCTGGGTTGGGAGCACCAGCCGTCTTTCACAGACAGAGCGTAGTGGGCGAGAGGAAGTGTAGACCTGGATGAGAGATTCCAGGTAGGCAGGAGCCGTTTTTGTCACTGTTTTGTAGGCGAGAAGAAGAGCTTTGAATTTGATTCGAGCTGCCACTGGAAGCCAGTGAAGAGAGATTAACAGCAGGGTGACATGTGCTGTTTTGGGCAGGTTGAAGACCAGACATTCTGCTGCATTCTGGATCATCTGCAGAGGTTTAAATGTACACGCAGGGAGGCCTGCTAGAAGATAGTTGCAGTAGTCAATGCATGAAATCACCAGGGTCTGTACCAGAAGTTGTGTGGCCTGTTGCGACAGGTAGGGTCTGATCCTCCTGATGTTGTAGAGGGCATATCGACAAGACCGAGCAATCAAGGCCACATGAACCTTAAAGGTCAGCTGGTCATGAATCATGACACCCAGATTTCTGTCAGTTTGTGGGCACAAGTTGATTAGTTTCAAGCATGACACTCTATGCTGTCAAGAGAGACACCTTTATTACCTGGTCATTCTAAAACATGAAGTCCTTCCTTGACAAAGTCCAACATAGTGTTACCTAATGACTAATGTTTCTTAAGTGGGAGTCCTGGTATCCTTGGGGGTATTTTGGAGAACTGCAAGGAGCTACTTTAGATAAAAATGTTCAATCACAATTTGAACATGATCAGTCCTAAATTGATTATTCTACAATAAGTTCACTGAAGTCCATACAGATGTTAACTGGTTGTTAAATAGACATATTAATTTAATACAATAGATTTGAATGAATCATGGCTGATGTACACTTGGATTTTTTTAAAAGTCTTGCGTTGAATACTTCAAGAAGTGTCTGTTGTATTAACTTTGCTGAACACTTCTATACCCCAAAAACTCTATGAAGACTCAAGAGTGTGCATTTAACCAACCTTTATAAAGATGTCAAGCTCAGCTTTGGTCTCCTGGGTAAAGATTAGGTAGCAGCGAACTGAGTTACTCCATAAGGCCTGGGGCACATGAGGGGAGACCTGAAGCAGACTGGCCACTGCAGCATCCCAGTCATCTGACACAGACACATAAACAAGAGAAAAGGTTTTGGGACACACTCATGAAGAGATAAGTGAAGGCAGATTTTAAAAACTCTAAATAAATTTTAAAAATCTTGTGATGTCTGTTTTGATGTTTACTTACCTCTGCTCACATTTGCAAAGGGTCCCTCCACATCTATCAAACTGTGTGCAAACTCCGGTCCTCTGAAGGTCTGCTGCAACTGCATCATGCTTCCCATAGAGGGCTCACTTCCCAGTACACCACCAGACCAGTACTCACACTGTGTTCCTGCAGCTGAGACATCCAGTGAACAAGGGATAAAGTATTTTTTTTATGATCTCAGCTTCAGGAACAAAGCCACAGCTTTTGTATTCTGATGAAAAAAGTAATAATGAATGAATGAAACATCCCTTCATTGTTGATTTCTCTATCTCACCAGTAACTGTGGTTTGGTTGTCATCTGAGTCAGAGTCATTGGGGTCATAGACCTGGATACCCTGAGCCTGCAACTGCTGTAATTTGGCCTCCAGATCCCTCTTGGCCCGCAGGAGGTCCTGAATCTCCTTTTCTTTTGTCTCCCGGAAAATCTGCGGGTTAGCCGAGTGATTACGACTGCAATCATGACCTATCAAGAGAATACTACACAGTAACACATGTTGCAGTTTACCTTAAACTGTCTTTTTACTTTGTCCCGGTCATGTTCAAAGGTGGCAGCCCTCTCCATAGCTTGGTACTTTGCTTCAAGAGCGCTCTCTTTTTCTCTGAGGATCTTCTGATAGGTTTTCTGCAGAGCCTGTGGAGAAGAGCAACTTCATAACAACTGTTGAACATCCACAAACCTTAGATGTTGTAAACTAAACTCCAGTTGAACCAGTACCTGTAGCTCAGCTCTCAGCCTCTTGTTCTCCTCATCCAGCTTGGCCTCCTTCTTTTGCATGGACGAGATCTCATTATTCTTGCTGACACGGAATATTTCGTACTCTTTGCGGAGTCTTTCATATTCAGCTGCATACTCCAGATCCACAGAACCTGTGGATTTAAAACTGGCCCCTATCACCCGAGGTGCTCTGCGGAAGGAGCTGCGCAAGAGTCGGGCTTTGGGCTTCACCTCCACTGGGATCTCACAGGCCTCCCCACCTTCACCACCATATCCATCCTCGATCACCTCTCCTGGGCTGACCAGAGAAGATGCAGTGCCCATAGTGACAGCCTAAGCTGCAATAATGTGCTTAGCCTTTTTGGTTGCCCATCGCTTTCCCTGTGTCAGAACAGAAACAAAACAGATGGAGGTGTCATTTAGGGTTGCCAACTGTCCCGTATTAGCCGGGACATCCCGTATATTGACTATTAACTCTTGTAAATATAGCAGACTGCACTCTACAGATCCTAGATCAGATAAAACGGCAGTGGCAGATCATGTGCCAATCACACCGCCTGTCATCCAATCACAGGCCCCCTCACACGCATCAGTTTTTAAATAAATTAGATACTGTATGTCACTGTGCTTTGCCTTTTATTACCGGTTGCACCTATCATGTACATCAATGTTCCTTATATGCTGTTGCACACTGTCCATCTTCTTTTTTTTTTAAGTTATGTTTTTGGCCTTTTTGCCTCTATTTGATAGGATAGCTGAAGAGAGACAGGAAATGTGGGGAGTAGAGAGCGGGTGAAGACGTGCAGGAAATGGTCGACCGGCCGGGAATCGAACCGGCATGCCCTGCGACGAGGACTGTAGCATCTGTATGTGGGGCGCTTAGACCGCTAGGCCACCAGCACCCCACACTGCCCATCTTTGTACAGTCGTAGACTCTCTCACTGGCTGATTTTTATTTATAAATCTATTCTTGGACTTCTCCTTACTTAATGTGTAGAAACCTCAGCCGATATGGCCAACGGTCTCAGGACATCATACAGTTGCAGGTCCCGAGAGTCAGAACTGAACTGGGCAAAAAGGCTTTTAAATTTTGTGCAGAAGGACTTGAAACTGACACATCTTGTAACTCTGGGGGAATTCAAGTCAATCATAAAAGACAGAGAAACAAGCTCAATTGGATCTTGTGATTGCACTGTGTAATCATATAACCATGTGAATTTATTTGTGTTGTTTTGTGCGCTTGTTGTGTGTTGTAACCTGTTTTGTGCTGCCGTCTTGGCCAGGCCACTCTTGAAAAATAGGTTTTAAATCTCAATGAGTCTTTTACCTTGTTAAATAAAGAAAGAAAGAAAAAGAAAGAAAGAAAGAAAAGGAAAGATCCACATGAGGTAACATAATGATACAGTAAGGATTAAAGGGAATATACACACTTTCTGCATTTCCAGTTGAATCAGAATATGAATATACACTGAATTCACACATCATGCTCACACCACCATAGCACCGTGCACCTGTCCCTTATTTAGTAGTGAAAAAGATGTCAACCCTAAAGTCATTTTCAGTGAAGTATGATTGTGATTGGCATCTCTGTGTGTGTTTAAGTAGCCTGAAAAACATCTGTGCCTTTCGAAAACCTTTATACTTTTACTCTCAGCTAACAAACTCCAGTGAAGTGGTTGTTCCTGGGTTTATAACCAATGTATCTCCAAAAAATGACGAATTAGTTCATGAAAAATAAATGATTATTCTGTATTATAAACCCAACAAAGCTTGGAGTAACGTTAGTCATTGCTCGTGGTACTTACAGCTACAAAGCTAAATTTGTTTTAACGACGGTAACAGATTACAAACCTTAATATGAAGAGAGGTATATTTTGTTTTCATGTTTCTGTATTTCTTCTGTCCGACAAATAACGGTACAGAGAGAAATGCTGGGTTAGCTAACATTGCAGAAAACGCTGTTTGACACGTTCGTCTCGACATTTTAAATTTGACACACTGAAAAACTAACACAGATACTTGTTCTAGCCTCGACGAAGTCACAACTACAACCCTTTGTCTTCATGTTGGTAAACAAAGCGCGTTAGACAAACAAGAACACACTCACGGTCCGCTCCCTGCACAGCTTCTTCCTGGCTGCCGTGGTAACAAGTCGATGATACGGGTGCCCGCGCAGGACAAACAAGGCAAACGTCAATTTCTTTTTGAAATAATAGTTCATTTGTAAAAACAAATATCTCCGTTTTTATACATTTTCAAAACACATATTTCTTTTTTATATATATGTCTTATAAAGTTACATATCATAAGATACATCTTATTAGTAATGTCAGTTTGACTTAGTCACAGCCACCCAACTTCAATTGATTGATAATACCTAAAGCTTTTAATAGAAAAAATGTGTTCTGAAACAATTCTTACATTTTTTAAAAGTGAGTGATCTGTTTTTGCTAATGAACTCTTCAATTGCAAACACAAATAGGTCAACTGATATTGTGTGTGGATATTATAGTGGAGAATTATTGCCACATAAACAGTAGAAATTGTATCCTCAGACTGAAACAGTACTAGGAAGTTTGGTATTTAACGTTAGACTCTGAACATATAAAATATTTTCTGGAAGAGGATTAAGGCCACTGAAAAAAAAAGAAAAAATTATGGTCCAATTTTTTTATTCTTAATACTCAGAGAAAAAAGTCAGAGTTCTGAGATTAAAGTCAGAATTCTGTGATTAAAGTCAGACTTCCTTAATCTCAGAATTCTGACTTTTTTCTCAGAATTCGAACTTTTTTCTCAGAATATTAATAATAATAAAAAAATTGACCTTCATTTTTTTTCAGTGGCCCTAATCCTTTTCCATTATATTTATACTGTCAATGCTTGTGACACGCAACAAGTTTTTAAAGGCATCCAAGTTTTGAAAGAAATACATTAAATAAAGAAATCAAATGCTGTAATTTCCATACAAACACTTCAAACAAAAATAACCTAAAGTGTCTGAATTTAGGAATTACTGGATAATCATTGCAAGTTATACTTGTTACTACTATGAGGCCTTTTGCAAGTTGAACAAATTAAGAACACTGTCAGTCCTCATTTAAAATATTGATTTAAAAGGCCATTTAAACTTGTGCCATACAGGTCAGAGAGTACTAAGTGGATACTTTAAATTTACTGTAATCTTGATCTAAACACAGGAGAATTGTATCAGTGTGCACATGCTTTTTATCAGTAGGAGTAGGTTATGCAAAGCAAGTCTCCATTTATTAGCAGCAAATTTTTGGTTAGTTTGCAGTTACATGTTTTATTTCATTATACAAAAAACACACTGATCCAAGGGTTTCAGATCATTTTATTAAAAGACAGAAAAAGAAAACAACTTTGTTTTAAAACATTATTTTATTGCACAATGTTGATTGCTCATTGATCATATCCTCTCTCTTCTCTTTTTGCAGAACAGCTGACACAGTTTGTTTCTGTATGCTTGGTTGAGGAAGAAATACATCACAGGATCCAGTACACAGCTCACACAAGTCAGTGCAGATGTGATCTTATTGGCTAACCTAAGAGACTCATGACTTGCAGCAGTTATATCATCACCAATATGACTTTTGATGTATAACACCCTGCTTACATGGTAGGGCACGAAAGCCAGCAGGAAGTTTATCAAGATGAGGATGATCATTTTTATTGCTTTATCTTTCACAGGTCGTTCTTCCTGTTGCCTGATGAACCTCAGTTTCATCAGAATCAGGATGTAGGAGACCACAATGGTGGTGAGGGGGAGAACAAACGCCACAACTGTAGAAACCAAAGCGGTTGGTGATGTCTTTTCTAAGTAGAGTTTGTTGCAAATGCCAGTTGAATTGTTAGTCAGATCCTGTTTGGAAAAAAGTATAGGACTCATGGACACAATGATTACCACCCAAAGTATCCCAACGACTACCTTTGCATACACAGCTTTCCTAACTAAGTGTGATTTTAGAGGTAGAACCACAGCCAGAAATCTGTCCAGACTGATAAAACTCATCAAGTACATGCTGCAGTACAGGTTTAAGTAAAAGAGGAAGCCGGCTAGTTGACAGGCAACATGTCCAAAAGGCCAGTGGCTGTTCGACAGATGATAAACTATGCGCATAGGTAAGATGAGGACATAAGAGATGTCTGCTACAGACAGGTGTCTGAGGAAGACCTTAGACGGTGTTGTGCTGTCCTGGTGGAAAAAGGCCCACAGCGCCAGAGCATTCCCAGGCACAGCGATGACGAAAATGAGGATGTAAAATGCAGCAAATGCAATGTCCTCGAGGTGGGAGTCACTGTCATGGTAGTCCAGCCTGTCAACCTCAGAGATGTTCATTGGTATTGTGGAGACAGTCAGCCTGTTGCAGCATAGACACAAACAACCTGTTGTGAGTGAAGGCCCAGTGGGTGAAATACGTTTCTTTCATTGACTCATCCATTCATTCACTAATATTCTAAAACTGAAAGCATACAAAAGATGAGTCGCATGATGTTAGATTGTGTCAGCCCACAAGCTGCATCATGTGGAGATAGGTTTCTTTGAAAGAGGAACTGCTCTTGAGAGGCACCAGATAGGCAGGAGATTTTGATCAGTTGAATTCAAACACAATTTGGAAGGGATAAAACAAGTTACATTATCAGATAGTTCAATTTTAGATACATGAAACACTGACACGGCTGCAGATATTGCCTTTGTTTTTGCTGGACAAGTTTGTTTGAATTAAATAAAAAACGTCTTCAGCCTTTCTTTTTTTTTAACCATGAACAATGTATTACAATTTTTTTAATAAAAACCTTTATTACACTGATGTGATTACCTGCAAAATATACCATTTGGGTGAATTCAGTGTCACGAAGCTATGAGAAAAAACGATACTGCTAAAATTGAAATGTCATCTAAATTACAGCTTTGTAGTTTAAGCTCAAGCAGGACAAAAGACATAATGTAGAATAGTTATTAATCTAAAAGCTTATGTCAGCAATGATTAATATTACACATATTTATGTTAATTCTTACCTGTAGTTGTATTCAGAATGGAGATCAGATGATCAAGTGGAAGTCAACTGCTCTGATGTGTTGTGCATCTCTATTTCATATTTATACACAGGAGAACAAGCACACACACACACACACACACACACACACACACACACACACACACACACACACACACACACACTCACACTCACACACACACACACACACCCACACACACACAAAGGACTAGCTAGAGGTTTAAATGTCACTTCAAATACACAACTTCTACATTACACATAAGAGCCAAAGCAGCATATTCAAGTATTTTGTGAGGAATTTGCAAAATGATCACCAAAGCAAGAAAGTCAAGACAAGAAAGGTGGCCAATTAATGGTTGGTCCACAAGTATTAACCCCGCTCCACACGCACACACACGCACACACGCACACACGCACACACACACACACACACACACACACACACACACACACACACACACACATTCTAACAGGTAAAAAACACAGGAAGCCACTGAGGCAGGAAATAAACCATGGAAGCCCAATGCATTACAAGCATGCAAGTCTTTATTTTTTGCTACTCCAACACAGTTTTGTCTTTAGCACACTGCTCTGTTATAGTATGATTTAAAGCTTTACAAAATGAGAGAAAACCAGATATTTACAAAATCTATCTGTGCAAACATCATTCTTTTACACCACTCTCCTAAAAGTATTTGAAAGGCATGCATACAAATAAACTTTGGTATGTTAAAAAAAACTACTCATTTTCTTAGTAGAAGCATCTATGTACACGTGGTAGAACTGATTCATCACTTTGCTTTTAGTACAGTTTACATTTAGACAACAAGACATGTTAACTTAAATTGAGACCAGCAGTACGAACACTGAGGTCACTCCACTTCAGCCACGAACACCATGTCCAGAGAGTGCATGTTAATTCCCCTACATCTTGTGACTGGGTTAAGCCTGAAGTGAGTCATTGTACAACAACTTTGGCAAATAGGCACACTAAAAAGAAAACTGGTATTACTCATGAAACCACATCTGTAAAAGAAATTGGCAGTTCATATGGTCAAAAATGAGAAAATACTCTTAGAAAACAGAGGTTAACAATGAGTTTAACTTTAAAATGTCTGTATACATTTTGTATACATTCAGAAAAGGCATTTACAAGGGTTTTGTTGGATGTCTGGCAACATAAGAAATATAGAAGATTAAATATACTATTGTTATTCAATCTCTGGTTTGAAAAATAAAACAAACTTTTTACAAGGTATGTTGCGATTGTACATCAACTCTATATATTCTCTATATTCATAGTTACAGCAAGAAAAATAGATTTTCAACACCATGAGAGCACTTCCACTTCAACTACAAAGTGGTAAAACTAAATATTTTTTAGTTCCATTACAAAATATTTTATCAGAAACATCTGGTACACCTTCGAGAAAGAAGCAGAATCCAAGTATGTCGTTTTCAAAGTTGGGGAAATGCAACTTAAAGGAGATAGAAGCATTGGTGTGAAGATGCCAGTGTCAAAGAAAACATGATTTAGGAGAGTGCATTGTGTAATACTTACAAAAAAAACCACACAGACAAAATAAACAACAAGCCAAGAGTTTACAACATGGAACATGACCTGGTCTACCTGCTACTGGGTAAGGCCTGAGCGGCCATATTGGAGCTAGGTAGCGTCCTTAGCTGCTGTGGCTGTTGGGATGCAGGATTTGCCGCTGCTGCCGTTGTGGGACCTGTAGCTGGTGAAGCTGGGGGTGTGTATGGTGCGGATGCTCTTTCCGCCTGGGCCCAAAGGTGTGGGCGACAGAGGGGAGGGGGAGGAGGAGGAGGAGGAGGAGGAGGAGGAGAATGAAGAGGTGGAGGAGGAGTGCACTCGACCATTCTGAGTCTGCGAGGAGAACGAGAGAGCTTTACCTGTGTGCTGTGAGGGTGCGGGGAGTTTGAGGGATCCGTTAGACAGGGAGGGGATGTGGGAGGAGGGAAGGGAACCAGAACGAGGACTGTGAGAGGACAGGATAGAGGACTTTGTCACGGGGGAAGAGGAGGAGGAGGAGGAGGAGGAGGAGGAAGAGGAGGAGGATGGGTTAATGGGATTAGTAGCTTCTGAGTTTTGTGCACACTGGGAGCTGCCTTTAGTAGAGCTAGGATAAAAAGCAGGGATTTTAGAGATGGGTATAGTAGGGGAAGTAGTTTTATGATCCCCTCCCACTCTTTTAGCACTTCCGTTAGCCTGCAAACAGAGATGCCAAAACAGAAACTGGTTGTCAAAAAGACATCTGGTCAAATAAAACATATAGAAGGTAAGACGATGTTAAAAAAAACAAACTACAAGTTACACACATAGAAGCACACTATGACTACACAAACATTAATATTGCTAAGAAACAACTAAAAGACACAAAAACAACACTTACAGAAGCTCTGTTTTTAACTTGGTTATGTGAAAAGTGAGACAAATGAGGTCAAGAAACAGAACACTGCATGGGTTAGATAGCACAACAACAGGCAGGAAGGGCATCTCTATTTTTGGGTTGTTAGATCTCTTAGATAGTTGGGGCCTTTTCATAGAAATGTAGGGGGGAAGTTCATAAGGCAGAAATGCAAACAAAGGCTGAAGTGGGTTAGATGGCAGGGTTAGGAGATTGAAGAGTGAGAGCGGACAGGGAAAATGTGGGGGCAGTATTCCGCTGAAACTGATGCTGCAAGATAGTGAGTCGCTGCGAGGCCTCGAGGGTAAGGAAAAAAATATATCACCGTGAGGTTAGGAAGCTGTGCAGTAATGTTGGGTTTGGAGCAGAGGTGCATTGTGAGAAAGGAAGAGCCGAGCCCGAGTTGTCAGTTAGGGTTTTTTGTGTTTTGACAGAGCCGTAAGCATCCTGGGGATTTGGCAACACTCTTTAGGAGCTCAGCTGTGATGGGAACTGGAGATGTGATGACAACTCAGACGATGACAGGATAGGATTCCACTTTTCTTTGCCATTTTTTTTCCCTCTTTTTTTTTTGTTTTGTTTAGTCACCAACACAGTGAAACCATGAGCAGTGTGGACATGCAGAAGCATACAGTACAGTGATGTTATGGGGTAACAGTCAAGAGTCAAGCATGCCTTCTCATCAGAGCAGACTCGAGAGAAACATTAACAGATCCAGTCACCACTACAGTGGCTTTACTTTTTTTAAAACACTGAAAATTTCACAGCTTTGGTAGTCTTTTCCCGCTAATAACACATGCCTCAAGTTTTCCCTATATGTTTGCTACCTCTAGTCTCTGGTAAG
Organism: Notolabrus celidotus; assembly: GCF_009762535.1. Lineage (NCBI taxonomy): Eukaryota > Metazoa > Chordata > Actinopteri > Labriformes > Labridae > Notolabrus > Notolabrus celidotus. Next base: position 20,560,668 of record NC_048288.1, read on the forward strand.
GCCCTACAGTAAAACTACCTGTCGGAACTGCCTCTGAGCGTCCTGCAGTTTTTGCGGTTTTCCTGCTTTGTCTGTTGTACTCGGCGACTGCCTGGACTTCGTAGACAAAGGGACGGGCATCCGACTAGTAGGGGAAGCGACACTGGTGTTCTGCAAGGGGATCCAAACGAAAAACAGAACAAGAAATAAAACAAAAGAAAGAAAAAAACACACCACATAGGAAGTATGAAAAATCAAGGCACTTACAGAGAACTTCATTCAAAACCTCAAAATCAACACCAGTGAAAGATCATGCACCCAGTGAGACCATAACCTTTAAGTCAATACACAGTAGTACATGCATTCAAGGGTAAGGAAGGTATCAGTTTAGACATCATGAGTGTGTCTTTGATGATCAGCTTGCCACTTGCTGAAAACCTCAGTTTTTAGCAGTGAACTTAAGGAGAAATGTGGTAGCCAGGAACCCCAATAAAATGCCGATCCCCAATCATGTCACCATGATTTCACAGAGGGAGAAACACCATTTCAAACATTTCCAAGCACCTGTGGAGTGGATTAATGATTTGGTAATTTTGGTGGTTAGGGTTGAAGTGAAGGTAGACTGAAAAAAGAAGGACCCAAAGCCTCCCAGGGCAACAAGAGCTAGAGAGAGACCTGCTGTACGGTGCTGGGGGCACTGGGAATAGTGGTGGTGGTGGTGGTGGTGGTGGTGGTGGTAGTAGGGAGGACTACAGGGCGAGGGAGAAGCTGAGGTTTAGTCTTCTTCTGCAATGAATTTTTGCTTGGTACCTTAGGGCCTGACCCTCTGGATGTAGGGAGAGAGGAGGACCTCTTCAGCCCCACTCCTTCTGAACTTTTCCCATTGCCTGTTTTAGCTTCCTCCACGGAGGCTGGCTCCCCAGGGGAGCAGGGTCCCATCTCACTGATGGTGGTCTCCAGCTGCTTGATGGTCTGCTCCAGGCTGTCTAGAGTTTTATAGGTGTTCTTTCGGATCTCATTGGTCCTGCCGATGGAGTCGGGGTTCTGCTTCTTCGATGCTGTCGAGCCTGTTTCCGAGGGAGGTTCTGCTAAAGACTTTGATCGCACGATCTCAAATCTCTTCGCCTCTTTGTGTTGCCTGACAGTGCCATCACTCTCCTCCTCGTCTTCGTACACAACCACCTGTAAAGTCTTCTTGCCTGACTTGGTGCCAGTCCGGATAGCCTGGGTCAGCGCCGCCAGCTGTTTCTTGGGGAACTTAAACTTGAACTTCTTCTTACCATCCTGCTTGGCGTCACCATTTGACTCTTGCACACCATCAGTCAGCTCAGAGATTGACGATGAAGACGAAGATGACAAGCTAATACGGTCCACATTACCCCGTGAAGAGATGCTCTTTTTGCCATCAACAACTTCATCCCCTTCAGATTTAACATGCAGCCCACTGCTCCTTTCCGTGTCTGACTCTTCGCTTTCCTCATCGATGCGCTCTGCTGCCAGCATCCTGTCCAGTTCCTCTTCACATTCAAAGATGGTGGACAGGCGCTTGTAGGCAGAGCGGATGTCCATGGGTTCGTCAAAAATGATGATGACTGGCTTTTTGTTGAAGCCATTATCCTGTTGTTCAGTGAAATCCTCTGTGTTGTTTCCCCTATTTGACGCATTACCCACAGTAACAGTTTGGACGCTTCCTCTCTTAGCATTGACCAGTTCCTGGTACTCGCCACAAGACAGAGCCTGAACTTTAGTGTTGGTGATCATAAACGCTATGTTGTCAGGAGGTGGAGGAGGCTCTTCTCCTGGTAGGTCAGGACTAAGACTAGCCTCATCATTATCCTCGAAAATGTTATCTTTATTTGGATAACTCTCCTCACTAGGAGGCAGATTTGGTGGCGCAACAGAACTTTTACGCGACTCCTTAACGGTCGTTGTTGTCGTGGTCACCACAGGCTCAGGTGCTGAATTTTTAATAGTAGAAACATTTTGCTGGACAGCTTTAATTTTCTTTTCTGTATTAATTTTGTTCAGGATTTTCCCCTTCTCCATTTCTGTGCTGGTCTTCAAGGACTCAGAACGTTTAACTTGTTTCCTTGGAAGTTTGAATCCTTTAAGTCCCACAGGTTTGGGGGATATAGGCGGTGGTGTTACAGGGGATTTAGGTGGTGGAGACAGTGGTGGCTCCTGCTGCTGCTGCTGCTGCTGGCTTGAAGAATCGTCATTAACATTGACATTTGACACCTGTGATGGAGGCTGTGTGGGTTCTCTGTGTTCGGGGGTTTCCTCTGTTCCAGATGAAGGTGGCTGCTCTTTGGGGATCTGACCAGTCACGTAATAAATGACCTGAGAAATGAAGAAACGTCTGATCACAGTCTTTCCAATTCTTGTAATACATTAATGAAATATAGACAAAAAATATATTCATAAGTGAAAGCCATACGTACCCCCTGGCTCTGTCTGAGAGGAGTATTCCCATTTTCATCTGTGTCTGGATCTTTATCCTCACGACTGGGCTCTGAGCTCTGCTAGGACAGTGTGTGAGGGAATAATATTACTGTGCAACTGGTGTGTAAGGAATCTTTGGAGTAACTATGAATTCATATACACTTTACAGCAGCATGCACAGTATCAACACTGCATACAGTGTGAACTGCACAAATACTATCCTACTTCATACTATGACATCACTTTTATATGCTGCTGTGATATTTTATGCTGTACTAACAAATGCATGCAGGGAGATCTACTTCATGTTATCATTTAAAAGCTGAGACTATGCGCAGGTTAACTGCAGCAGTATTAGCTAAATATTAACGGCTACACCCTTTTTTTTCAACAGTGAAATTTCTCTGTGTTCTCAGAAATGTTTTTCAGGTTTAGGTGAATCTTGTTATTAACCTTTCGACATCCTGTTTCCTGTCTTCTTCATAAAGTATGCACAGGGGATACTATGCAAATAGGTTCTCACACTACTTACACATCAGTTATAAACTTTGAGCTACAATTTCTGCAATATAACATATCGTTCAATATTGTATTGTTTACAATAGTTACAACCCCAGTTCCAAAAAAAAGTTGTGACGCAGTGTAAAATGTTAATAAACAGACTTTGAATCATTTGCAAATCATTTAAACCCTTTGTTTGATTGAAATAGTGTGAAGACAACGTATCAAATGTTGACACTGACACATTTTATTGTTTTATGAAAAATATATTCTCATTTTAAATTTGATGTCAGCAAAACATTTAAACAAAAGTTTGACACTCTGTAAATAATTGGCAACCAAGGAGACCAGTTTTACAAGAATTGAACTTCTCCTTTGTCAGAAATTCGTGTCATGATGCACCAAATGTTTTCAGTGGTTGACAAGTCAGGACTGCAGGCAGGCAGGCCAGTTTAGCACCTGGACTCTTCAACTATGGGGCCATGCTGTTGTAATGCATGCAGAATGTCGTTTTGCACTGTCTTGCAGAAATATGCAAGGTCTTCCCTGAAAAGGGTATTATCTGGAGGGCAGCATATTGTTGCCCCAAAACCTGTATAATCAGCATTGATGATCATGTACAGTACATAATGATCTTGAAATCCCCAAATTCTTTACAATGTTACGCTGAGGAAAGTTATTCTGAAAATGTTGATGTCTTAGCTCATGCAGTCTCTCACAGACGGGTGAACCTCTTCTAAATATAGGGTTTGAATGATTTGCAAACCAACAAAATCTGTTTCAACACAACATCCCAACATCTTTGGAATTTGGGTTGTACTAGCAAACCCTTTACGCTCAAATACCTGACAAAACTGGACCCAAAATCTTTGCCATGAAGCAGTTTAATTAATCACACTTAAACATATATATTCATTTAGTCACATTGGTTGACATTAAATGTGAACATTGATTAGCCTTGGTTGTGAAAGATAACTATGGGATTGTGCCGGTTATCTCGGTGTAAAGCTGGGAAAGCAAACTGAAGTGAAGTTGTGCAAAGACAAAGGAAACAGAAAAGTGATTCTTTAGAAAAGTACAAGTTGGGGAGAGTAGCATGCAAAGTAGCCAGACTGACCTCTAGTGAACCAAGTCTGCAAAAACAGGTGTCTAAGAAGAAGCATTAACCATGTTTTAGCTTCTAAGGTGTCATTCATAAAGGAAATACGGTCTGTTGATTTTGTATGAAGACGATGTTATTAAAGAAAGACAGAAGACGATTGAATTGCCTGTGGAATACAGCGCCCAGGTCTTTATTGATTAAAAGGAAAGGACAAGAAAATAATTAAATCAGTGGCAAAACACATCACTGTCTATTTCAGACACGCAAAAGACACAGCATCTTTTCAGAAGCTTCATTTTATGCAGACTTAATCCTGAAATAATCAAGTTGTGATATCCAGCAGAATCACAAGAGGGAAGGAAACTGAGGCAGCAAGGAAAGGAGCTTTTTGAAGACAGCTGTTACAGGTTTCTCTCGGGCCAAAGCAAGGGTGCAGAGGTTGTTTAAGGGTTAAGACACAGCCATTGATTGTTTCAGAGAGTTGGCAGAGGCAGGCAGTTAGCTGTGTAGCTGCACGGCGGTGCATATTTTACCTTTTTCTCTTTGAGGGGCACTAAGGCCCCGGGTCTGAGCTCTCTGATTTGTGGCTCAATTCGAGTGGTGGGTTCTACCAAATTTTTCACCCCTACATCCTTAACTGTGCACTTCTGGAAAACCTGAAGAGTGGGAAAAGTGAAGGGAAAACGGGGGAAAAGGATTTTGAGGAAGAAAGAAGTTTGAGTGTGTCTTCACCTTTGCGACAGATGTAAACCCCAAAAGCTAGAAAGTCAATCACCATGAGGAGAAATGATAGGTCACCCACTCCAGCAATGCAGAAATCAGTAGACGCTGATTACGTTTGTCGACATCGAGAGAATCTGTTTGTGTGTGAGTGTGTATATGCATCTAACCTGAAGCTCTGCCATGATCTTGTCCCCTTCATCCTCCTCTTCTCTGGTCGCAGAAGCAGTAACAGGTGGAGGGGTGGCTGGCTTCGGCTTGGTTTCTGGGGGAAACTTGGCGGGCTTGGATTGAGGAGAGGGAGGTGGAGCTTCTTCCTCAACCTCCTGTTAGAATTTAGGAGAGGGTGACAATCGTTCAGTAAGAGGTATCGGCAAGAGGTATCGGCAATAACACTTCATTGATTCTATGATTTATCAGTGCTAAAAAAATCCACTAGTTAACAACAGAACAGGGCTAGCGCAGAGTATAAAGGTGGTGGCCTCTGTCCTTGTCATGCCAGGCTAAGCTAGTAGCCTCCAGGTTCTTGCTTTGTACTCTGCACACAGGCTTAAGATGAATATCCATGTCCTTATCTAAGTCTTTGTAAAGATGCGAAATAAGTTAATTTTAATTAATTTATTATGTCACTTTTTTTTGCCCACTGATTTTTTGCACAGAGGCTAAAGGAACTTCATGTTTGGTTTGTTCCTGCAAGTTTTGAATAAGGACACACACACAAACACACTCCAAATGCTTCTACAATAAAAATATTAAAACATAAAAATTCCCAATAACATGACAAGCTACAGCTACATTGTGAACACAGTAAATCTCTTATCAGACCAACCTGAGCCGATACGGACTCCTTCCTGTTTGTGTAGACCACCTCACCAGAGCGTGTGGTGGTCATGCCTGAGCTTGAGCTGTTAAAGGTCTTCCTTGGTGGAGGAGGTGGTGGGGACTTGCTGGCTTTTTCAGACCCCTGTTTGTTCAAACTGTCAGTGGGAGCTGGTTTGGTGGCAGTCTTGGAGGGTCTCTCCAGTGCAGGTTTGGCAGGTTTCTCCAGCACAGGCTTCGGGAGTTTCTCAGGCCCCTTCTTGACTGCTTTGTCAGCGGGAGACTCAGGCTGGGCCTCTTCTGACAAGAAAATAAATACATTGATTATGTGTAGGTGGTACACTTCAAAGATTCAACCTTATTTGTGCTTCTTAGTGTTCAATTTGTACCTGGCTGTGGCTCTACAGGGTTATTTTTGATGTCTGGTTGCTCTCCAGTGGCCACAGGGGGCACTGCAGGGTTTTCTTCCACCTCTAGACTGGGTATGCCCTTCATCATGTTGGCCTGGGCCTCCTGCAGTATCTTCTCAAACTCCCTCCCATCATAATGACCCATGTTCATCCTCCTCTCCTCCCATTCCTTTTCTGCTGCCTGGGATGAATTGACAAAAAAAGAAAGCAGAAAGTGATTATGAGGATGCTGAGTGAGGGGATTTTAATCTTGTGACAACAAATTTAAGAGTTTTAAAGAATGAAATGACAGCATTCAAAATAAATGCGTGTTAAACAACTAATACCAGAAGATAGCTCCACAGTGTCCAATCTTACCTCTATGGATATAGCTCTGTTTTTGCTCTTGTCCTTGCTGTTCTGCAGCTCCTCTATAACAAGACCCTGGCTGGCAGTGCCATTGCTGCTATTCGACGAGTTCCCATGCGTCTTCTTCAGACGTGCAGGGCTTGGTGGATCTGAGCCTGCCCCCTTTGGTGATTCACGGCCTTGACTCTTGCCCGGGATGGGACTCGGGGTGAGCGGAGGACTGGGCTGAGCTGTCAAGGCCGCAGACTGCTGGGACTGCTGCATGTGGACCGGGGAGCTCTGGACATGGTGGATGACCACTGGAGAGGAGGGCATCACCTCTGATCTGATGGTGGAGCTCTGGGGCTCTGGCGTGGCTGATGTGGGGCCAGGCTGGGCTGATGCTGGGGGAGTTTCTACAGGGGCTGCTGCAGCAGCTGCTGCTGAAGGGCTGTTATCCACCGGGGCATTAGCAGATGAATCATGTCCTTTATGAAGGCTCTCAGAGGCAGCTCTGGAGAAGGGAGGGAACAGAATGTGTCACAAACCACATACAAACAGTAAAAATCAAACAGTTTCATTGGAGACTTTTTTTTTTTACAACACTGGGTAGATATGATATCATTTTTCTAAAGCAAAACCTTACAGTTAAGTACAGATTGGTATATCACATTTTGTAAATATAGTCCTCTTGCTGTCAGACTCATTGCTGTCAGTCTGAAACCTCATATCTCCAAAACAACAGCTTTTCAGGAGACTAAAAAAACATGTGTTTTTAAAAAACTAAACACTAAGCGGGATTCAGTCGCATGCTCGTTTTAATGCTTTTGATTGGCTGAATTTGTATTTTCATTTTTTTTTTTTTAGTTATATTTTTGGGCATTTTCGCCTTTAATGTATAGGACAGCTGAAGAGAGACAGGAAATGTGGGGAGTCATGAGTGGAGTAAATGATCAAAGCTGGAATTGAACCTGCAACCTCTGCGACGAGGACAATAGCCTCTGTATATGGGTCCCGCTTAGACCCCAAGGCCAAAGGCGCCCCCATTGGCTGAAATTTTGTAATGGTAAATGGACTTGTACTTATATAGCACTTTACTAGTATGTCTGACCACTCAAAGTGCTTTTACACTACTTGTCACATTCAACCATTCATACTCATTCACTCACTGATGGTAGAGGCTGCTATGTAGTGAGGGACCATCAGTATTAGCTTATCTCATTTGTTCACATTCACACACCTCTGAACAACAGAGGGAGCAATCCGGGGTTCAGTGTCTTGCTCAAGGACACTTCGGCATGTGACTGCCGAGGGATCGAACCGCCAACTTTCCGATTGATAGACAACCGACTCTACCCACTGAGCCACAGCCGCCCCAGGATGCCCACTGAGAGGCACAAAGAGTGACCAAAATAAATAAATAAAATAAAATAAAATAACGAAATATGGAGATACAAGGTTTCTGTCAGACAGCAGCGGTATGTAGTGTGAGATTAAAAAATAAACAGATTTTGTGACACCTGAAGACCAATACTAACAACCCTGTATGACAACACTAGCATCACCCTTTGAAAAATGAGTAGTTGATAACTTGCTAACACCTCCTCATTACTAAAAACCATTAGAGCCCGGTGCACTTTGAGCGGAATCCAAACAAGTCTACAATAACGATACATTCGTGAGAGCACCACGAAAAGCGTGAATCCAGTGTCATTGGAGTTGTAACGTGGTGACTCCCTGTCACAGAAAGAGAGTGAGCGAAACCCCAAGCAAGACTTTGGTATCAGTGACATATTAAAATGGAAATGAGGTGCCGCAGTGTTCACCAAATTAATTCACTTATCAGTTCAGTGAAGGCGATGGAAGTACATCAACACACTCCTCCGTCTGCACAGAATGGCCTCTCTGATGGGAAGAAGTCAGTCCTGCCAGTATAATCAAACAGTACAATCTCCCACATCATAGACCCGTGTGAGGAGCTCTGCGGGGCGCTTTTTGTTTTCATCTTCAAGTCCCCCCTCTCACTCTCTGCCCCCGTACTTCAGCGACTCTCCTCTATATTCATACTTTTATCTCCACTCATATTTTTTTCTCCATCTTTCCACCGTACCTTCTCAGACCGCTGAGCATGTCTGTCAGGCTCTTGACCCTTTTCAGCATGCTGTCCAGCTTGTGAGGCTCCTCCTTCAGGAACTTGACTGCTTCCACTTCCACCCTGAGCACAGCCCGCATTCTGGTTTGTAGGGCCGGGAACTCTCCTAGAGGAAGATGCAAGGAAATATGCAGATAGTATCGTTGATTGATCTCTATGTTTTAATAGAGATTACAGAGACTTAATTTAACAGCAGCCTAACTTATATATGACCCTGTGAAAAAGCCTGAGAGCAGCATTTAAATAAGTCATCACAACAGCGAAACGTTTAGAGGATTACTCTCTTAGTGAGGTGCTTTGCTTCTCTGTAGCTCTTCAAAAGGCTTTGGAAACAATTATTCTAAAACACATTCATCCAGAAACTAAAAAATGTATCATCTTTGAGAAAGAATATTGTTTCCTGGAAGGTCACGAGCACAACACTCTGGCTTATCAAGCTGCAGAGGAAGGATAATCCAAGGTTTCAGATAAGCAAAATGACTGACTGATAGTGAAGGGAAATTAATTTAGTTTTATCATGTGTTGACTTTATCAGCTCAAGATCTACCTCGGAAACAGTGTAATTAAAATCTGGCAAAATTGGTTATTAAAGTCATAACCAGAGTTTAGAGCTTTGAACAGTATTTGAACTAGTTAAATGAATCTTTGCATACATTTGACACAAAAACATGACGTACACTGACATTGAAATGGAGCCAAAGCAAACTATTTTGTGTACACCACTATTAAATGTTGTCCTGTTGTGTCTGCATGTGTCTTCTTTAACATTTCCTTATTACGGTTTCCTGATTGTCATGCTCTGTGTATTTTATGTCCATGGACACTTTCTCAAAGACTGTCATATCATCTCCTTATGTAGCTTTTAGTCATTTTTAATCCCATGGTGCTATTTGTACTTTTCTTTTCTTCTCTTTTTTGTTTGTTTGTTAGTTTGTGTTTTGGTTTCTCCTCTACCTTCTTATTCTGATCTTATTTTATTCTATTTTATCTTTGTTTAATCTTGATCTTTTTAAGGAGCCTTTTAAACATCTGGCAACTACGGATGTAAACTAGCCTTTTGGCTAACTCTGGCATATTTACAGAAGTGTTCATTAATATGCACAGTCCTTTTAAATAATCAATAAAAAAATAATAATAAAATAAATGAATAAATAAATATTTTAAGGATTTTTGCTCATCTGTTATACTTTATCTCCAATATTTAACTTAATTTAATAACAGCCACAATTGGCCTAGTGTCTAAGTCTAAGTGTGTGCCCCATATACAGAGGCTATAGTCCTTGTTGCAGTGGCCACGGGTTCGACTCCCAGCCATGGCCATTTCCTGCATGTCTTACCCCACTCTCTGCTCCCCACATTTCCTGTCTCTCTTCAGCTGTCCTATCCAATAACAGCAAAAGTGCCAAAAAAATATAACTTAAAAAAAAAAGTAATACCATCCTGATATTATTTTAAAATCCCTCAGAATCACCACTGGAAAGTACTCTTTTTTTGTCACTGGTTTGTAACCACTAAAACATTATTTCATTTCCAGCAGTGAGAATAGTGTCCGTTTCCTCACCTTTCAGCCCGGCCAGAGATTCTCCAACCTTCCTCAGAGTCACTGCTCCCTCCTCCACGTCCTTCAGGGTCACTACTCTCTGTGCTGCTGTCGACTCTTTCTGCAGAGAGCCTACATACTGCTCCAGATCGCTGCACAGACAATGAAAAGAACACAGGATATCAGTTATAATCAAATGTTTCAAATTATTGCATTTCTTCATTTGTGTAATTCACTTAACTATAGAGACTATTTCTTTGTGTATGTTAGTGACATATATCTACTTAGTGGCTGTTATTTACTCAGTACAAACACCAGGGGGCAGGATGCTATCATTTATCACATTGATCACACAGTAGTGTTGGTTGGGCAAAGGTGAGATCAGACTTCAGGACATAATACATAAAGAGATCATATTTCACTCAGGCTTAACACTCACATACAAATGTCCTCTATGTGGGTTCCTCTTCTTTCCACAATATACTGCAAAGTCCACATTAGATTTCATCCCCAAGCGACAAATGTTTACACACTGACTGAAGGCCTTTTGTGGAGAAAATAAAAAACACTTCCTTGCATTGAAAGCAACCATCCAAATGCTTGAGGAAAATGGCAGCTCCGCAGGGAAATGTGCCAAATGATAACATTGTGTGCAGAGTTAGATTGCATGAGAGGGACTAAAATGGTGTTTCATTGTGGCCAGGTACCCTTGAGAAACACTCCTTTGGAGAACTCCCCTAAAGGGAGTGAGAAAGGCAATAAGGAGGCCGCGTGTTAAATGCTCTGCTGTGGGAAAATCGGACGGACGGGAAAGTCCAGATGAGGACGAAGAAAACAGACTTGTTGTTGTGTTATAATGCCTCCTCAGGATAAAAACAGTGATAATAAGTCTACATAATATACAGCACTGTTTATAGAAGATGCAGCCTTCAAGGGATTTGTATTCATCATGCATATTTTCTTACATACACTGTAACAAACGTATCGATTTACAGTGAAGGGTGCCTCTACAGCTGCTGTGTAACTTTAAGGCATGACTTCTATAACATATCTACATCGCACAATCTCCATCAAATGTTGCGCACCACTTTGGCAATATCTTGCTTGTTGCTACATAAGTTTAAAGCTCTGTCATTGCATGTTAAAGTGGATTTATTGGACACATTCTTTCTTATTATTTTCTATTTGTGTTGTTTATTCTGTCACTTGAGCCCTTGTGATGATAGCAGACACGCGAGTTAGTTCATGGCACACTACTTTGACAAACACTGCGTGTTGTTTTCCTGCTCTGTGGACGCTATCATCAGTACTCCCCTGAATGTTTTTTTTCTTTGCCAAGCATTTATAGCCCTGCTGTCCTTGGATTACAAACCAGCTACTACACAAAGTCCCACATTCATAGTCGTAAGTACTGAACCTTTCTTTTTGCAACAGGGTTACAAATCTATCAAAATATGCCCTAACAGGCCATGATATATTTAGTTCTCCTCCTGAGAGGGCAGCGGTTTTCACACCAAGTTCTCCCACTGGTCTTAAAGCCAAGCAGCCCTAATTACAAAAACTTATTTAAAGTGCCGGCAGCTGTGTTTTGCTGACTCACTACTGGCTGGAAACCAAGGGTAACAGAGATCTAAATCCACTCACTTCCGCCTGTTCATTACCCAGTCTCCAGGAGCTGCTATGGTTGTTTATTAAGACAACGCTGTTTGACCTTCCTTGTAAACATCCAAATAAAAGCATTCAATTACCGCTCCCTGTTGGAAACAGAAGCAGGGAAATTAAAATAAAGCAAGGTAGTGAGAAGTTTAGCTCCATAGGTGAGTCCTTTGTTCAAGTGTGCTGTCTCTCAGAGGCAGACGCTGCTTGCCTGTAGAAACCTGTGAGCTGTAATTTGGAGGGCGTTGGCTTGTCAAAGAGTCCAGGAGTGAAAAGAACAGGTGAGCTGATGAAAATGAGGCCTTTTGGGTATTTTGAGTTAATGGAAGCACCTTGAATTCAGCTGCATGGGTGTGTGCTGAAATATCTTTTAAATATGTGCAAAACGTTCATGAAAGGAAGCAAATCTAGAACAAACATCAAACAGGTACATTTTAGACTTTACATCACACTGTTCCTGGAGCTGAAAAGTGCATTTCTGAGCAGTAGTACCTGAGCTGTGTGAGAACACACTCCTCCAGACCCAAGTACTTGTGCCTGTCCTCTTCTACCAAAGCTCTCTGCCTCTGAACAGGGTCCTCTAGACCTCGCATAGCCTCTGCAAGTTTCACACTGATTTCCTGCTCAGCCCGCTTCAGCTGGATCCGTAACGCCTCCTGGTTCTGGAGCTGCACAAATAAGGGAAAAGATCTATAAGGACCTGAACCGGGACATGCAAAGGTGTAGATGCAAGCACAGAAAAATAAATAAAAGGAGAAGGAGGGTGAGGTCTTGCCTGCTGCTGTCTCATCTGATGGAGCTGCATCCTGAGGTCGGAAACATTCTTCCTGAACTGCAGAAGGTTGGCTTTGAGAGGAACTGAGCCCTTGTCTGATGGTGGTGCACTCCTCTTAGGAGCCATGATGGGGGAACCGCCTGAATAAATGAAGTAATAAGACAAATTATGGCTTTTACATGAAAACGGTGTCCTTCATTAGACGTTTAAAATGTTTGTTCTAATCACATGTCCATTACGAAACCACAAAACTCAGTTTCTATCAGCCTTTCTGACCGTTCTTAACTTGTAGCCTAATTTATACATGACAGCTGAAAAAAGTTTACGTGGAATCACACTGCTCTGACTTCATATCCCTAACGTCTCCCAGTGACTGCCTGAACACACTGCGGCTGTCATTTCACCTGCACTAAAAGCACATTTATATACTGGCACTCATATTAGCTGCACCTCTGAAATGTCTGTCAACTGATTTTGACATTTTAGTCACCGCTGGAGACGGAGAAGTGCTAGAAACCATGGAAACTAAGCAAGCTTATATTTGTTGCTTGGGTCAGAGTGCCTAAATGGCTGACAGCAGTAATAATCTAATTCAGTCCTTTCTAAAACTCCAGCACTTGTTTTTGACTTTGATGACCCTTCCTTATTTTATTAACCATACATCAGAAAACATCAGATGGTCATCTGAGGGAAGGCAGGCTTCATTTGACAAATGGTTGGTCTATTAAATTAAGCCAATCTATGGCTTCTAAGAGAGAGTGGAGTTGATAACTTATAATAACTTATTAACTAACTAATAACTTATTAACAAGCCGATATATTCCAACACAGTAACTAAGTGGCAGTATGCAAATCAAAATTACATGCAGAGAAGAAGAAGTTGACAAAAGAGTAAAAATCAGTGGTCGACCGCTATCGTTTTTTTAACGGCCGATGCAATAATTAGAAAGCAGGTCAGCTGATGGCCAATATATATGCTGATATCATTTTGTTGAGGTTTTTTCTGCATATGATAAAAAGCAACAATTTAAAAGTAACAACATCCATCACACCATACACATTACAAACTAAGATACATGGTTATCTTAGCCAGTCACATGTTTCAGTTAATTAAGTCATGAAATAGATAAATACACTGGATTATTTTAGATTTAAGAACATGACTGATATTTATGTCAGAGGCAATACTAAACTCCACTATTCCAAAAATTATAACTGAATTTATATTAAGTTTTAGATTTGATATGCTGTCATTTAGGATGGGGAATATGTGCTATCATTCAGGGGATATTTGAAATGCTCTACAGTAGCCACATGGATGAGGCTACCTGCAGTGTCTGCAGACATCACATGTTCTTATTTTTTTTTAAATCAGCCTCATGAGTGCAGTCATCAGCCAATGCTGAGTATTTAAAAAAATGGCATTAATCAGGGCAACGTTGGCCTAGTGGTCTGAGTGTGCGGCCCATATACAGAGGCCATAGCCCTCGTTACAGCTGTCGCAGGTTCGACTCCCTGCCTCTACCATTTGCTGCATATCTTACCCCACTCTTTACTCCCCACATTTCCTTTCTCGCTCCAGCATCCCTATCCAATAAAGGCAAAAAAAGCCTCAAAACATAATAAAAAAAAAAAAAGAAGCCAATAATCTACTCAATTAATCAGCCAGACTGGTTAATCGATTAATCAACTAGTGAAAATAGCCTCAGTCGTGTAATATGAAGTTTTTTCAGTGTTTCAGAGGATAACAGGTTAACAACTTGGAAAACATGTGCCTCAGGTACGTCATTGCAACTGAGGCGAACTAAAGAAATACAAAGCAGCAGCTTTTGGTGTGTGTATGTTAACACAATCGATATCAGTTAAAACAGGTAAGTAAAGAATATTGATGCATCTTTGCTTGCTTAATCTTAGCCTTTCTTGTCCTGAGGTGTGCATCAACCACACATTTGAAAGTACAAAAATGTAAAATAAATATTGTTTATCTTATCAGCCATCAAGAGCAGATAATCACTGGTTATTCTGACAAGAAATCCAGATTGTGCATCCCTACTGAAGAGGCAACTTGTGTCTTCTCGTTTCATTTTTTAATGCAGACATCATCACAAAAGACACCTCAAGTTTAATATCTTCAAAGTTGGGCAAAAACATCAACAAATATGGTTTGCTTTGGTAAGACTGGAGCTAAGTAATAAAATAGTTTTGGTCAATCAGTCCCTTTATCTTAGAAACACCCAGCATATGAACAAAAGTGTGTCTCAGTCTGTGTTACACAATAGGTCAGGGTATGTTGTACTCTACGCTCCCTTTACATAGAGACTCTCCCTCTGTTGAGGCAGTCAAAGAACCAACTTTTGTCTTCATAATCCCCAAACTCTTGCCCTGACACACTACCTGACAGCTGCCTGGACCTGAAGTACAGGTTACAGTGTACACTGCTGCTGGTGTTTTCAGCCTTGGGGACAGACTGTCCGTCAAAAAAGTGAAGGCATTGCGGTGACAGTGAAGACACATTTGGGGGAAACGGGTGAAAATTCTCATGTTTGATGTAGCTGTAACATTTCTGATGTTGTGAAGAGTCACTGAAGCATTACATGACAAGTAAATCCCTCTGAAAGCTACATATGAAATCTGTCACAAATCAAGAGATTAGCTCTCAAGACAGATGAATAGTGTTGTTTTTCTCTTTCTGCCTCTGGTAAGGTTATAGATCTTTTTATCACATCAAGATCCGGCCACACAGATTGCATTGGTGAATAGTCTTGGCAGACTTGAAAAGTAAATGCATCTTGTTTTAAGAAGTGCTGCTTGTGTTAGCTCTGCTGGCCCGCGCCTCTTATCTCCGATTAAACTAGATGCGCGAGGCGAAAAGACTGTAAGTAAATATGAACCGATGACAAGCGCAGAAGCCTGACTTTGTTTTCCCTCCCTCCAGCGCTGCTCATTGCAGACTGTTGACTGACACTGATGTGTGGGCTTGTCTGCACAAGACATTATGGCGCTAAGACTCTTGTCTAGGGAAAGAAGAAGTAATGAAATGGAACAGGATTACAGTGAAACTAACCTGAGCTATGGGCGCTGTGGGCTGGAGATGACGTCTTCGGTGGTCTCTCACTGCAGCCAGAAAAAAAATTGTTAAGGGCAGGATTAAGGTTATGGAAAAACAGTATTTTGGAGCACTTTAGACTTTGAAGGTTAGTATTAGTATCAACAAACACGTTACAAGAAAGTATGATGGGAAAGACTGACAAACCAGAGCGATTAAGATGATGTTAATGAAGTTAACAAGCTTCATCAGTGTTCAATATAGCACAGAAACATACCATTCATTGCATAAGGAGACCTTATAGTTTAACAAACATTAACAAAATCTGCACAGACACAATCCAAGTGCAAAGAGTTGGAATACAACCAGATAAACATAAACCATTTATCTAGAGAGCAGATTACTTTAACATCAGATTCAATCAAACCTACGGATGCTATTTAACCTGTCTGACATGTCAACATCAAAAGGAATACTTTATCTTTCCTCACCCTCGCCTTTCATTAGAAACTCCATTTCCCCTAATGCCTCACTCTGCCCTCCTCTGTGATTGCTTACCTTGGAGGCTCCTTGCTGCCACTAGTGTCTGGCCCCTTTAAAAGTGCATGCTGAACAAGACCAGTCAAGCTGGCAATCTGTTGCTCCATAGCCTTCATTCGCACTCTGCAGAAACACCAGAAAATTCTACTTTCATCACTGAGGCCTGGTGGATGTTCAAGCTGCCACCAGAGCAAAAAATGAGCTCAGAATGAGAAGTGGAGGGCTGTAACAGGGTAATCGATTGTTTTTAATTACAGTACCATAAATCTTGCTGTTATTTTATGGGATTACACACTGGAGATTGTTTTGTAAATGATTTGCAATTATGTCCTGAGTAAATATTGACTCAAATCAATTGCTCATGAGTTATAACAGCGCTGCAGCACTTGACTCAGTCTTTTCACAGAAAGAAAAAAAGCTTGAGTCTCAATGGAGTAAACAAGATGGATGACTCAAGCAAAGAAAAGAACCCTAAGGTCTACAACCAGGGTGTTCAAGTTGTCTTGCTTTTTTTAATAAAACAAAAGTGTGTCAGCGCTTAGAAGAGAATAAAGGCCAATTCTTAAAATTACATAGCTGTAAGAAGGCCAACACCACACGGGTAAATAGTGGAGCTTAACAATATCATGGCTTGGGGAGCCTAGGGGAGAGCAACTTTTGTTCTCAGATGTCATCATTTATCTTGAAGGAGGATGTGGGGCCAGTTGAGGACACACTGTGGTTTTAACTCTACAGACAATGGACAGACACAACAAACAACAATACCCAAACCTCAGTGATACAGCATATTTAACATGGAGAAACCTTTTGACAGCTAGAGAGTGCTGAGTGTTGGGACAACGTTTATTTTGAAAGTTAGGTATAGTACTTTTCCCTGTCAAATTCCTCTTTTCCCACATTCCCAGAGAATTTCTTAAGAGGGGGGTTTTAGCTGCCAAGGTGGTCCAACCTGATCTGTCTGACTGACTGACTGGGCCTTACACAACTTTGTCAATATTATCTTTATTTTCCATGGTGCGCTTATATCCCCTTTAACCTCCTTTTTAAGAGAAGCATTCTTGCCAGGCTGAGTGGCAAGCGTCTCCCTGCTCTCTTTCAATGTTTATGTGCTCTTGGTCAAAGTTGGCAAACCTAAACCAGGAACCAAAACACCTGATGGATTATCCAAACTGAATAGACTCTACACAGGGACTGATTTTAGAACAACTGTAGCAGACTAATGGAAAAATAAACAGTGGGTTAAAGGGACTCCAGGTATTATCCTGTTTCGGTGGTGGTGACTATGTAAGAGTTTAAATACGCTACAATAACTAACACTGTAAGCTCCAAAGTTTACTGTGAAAATAAAGGTCAGATAAGCAGGACTGGTTGTTCAAACAAACCAAACTGATGTATAAACTGTGAGTTGTTCTGCTGTTTTTAATGTGCACATACTGATGCTCAAGACAGTGAGAGAGATGTTATATTCTTCTTCAGTCATGGATGATGAAACAGTGTCAGATCAAGGGACTGGAAACCAGCAATTCATTGTTAGGGTGAAACTGGGATGCAGAGTTAGTCCATGCTCCCATGCAAAATCTTAATCCCAATTTTAACAATCCCAACATCTCTTTTTCTATATTGGTCCCCTGCTGCTTGTCTTACCGTGTCTGATGGTCGCCAGCGGGCGGTATGGGACCCTGGAGGTGACCCTGGAGCTCGGCAACTATAGGCGATCCCATGTTGCTCCTCGGCTTGGTCCCTGTCATTTCCTCCTTCCTGAAGGACTGGCGCACAGGTGAGCTTCTCTCCATGGGCACACCATGAGGTGGAAGGCCATGAGGAGGCCCACCATGGATGTCAATCATGCGAACCTCAGCCATGCGGTGAGGGGATGGGGGAGGTGTCTTGGAGCCCAAAGTAGGCAACTGGCTGTTCCTAGACTTCTGCCTGTAAAGTGAGGGGTGATCAATACTGTCTGTGGGGCTGGGACCTCCGTAAGAGCTTGTGGAGCGGATGGAGGCACGATGAAATCCCCCCATGTGTTCTGGTCCATCAAGCCCAGGATTGGGATGTGGTCCGTGGGCAGCCATGTTCATCCTTCCCTCTTGGAGCAAGTAAGGGTCTGCATACAAGCCCTCATTTCCCCTGGATAGACTGTGGCTTTTACCCCCCATGTCCTCATCGGGTTTGACGTCCCGCCTCTCTAGAATGGCACTGGGACACGGCGAGATGGAGCGTGCCGGAGGGTTGGCATTAGCCAGCCGTTCCCTTGGGATAGTGGAGTTGGCAGGTAAAGAGCCCTGCCGTGGGCCAAATGGGATTCTGGAGGGGGATGGGGGCATGGAGTGAGGAGATGGGGGTATTGCTCCTTGCATAGGGTGTGGGGGGGGACCCATGGGGGGTTGTCTGAGAGGGTGCGGGCCATCACGAGCAGCATTTACCATCTCACTGTGCATCTGGAAAAACATAAAAGCAAATAGAGAGGCGTCAAACATAAAAGAGTTTTTTTTTTTTACTGAAAAAAAATCATACAAAGTCCAGAAAATATGCAGTTAAGGGTGTTAAATAAATCAGACTGCATTATACTCTGACTGCTTGAGCTTTCCAGCCACTGTTTATTTTCAGTATATCCTTTTTGTCTGGATGTGGTTGCCCTTGAAACAAAAACATCCATCTAACTCAGTTTACACTGTTGTTTTTCCAGGACAAAAAAAAGAAAAGCTGTCAGCAATTTTCCGGAGCCAGAAAATAGCTTCTCGCAAGGCTACTATACACAGAAAAGAGTAACTTGTACACCTCCAGGGCTAAGAGGTAGTTGGTTAATTTGCAACAAGATCTATTTAAACAGCCTGCTGATTTGGATCACTGTTTTTAAGCCTGACCCCCTCATCAAGGCAGCATTGAGTGCTAATGTACTAAATCAAACCTAATTAGAGTGGCTTTCAGGAGTTAGGGACTTGTTTAGAGAAAAGGGGTTGAAAAGTGAAAACTTGGAAGATTGAAGTTTTACAGGTTCACAGCAGAGGTAAGTCACCTGTTGTGTGGAGTTTCGCAACATAAACAAGAAGTGTCTCATCACATTTTTGCTTTGTTAGCTAATACTTATTTGGCTAGTTGGCTTGCTACATTGAATATATAACTTTTCAATAAAAAAAACAACATAGCCTTTCAGTCTAAAATGTAAAGTTGAAGTCCCAAGTAGCAAAACAGATCTCAATTAAATACATCCTTGCTAACTGTAGCAAGCATTAGCTAAGGTTGCATTTCTGAACCACTGACATTCTAGGAAGTTAACACAATGCATTTTATCCAGTTGTGCTAATGTTATATTCTCATACTGTGCTACGTCTCCCCATGTTCAGGGTCTTTCTTCATTCTGACCTCTCATGTGTTGATCGACCTTTTCTTTGCAAAGAAAATATAAAACCTTGTCGGCCAGCAAAAGTCTCATTCTTCACCAGTAGCAGAAAACTTCCACAACAAACATTAGCAAAGGAAAACATGATAAAATTACCAGCTTCGAACCTACAAACATGACCACTGCATGGGATATTTTTTTTCAATGTCAAGCTTGATGCAAATGCAGGTTAAGTAAACAATACTGTGTGTTAACAAGCAGAACCAATATATTGTATCAAAATGTCAGTATAGGTCTGATCTGGGATATGTGGTGTTCTGAGGAGTGTCACTCAGAGCAGAGTCTATCTTTCTTCATGTCTAACTCTCAGTTCCTGTCAGACAAACAACCTATTGTTCCTCCAAGGTATGACTCATAGGTTACACCTACATAAGAAGACAAGTCGAAACCTCATGCAGGGTTTTTTCAAAAACTTCAGGTGCAGGTTTTGGCACTGTGCTTTTTTCAGTATAACCTTTATTTGTATTCTCCCCCAGTGCAGATACAGATTTCCATACAGTGAAGGAAATAATAAGGTGTGTGTGAGAATAGGTGTGTGCGTGTAGTTCTGGAAAAAAAACAACTACTCAAAGTGTACAGTAACAAAGGGCTGAGGCTTGGCTGTGATAACAAAAGGGGAAAAAAGAAGCTTGCTGGCAGTGAAAGCACACACAACCCGTAAATATGGCAGCAACTGGTCTTCCCAGCAACAAAAACACATAATAGGAAACCCAAGACGCACGGAGCCACCGTAGACTATCATCAGACCCTAATGACTTTCTCTATCCAAGGCACCCAGACACACACACAAAAGAGCTACCCTTTTGCATTTCTTTGCCAATTCCAACATAGAACTCATCAATCACAAACAGATGTTACACCACCTGGACATGAGCCATTCTTAAAATATCCATAAAATACATTCCCTTTATGAAGACATTCTGTTTTCATCTCAGCAATGTAATAAACTGCAGCTTTGAGACAAAACAGAAGAGCTAAGTCAAGAAAATGAACACGTGTGTGCATGCCAGGCTACTGGGAGGCCGCGTTAAAAACATTTGGTATAAATTTGACTTGTGGACTTGGACTTTGTGCTCCTAAGATTCAAATAATGAGGGCAGCATGTCTGGTAAGAGTGCATAATGTTGTCCCAATCTCTTCCTGTGTTGGAGATGAAACACCGAATCTAAGAACTTTAGAGCTTTAAAGGAAGGCAATAAAGATAGAGATGATGCAGTGTGCAAACATGCATAAATCAGCCACTACAATAGCTGGGTCTTGGTCTGGATGTGCTGTCCTATGCCGCTGTGCACATAATAATAATACAGCTAATAATAATTCTGAGAAAAACAAAACAAATACTCAATTATCAATTCAGGATAATTACCTTAATTAATTAGATTAACCTGAAGAAATAAGACAAAAGATGAGACAATGACTACAGCTGTTGACAAAACACCTTCTCCAGCAGTGTGTACATAACATCACGTCTGACAGCCGCTATTTACTATTCTATAAATACAAAGCACTGCTTTGGGCACAATCCCTTTCCTGAGTGTGGATTAATATTTCAAAATGTTTCTCTGCTCTTTCATTTGATGAAACACGACTGAAGAGTGGATTTCAGTTCTAGGAAATGCCTCTTTATTCCAATAGTCAGCTGAATATTCTACTTATCAAGTCACGCATGGGTGAATTTGCAGATTTGTCTGATTTGAAGATTTGTCTGACACGAATAAGATAGATGTTTACAGAGCCGGAGACATCTCTTTTTGGCCACAGAGCTTCGATCGATAACAGAAGTAGCTGTGGATGTCTTAGTGAATCTGATCCGAGGCCTGGTTTTCCAACAAGGCGAGAGGATACTGAATAGCCCAAACAGATGCGAAGAGAACCCCCCCTGATAAAGTGTTTGAACAGGTGTACAGCTTATTAGGTTGTTGTATTTGCCCTTTTGGTTTCAGTGCCAGGGTTTCTATGTCATTATTTAAAGCGGCTGCCAAGACAAAAAAAAAGTCTTTCTTGTTGCTCTGAAGAAGAAAAACAAAAAAGTTTTGGCTCAAGTTTTACAGCAACCGAGAAAAAAAGACATGCCTTAAAACAGAAGTTGATGTTAAAAAATGTTTTAATACTTTTAGAAAAATGCTGCAAACTTCCTCTAAATCTTCACTCGCCTGGCCTCTTCATATTACAACCACCTCCAGTCTGTCTATCTGTGTCAATTACTGACTGGTTAAACAGTTACTGACCTCTTCATGACAACAACCCTCCTCCGCCTATCTCTACCTCAGGCCTAGATTCCACAATGTTTGCACAAGAGCCCTTGTAAAGTTGCCTCGCTCAATGTGTGTCTCAGTTTACCGGTAAAAGTTGTGTTTTTGCAATCCTGCTGATATAGCAAATTCCACAGTTGTAAAAATGGCCTGAAAATACACCTGCACACAATTTCTGCTCTCTTGCTGCTGCCAGTTTGCAACCCTTTTGCCTTTGAACTATTTGCACTATTAAATAGACATTTCAATTTTTCATTTGTATCTTGTTTTGCCATCTTTTCTCTGAAATGTCTCGTGTGCACTTCCCCTTGAAGGACCCCCGTCACAGAGAGCTGCTGCAGCAACTCATCTGAGAGTGAAAGAGATTTTTGCCAGCCTTTAAGTCATGACATAATCTGAACCAAGATCTCTTATACCATCATAATGTTCGCCTTGTCATTCCTTTAGACTTTATCAATTTCACCTTACATTTCTGTGACACACACAGAATGTGAAAATGGGATTATGGGTAGGGTTAATGTACATTTCTGCAGTATCACAATGGTGCTGCAGCAGGCAGAGAGACGCAGCAGGTTAGATAAAGGGTCAGACGGATTAGAGTGGAGGATATAAAGAGGAACATTTGAGGAAACAGCTCTTTGGGGAGGGGGAGGGGGGTAGTTTTGTTACATCAGCAGGGAACAAACATGCTTGGATTCAGAACAAGTGTGAGAGATTAAAGCAGATATTGGGGGAAGACTGAGCAAATAAAAAAGCCCTGAGATTCAAGTCTGATTGTCCTTTAAGGAAGCAGCAGCAGAGTGTGCGGGCAATGTTCCTTCGAGAACAATATGAGACCCCCTTGAATGGATTAAGAAGAGGCAGGGGGACATTCCTTCCCTTAAGTGCAAACAGGATGTGAGAGTGAGATGAATTGGAGGCTGGGATAATCTATCTGCAACATGCCCGGTTGTCCCACAGCAGCTGCTGACGTCATTTTCACTTCTGTGTGTCGGTTAAGTACTCACCCTGGCATCGCCGTTAGCAGGTCTTGGTCCATGGCTGAACGCTTGTGCTGGGTCTTTGTGGTAGACCTTCAGGCAGGAGTGGTCTGTGATGCTCCTGTAGGGGGTAGAGGTGCCCAATGGTAAAAAAGCAGTCCAGATATCACCATCTGAATGAGGCCGATCCTGCCTGAGGAGCCTGGATCTCTTTAGCAGCCCTGCCAAGGGCACATACCCTGACAGAGGCTCAGTCTGTCCTCTGGTATATGACATTTCCTCTAAATCTCTTAAGTCTATAAAAACATCGACTAATACTGTGTTGAAATGTGGCTCGACTACATTAACGCAGAATAGATCCTCCTTTCTTTCTGCCGTCACTCTCTCACTTCAGTGTTGCACCCTGGTTACCTGTACCAGCCTTAAAAGATCACGGGGCATTTTTTTTACAGCCCAGATAAAGAATTAGTCACAAAGTACACAGTACACTTGGGCAGGGACTCCAGCGACAGCAGGGCAAAGTTACTTTATCCTCTGGAGAAATGCTACAGCTTAAGACAAAAACAAATGGCTTTATGCTATCTGTGTACAAAGAATGTGCTGCGTTTCGGATAAGATATCTCAGTGAATACCAAACCAGGAAGGTGCAAAGAACAAGAAGAAGCAGCAAGATAGTTTATGTGTGTTTCCATGCTTGTAAATGATACTCTCAGCATGGCACACGACACCTTTGAAACTACACTTAAAAGCATAAAAGGACCTCGGGAAGTGCAAAAAGTCAAACCTGACATTGCTCAAACTTTCTGGAGTCAAAACTTTCACTGCAGGAGGGAGGGCAACAGGCACGGAAGTCATCAAAAGGCTGCTCCTTACTTTGTTGAGGTATATTGGAGGTATTTTGCAATAAAGCTTCATCTCCGTATAACTTAAAGCTACAAAGTTTTAACATGAGTGAGAAAAAGGAAACAAGACTGACACTATGGAGCATTATAACCCTTAGCTGTGCTATTTACATGAAACATCCCATCCAGTGTTGAATTCTGTTTATCTCACACAAATGTAATTACCTGACATCAGTGAGTTCGTAGTACATATTCCTCATGTCGTCTTTGACGTAGACGGCCACGCTGGGAGACTCGAGCATCTTCATGGTGAGCATCTGCGGGAAGGCACTAACAAACAGAGCTCTGACAGTGTCGATGCTGGTGATCTCATTAGGCATGCGGATCTGTTTGGTATCGTCTCCGTACTGCAGATACAGCACACCTACAGGGAGAAGAAGCAGAGAAGCGTGGGTCATTAGTGAGACATAAACTCACTTTAGTGCATGAAAATATTCCCCATGACTAAGAGTGACATTTGATGATCACAACATGAAAGACCAGCAGTTCATAGATTTGTTTTTCCTAAGTGTGATCTGAGTAGTTCAGCCCCCCCTTGCTTTGTAGAAGTGTTGATGCAAATACAACACTTAATGCATCCGCTTTAGCAGCAAAACCTGTCAATTACAAAACAAAGGAAGACTTTTACTCTTAAACTGCTGCCTCTGGTAATGATCCAGGAACCAAAGTTAGTATTTCTAAAAGTGAACAACCCATAAAAGTTAAGCCCAATCTCTTAGTGTGCAATTCTTATTAGAGTAAACCAAACTCTGTTTAAAACATGGAAGTTTTCTTAGTGAATGACATCATTGGTTTCTGAAGAGGCTTTTTGAAGCCTTATGACGGCGGCAGCCATGTTGAAAAAGCTGGCTCAACCGTACTTTCAGTTGACCTAGACACAGGCAAAGAGGTGGAGCTGAGACAGGCATTTGACCTCCTGGCACGCAGCTACAACATGTCAATCAGTTCAATCAATCACGCCCCTATTCATGTAAATCCCTTCATAACTCTTAGCCATGTTGAAGTCTAACACATGACATGAGCTTCATAGAGCCAGCTTTAAGTGGACACTCAGAGAACTGCAGTTTTTTGCGCTTCCACCCTGCACTTCCATAATGTCTAGCCATGGTTGCTTAGTGCCTCGACTAGTGAAGATATTTAACTACAATATAACGTATAGTTAGTTTAATAATTAGTGTATATTTAAACTCATGTTCAATTCTTTACTGTTAAACCACAGCATCTGATATCAACGAAAAAAAAATGAAACTATACCGTCACCATCTGTCAATACAGGCCTGGTTTAGGCACACACTGGTATTTGTGTCTAGGTTTTACAGTATGTGGGTAAATGAAAACTATTAGGGTTGTCGCAATAACCGGTATTGATGATTCCATTCTTTAAAAAAAATGAAATGGTCATATTGTTAATGTATGTTATATCGTCAGTATTGTGAATGTTATTATCGCTGTCATTATCATCACAATTATTATTTTATTAAATTATTATGTTGTATTTTATTTATCTTTATTTATCTTATTTACTTTACTTATATTATTTATTTACTTTTCTTCTGGTCCTGTCTCTTGGCTTATGTCTGTTCCTTAAAGTGTAATTTAAAGAAGGGCCAGTTGATTTATATCACTGAAAAAAGAATATTGATTTTATAATTGAGGTATTTGGATATATTTTCATAAAGGTAAATTCTCACTAGATGTGTTAACTACATCCTATTATCAGGTTGTTGTTTTTTATGTTGTTTTTTCTTTTTTTATCTACTTTATACGGATTTTGTTTTACTACAAAAATAAAGAAATATTCATCTTTTGAAGAGGTATTGTAAAGTGTAATAATGATAAGATATCTCAATAAAAAGAGAATAACTGTGAATAAAATGATATGTTGATATCGTGCCAAAAATGAGCATACAGTAATACTGTGTGTTAATTGGTTCATAGTTTACAGACAAAGCAGAAGCATCAGGGGCAAAAGAAGAAGACTCAGTTGCCAGCTAGCCAGCTAGCCTTTACAGCAGCCCAAATCCTGTCCGAGGAGATGATGGATAAAAGCAAGGTACTCTACCCAAATCCAAGAAAAGTATCCTTGACAGATTGACTGTTTTTTTTTTAATTTGTCTGAAAGGGTGCAGTCTTACTCCCTTGTTTCTAATACTTTCAGCACTGTGTGAAGAACTTAAAGCACAAAATCACAGCTTAGCAGATAGTGAGCCGCATGTAAGTAAAATGACAACATAATACGGTGAATATTCTGTATTATAGTTAATTGGTTATGGTAGCATATAACATTTTTTTTATTTTTTTTTATTGAGTGTGCAAGGGTCTAAATACATCAGTACATTATGTGATTTAAATAATAAGTAATCTTAATTCCCAAAAATAAAAATAAATACATAAATAAAAACACAACAAGCAAAAAAAAAAAAAAAAATCATATTTAATTCCATAGATCCTGTTTTTGTTATTCATTCACATTACAGTTACATTAAATTGATCTCACAGGTTGTTTGTATTCCTTACACCCAACAGTGTTAATACAATAAGTTTGAGGGGGGTTGCATATAACGTTTGTATTGACAGAAAATCTTCTATCATGTCGGCTCAATAGTTAACTTTATCTGAAACCACTTCAGTTTCCTTTGTTTTGTGCCTAGGTCTCAAAAATTCAGCGTTTGATGTGTGCTAACATATAACACATTAATCATCTTCACTTCCTGAATATGTGGATGGTGAACTGCCCCTCCAGTTATTTTTATTTTGAGTGCGTCATCACAATGAATCCTTTTTCCCCAAGCTTTTGAACTCATACAAACTTTTGTGTGGTGGTTTCAGGTTGATTGTCAGTAGTCAGCTTGTAAAACATGTTGTTTTGAAATAACCTGCCAATCAACTCCTGCTTCTGTCACACGTTTGAGAACAGCACGCTGTATATTCTGGATTACTTGATCCTAGGAGAGTGAGTTGGGACAGGAATATCGCCACAGGGCTGTGTGCCCGGGGTGGAACTGCACAAGCTGTGCATCAAAAAGACCAAAGCCTGAACCTCTGAACCCTGGGTGTGGCTTCTGTACTGTGCTTTAGAAAAACAGATGTCTCCCACACAAATTTATGGACACACCCACACTGCACTTGTGTAAACAATGCCAGAGGAAAGAAAAAAAAAACACATTTCTATTTCTGGTCTCTGATTCATTGCTTTGAACAGCACTGATTTTAATAGGGGTCATCTGTTGCAAGAATATAACTTTTATTAAACAGAACAAAGCAGTTACTTAAGTTTATGTTCCTCTTCTTATTTTATATGTGATATTTCATCAGATTTTAATGAGAATGTCACCGCATGGGGAGAGGATTTGTTGTTACACACATAAATCCTTGGTGTCAGAGTCACTTTAAGTTTGTAAGGGTGAAAAGGAGATAGTTTGAAGAGGAAGATGCATGGTTTTGGTAATCGTAACTCCATAAAAGGACTGAGTAAAAAGCAGTAAAAGCTACCAGATGTTGAGTGAAACAGTATACAAGATCTTGCGTGCTCCACGAGACCGAGAGAGACAGGCAGAGGGCAAATCCAGGAAATAAAATTGCTGAGTCTATCATAGCTTTCGGGTCTGTCTGGCTTTCGAGGTAGTAATAACTTAACAAAGTGCCCATTTGCAGAATAACTTCATCTTTCCCCTGAGAGCAGTTAGTGTAACGGTTGGCTAGTTTTTCATGCAGATGTTTGCAATTAAACAGGAAAGGTTTGATGACAAAAGTGCCATTGATAATGTGTGCATTATGAGGATTTGAATTTTTAAAATCAGTTTTTTTTTGCTGCATGAAAGTTGAATAGTTTGGCCCGAACAAAGAGCTGTGCATTCCTGAGCGCCTGCTTTCTCTCAGGATTGGAAGCAAATGGCAAGCTGGTTTCCTGACCAAATGGGCACAGCAAAAAAGTTTTCCACATTTTGTCTCGCCAGACACTAAAGTAAAAAATGAGCATAAGTATCTCTCTGCATTCATGAAAAACCTAAGGAGGTTTACAGTGCAACATTAAAGCAGAAATATACTCTATTAGAACCACAGAATAAATGCAAAGAAACACAATACTCTTCATCCAACATTCTAGATTAAATCTGATACTCACACTTGAAGTTTTAGGGATTTCCTGTTTTCTGCTGAGTCTTATGAGGCTCTGGAAGAAATCGCAACTCCTATGATACACACAGAAGATACTAAGCCCTACAAAGAAGCCCCAAATGTCCGTTGGGACCTAGTGAAGTGTGTGCCTTGGTGTTTGTGTGTGTGTGCATGTGTGTGTGAGAGTCTGTGGGAGGGACACTGTAGTTTAGCGGTGCCCCTTTTTCTCTCCTCCCCTTTCATCACACCATAACCCCCCACTGTCACAATGCTTTGTCCTGATGTTTTTGAAAGAGAGAAAGAGAGAGACAGAGCACGTATGCGTGCAGAGTGTGTTTGCACAGATGCTTGCTAAAGCATGTTTTAGAGGTGTTTTTCTACACATTTGGCATTTATGCTCCACAAGCAGAGCAAGATGTGTTTCTTGCACCACAAAGTTTAGAAGTAGCACCCCGTAGTTTCATTCATTTTCACTTTGGTCAAAAGGCGTGCCACTAAGACGCTTTGCTATTATCCAGAAGCAGATGCCAAGCTGAGCTGTGAGCTACCTTTGAAGACTATCCTCCTTAAAAGAAAAAATACAGACTCTTCACTTTGTGAGCGCTCTTAAACTTTTTCCACCACTCTCACTCTAATGCTGCAGCCTAATTCTTCACAACTTCCTGCAGTTCTGCATATGGATGCAAATGAAGCACCATGTGTGTTTGATAAGACGACCCATTTCTAATCCTGTCAATAACACGATGGCATATTGTGGATGGATTCCCTAATCTTTCACTTCAGAGGAAATTAATTCTAATTAAAACAGAGCAGCGAGTGAGGTGGAGAAGGGAAGGAAGGGAGAGAGAATGTGGAGAAGATAGATGGAGCGAGAGGGAAAGACTTAAACAAGGTGAGACGGTGAGATCGTGGTCTGGTTTGGAGTTATTTCAGAGGGTTTTAAAGTTAAGGAGAGATAATACAACAAGAGCAGGGAAATGTAGGTTATCGAAAAGGATTAATGTCAAATCACTTTCACCTCAGTCTATTCATAAAGTCAATTAAAGATATGAGATAGGGCCTTATTCTCAATGAGTTCTTAATAAAGCAGATATCAGGATTTCTCTGTGGGAAATTTTGTCAGTTTTGGGATTTAGAGAGAAAAACAGGGCTTTGATTGACAGCTCATATTTTGTGGTCAACAACGTTCAACAAGTTCAGATGAGGCTTTTTTTTTCTGACAAATTGACTTGTCATTAACTAAAATGTACCTAGAGAGCGGTCCTTTGTCTGGTTGGTTGACCGCACCACAGGCAGGCTTGCACGAATCCGGCTGCCGCGGGTGAATGCAGAGGGCGCGTCGGCCTCAGACATGGTGTCCAACGACTCCAGGGAGGCCAGAGACAGGTGGTCCACCTGGTCGCCGACGCTGGACTGTGGACCGTGCTTTGGGCTTCTGCTCTGGAAGGGGAAACATATGGAAACGAAACAAATTACGGATGAGACAATGAAAACATAATAGTAAATACATGAGTGTTAAAAATACTCTTTAAAAAGAGAGTTTGGTTTTAGCACTCTGATTTGTTTTCATGAAGAGGCTGAGCTGAGCAGGATCCCTTGTGGGGAAACACTTACGACTGACAAGTATCTCATACAAAACCACTATCCTTTTAACCCTACTGTTATGTTTGTTTCTCTGGAACAGCAATAATGTTCATGGGTCAATTTGACCCGGGGCATATTCAATTATCCAAAAGTGTCAAAACCCAAAAAATTCCCAAAACACATTTTTTAAAATCAAATTTTTAACTCCATTATTAACCATTTAAATCAAGATTTAGTCCATTGGTGTTCTTTAATCCTCACAGATCATGGTTCAATGTGAATAACGCACTCATTTTTCATTTAAATTCATGTTAAAACGTTTTTTAATATACACTGGAAAGCCCTAAATATGAATACAATAGTTTTACATGACATAGATTTTTGTTTATTTTATTTTAAATCTAGATTTTTTTTATTTTGATGAAGTGATGTTGATAAATGAACACGACACCTCTTCTGTCACATGCTGCCCAGATTTGGATGCTGCATTTAGCTGGTTTGGAAGGTATACATTGCCTAAAATAGACTTTAAAAAGGGTCAGTTTGACCCGCAACGTAACAGGAGGGTTAAGAAAAATAGAATAATGGCTGTTTCAGTACCAGTATCAACTCCATTACAGTAAATGCTTCAGATAAAAAAAATGTGGATAAGTTATGAGTTAGTAAACCTCTCAATGGACAGATATCACCCTATGTTCAATCAATCTGTCCCTTCTTTGTTTAAACAGTAGCCTACATTACACCACATAAAAAAAATGACTACACTAAAAATAAATGTTGCACAGAGGCAAAGAAAAACTAGCTTTAAGGTTATTATCATGTAACGTGCTAGCAGAGGGTGTAACATTCAAAACAGCTAGCAAAACAATGTTTACTCAGCAGTAATTTAAAGACAACATATGTTTGTTTGTTTTATTAATTAAATGGAATTTAAATCGATTACAATGCAAAAAAACTGACTGATATTTAGAGTCGGCGTTTCAAATGCACTATTCAGTGAATAAGCACATTAGCAGAGGATGCTTATGCTAGCTCAGTCTGTTTCTGGGAGCTCAGCTCAACTTTGTCCAGTTTACTGAGCCAGGCCACACAACAATTAACATAACCGTATAAACTACATACAATTATAGTTTTTAACTCTTTGAAAAAACAGTACGTGCTTTCTTTGCAATGGTATCCAATATTCCCAGCTAGCTATATGACTTGGGAGCACGTAAGGAAACCCAGTATCACCACACTGGTAGTAGAAAACCACTCTATTTCAATCTCAAACTTACAAAATCCCAAGCCCCTTTGATGTTGACTTTGAGCTTGACTCCAGCTCATAAATAAACCAAAACACTGCAGTCATGCAAAAGTAGTCACACTGCGTGTCAATGATACATGCTCACACTTCTAATGCAATTCACAATAGTCTCACAAGCATGTCTTGTTACTAAAGGTTACCAAGAATGAGGATGCTGTTTTGACAATGATACTAGAAGGGCACTAAAGTTTTCAATTATTTCCAGCCCTGTATGATGACACGCTAAACAGATTTAAAGCAGAAGCGTGAGTGCAGAAACTTCTCCTAAGCTCTGATAAAAGATAAAGAGTTGTGTCGTCAGAATTTGAACATCAGTTAGCTGATCTGTAATCTGACCAGCATGATGTGGCATCCACGAGCCAAAGCTACAATAAGACAATGTGTGAGAAGGCTACAGAGCCCATTGAGCTACTGTGCAGTGCTGTAAGCTGATATGTTCCACAGGGAAAACAGAGAGGTCAGTGAACACTGGGCCCTTTATGAAATGCTCTTCTTCCCTGGCAGACATATAATGTGCTGGGGAGCAAACGCAGCTGGAGATACAAGGTCCACCAGGTTATCCTGAGCTCACCCGCAAGCACACTTGCTCCTTTCTTTTGAATTCTCACACATACAGACAAATAAAGAAATTACGCTTTTAAAACTAAGTGCAGTTGACTTTCATGGCCAGAACTGGTTTAGCCTTGCAGCCAAGAGTTCTTGGCAGGCACACACAGGGCAGACGCTAAGAGACATGGGGGTGCAAGGGTTGTGAAAACGATCACCCAGCAGATGTTAGTAAAGATGCAAAAATAGCTACACACTCTGGCACACAAACATACACAATGGCATGATGCAGATAAGACAAAAAAAGGCTGACTAACTCTGTGGGGCAATTGGATTTTCATCAAGTACCTCTGAATGTCAAGCTCAGAGTGAAGAGAGGAGAGCATGTCCTGTAAAGACTGATGGGAGAAAAAGGAGAAGAGGAGAAAAGCAAAAGCAAACAGCTCAGAAATGCGAACAGAAGATGAAATGGAAAAAAGAAAATGGTCATGAAAGAAAACAGAGGAACCATGGGAACAAATGAATCTCAACAGCTTTAAAGAGAACCAACAAAGAGTGTTGAGTTCATGTTCACTCATCTTCTTAGAAGCTTGTTTTGAGTCTAACGTTTACCTCTCGACTTACTTATTCCAACAATTACATTTTTTGTCATTTCAATATTATTTAAGCATTTTCAATCTTCACCGTGTAATATTTGCTGAGGCAAAGCATCCCATAGTTTTTGCAATGCACCTTCACAACGACCTAACAGCAGGTAGAACTGCTGAGCCATCACTCACCTCCTGTAATACCATTAAGATACACTCAGCATGCAGGACCACAGATTAAAAATACATGAAGAGAAATGTGCCCTTCTACTATGAATACATAACGATAGTCACCTTTTCACACACAAGGGTCACATGGAGTTGACATGCCATCTGAAACCACACATGTGTTGGGTAATGTTACCTGGGCAGTGAATGATTTATGAGCATATAATCACTGGTGGGTCAAACAGGCCTCCTACATTGCTCTTCTATCTTCTCATATGCTACTGAGTCACCCCTGGGAATGTTGACTCATATTGGTTTCCTCCATCACCTGTACATAGTTATTAAGTCGGAGTGAGTTTGGCAGTGTAATCCAATATATTCTGAATTTCCGAAGTGGAGGACGGAGAAACTGTATTCAAACACTTCCTTGTACAAGAGCAATGATACCTACCATGTTTTATAGGTGTCTTCATTGCATGAAGAAACATACTTTATGAATACATTTACTACTTTAGCCATCAGATAGTAAATAAAGGATGGTAAATAATTGTAAAAAAGAAAGTAGTGGTAGTAGTTTTGGCACTTGTACAATGTGGAATGTTATTTTATAAAATTGATTTGATTCAAATGTCAGTCAATATACTATAATGAGGTTCAGTCTAGCACTCACAAAGTATTGAATGTCATAGAATGGAGTCTAAAAAGGACAGTGAGATTTTGAAAAATACACAGAACATTATCTTACACAAAGTTAGGTTCAATAATACAATGGTTCCCAAACCTTTCAGCTTTTTAGCCCTTGACCCCCAAAATATAGGTTTTATTTAAAGTTTAGCTACTATTTTTGTCGATATCTTTTACTATAAATGAGTAAAATGTACTAATTTTAGATAACTTTTGTCATTCAACTTTTTTATTGCATTTTTTCAGTATTTCTTTGTTCACCACAAGTTAACGAATTATA
This sequence comes from Notolabrus celidotus, assembly GCF_009762535.1. Lineage (NCBI taxonomy): Eukaryota > Metazoa > Chordata > Actinopteri > Labriformes > Labridae > Notolabrus > Notolabrus celidotus. Next base: position 20,593,482 of record NC_048288.1, read on the forward strand.
TATAAGTTATACAAAACCAACAAAGAAGAACAAAATAATAAAAAAATTATATAAATAATAATAATAATAAAGAAATGATAAAAAAAAATTAACAGTACAAATAAAAAGGAAGATAAACATAAGAAAACAAGATACATTTAAAAAAAGATATTTAAAATTGAAAATATTTTTAGATAACTTGAAAAAAAAATTCTGGAAGACATCTAACGACCCCCCATTTGTGTCGCACGACCCCCCAGGGGGTCCCGACCCACACTTTGGGATCCCCTGCAATAATACACTGACAAATCCAGGCTAGCTGTATTCCCCAGCCTCAAATGTATGTGCCACACTGAGCTAGCCGTAATAAGCTAACTTTCTGGGCTCAAGTTTTGCCAACCTCTTTTATCTTTATCATTAAACTGCTCAACAATGACTTGCTATTTTTTGGAGAGGTAAAAATCACACTGTACACACTGATAGCTTTCTTAAATGTGCTAACATTAGCCGCCATAAGCTAGGCTGCTGGTTATAAATCTGTAGTGTCAAAGGGCATACAGTTAAAACAAGGTGTATTTTATTGCTTGTGAAGTAAAAATGTTTAATTTGAGAAGAAGTTTGGGCTATTTCTTCTTTTAAAAGTTGTAGTTCTTCTGAAAGTATGCCAATTAAAAGCTTTCCACTTTTGCCAAATTTCAGGATGCTGTTTGAATAGACACAATGTGACCGCTTTAAGAAGAATCACCCAACAGAAAAAAAGATAGATAGTGGAAGCAGTCACATAAAACGCAGAGGAAATTGCAAATGAGACCTTCTGCCTCCCTGTGGGAAGGAGTAATTAAGTTAAACCATGCCACACTAGCCCACATCTGACAAATGAGGTGTCCCCTCCAAAGGTCGACACTTAGTTAGCTCAGATGAACTCCACTGTCCTTCCCTCACCCTCTTTCTCATACCTGCATGCAAAGATCATCATTTTGTGTCAGTGCACTGCTGCCAGAATGCCTTGCATCAAAAGCCACTTCCTGTCTTTGGGTAAACCACTTCCCACTTCAGAGTCCAGATGTGAAAACCGCAGGCTAACCGCTGATTAGCACCATAAAACCTGCCTTAACCCGCTCACACCTACAGTACACATTCCTCCCTTGTGATTTTCTCCGGCTTCGGTCAAAACCAAACAGCCTGTGATTCTGCCTTTTCAGCAGCGGCTCCCTCTAAACGCCACATTTGCTCTGACAGTTGACTCTGACATGATGAATGTGAAAGTGAGACAATGACATTAGCTGATATACAGAAATATGACAAGTTAGAAAGTCATGAAAAGAGAAATTTGTGTCTGGAAATAAGTTTTTAATGTGTCAAAGAGTAAGAAAATCAATGTTGTCTTTGAGATATTATAGCCAATGACAGAAGGTTGTTCATATTATAGGACCCGTGTCAAATACTCCCCATGATTCGAGTATATTACAGCAGGTCTATAAATAATTTAATTGAATTTGCCTCCTCTGTGCTCTGGAGTGCAAACTGCTCTGTTGCAGCAAACAAACACAAAGGGCACTACATTGTGTCTCTTAAGTTTTATACTTATCTTTAATACATTTAGTTGGTGTCATATGTAATTCGAGGTAAAACAACCATGATTGCAGATAAAAAAGGAAGAACTTTAAATGTGTGTGTTAGAAAGGGAGAGAAAGAGTGATACAAAGAGAGACATGAGTGTGTGCATGAGTGAGTCAGGCCATTGTTCCAGAAAATCTGACCCGGACCCAGGACATCCTGAAACCATTTCTGCAACAGTGGTCTGACAAACAGTGTGCAGAAGAAGAAACACAAACAGAAAGCTCAGACATGTGTGTGTTTGTTTCTGAGATATATGTTCTGAAGTAAACACAAGGCATAATGTGATTCTATTGAAAAATCATTAGGGGTAACAAGTGGGCTCTACCTGTCACAGGTTTGTCAAGCTAGGCCTGTAACACCTTGGGGGGGCTCAGCAGTTAAGGCTGATTTATACTTCTGCATCGAATCTATGGTGGAGCCTACGCCAGGGGTCCTTGTAGCTCCTGTACCTACGCAGAGGCCTACACACGTAGCTGACGTGCACCTCCTCTAAATGTAACTACCCATAGAATCGACGCAAACCACAAGCCCTGTGATTGGTCCGCTCGCCGGCATTGTGTTATCCACATTTACAGCACTTCTGGGATCCTGGACATCAGCCGCACATCAGCCGTGTATTTCATCTCCTCCTCTCTATTCTTCATGTAATCATGTCTGTATGATAAACAGCAACATGTGTCAGCTGTAGATTAACATAACATGGCTATCAGAGAGACCACACTGCCCTCAAGTGTTTCGGCGGGGAATTTATGTGCGACACGGACACATCGACGCACAAGTATGTGGTGCTCATGACCGCGTCAGCCCCTGCTGCGTAGGGGCAACGCAGAAGTTGAAAAAAAATCAGCCTTTAGTTCCCTTGTCCCAGGAACAACCCCCTCCATGCTAGCCCATCATACCCACATATAAACAGAGAGACAGAAAAATGATGAGGAAAGAGAAAGTAGGATAAAAATGTACCTATATCTATAGCTCACCCCCATCAGGTTAGGCTGTACGCTCTACCTCCCCCTCCCCCTGAATGTAATGTTCAATTCTTCATCACTTTGATATATGCTTCCAGGTTTTTCAGCACTCTTACAATGCAAGCAGTTCACTTCCCACTGTATCCACACCTGGTGAGCATGCATGTACAGAGTGCTTTTCATTGTTAGCCATCTCTTGTTCAGCGTATCACAGGGCCCTTTCAAACTAAAGGGACAATGCTGCATGATTTCAATGAGCAGTATCCTGCAGCCCGACCTCGCACCTGATAGACATGTTGACATGCTGAGCAGAGATGGCGTGATTAAGGTGAATCACAATCGTTAAGAATAATGGCAGCTCAACCAGAAGCCTGTTGTGTGACTGATTGTGATTTAAATGCAGCCTAAAAAAAACGTGTCAGCGTGTCTAAAGCAACACAAAGCCCACTGATTGGTGCTTATATTACTATAAAATCAGCAAACTTAGCTGTATCATCACCTGGTTTGTTAAAGCTGGCTTCCACTTAAAAGTACAGCTCGTTCTCCTGGTCATCTTTTTCACTTAGAGGAATCTGCATCACACAACACACGGCAAGTTTTAAAAGCTAGGCAAGAAAGCCAAAGACAGCTTTTACGAATGTTGATATATTTACTTCTAACAACAGTCTGATTACAACAACCTGCATTCACACACCATTTCTTATGTACACAATACACACACAAGTAACCAGACAAACAAGTTTCATTCACTCCGTCCTTATTGTCTTGTCGAAGAATGTCAACACGAGAGTGGAGGTGGGAGATTGTGTGGCGTTAATCACAAACTCCGGTGAATTGAGCACATCTTTCCACTTAAGATGCTAATTTGGCCCTCGGCTCTGGCTGGGGAGCGGAAATCGAGCTAACTGTAATTACCTGGACTGATCTGAGTGGGAAACACAGAAACAAACAGTGGCTCTGCAGACTGCTAACCCTTTACTTAACTTGTCTTTTTTTGACATGTTATTCCTCTTAGAGCACTCAGGCTGACAGCCTCATGTGGTAGATTTCAAACTTAAGAAGGAGGCTTTTAGTATTTTTGTCCTTGAGCACACTCTTAGACTGTTATGAGGAGAGGAGGTAGCTTTTTGGTTTCCAAAAGTGAAGCTAATGCAGAATTATTTTCACTAACGGCCAGCAGGGGGCAACTGCATAGGTTGAAGAAAAAAATATGATTGCATGAAAATAGATGAGAAAATGAGCCTTCTGTTCAGTTGATTTATTGTCCTAAATAAACATTTTCTTAATGTGATTATGGTGTCTATCACTGGTTTTAAGATTTTTTTTAAAGTAGCATAATATTTATTTTGTAAATATTGTTCTATCTGGAGTTAAATAGATGACAAAGAAGGGTATACTTAAAGCTACTGTTGGTAGTCACAGAGTAAACATCTGTTCAGAGAGAGGGACTTTGAATGTCAACACTTTCCCTCCCAACCAGATTTCCTCTTAGCCCCCCAATACAGATCGGATAGTGCAATCGTGATAGTGCCGGACTCATAACCAATCAGAGGACGTAGTAGGGGCCGCCCCTTAACCAATCAGGACAGAGGCTAGGAGATTAGCTATGGTTGGTCCGTCATAACGTTAACGAGGGGAATAATAACAGTGCTTGATACAAAGGCATTGGAAAATGCAGAGATTTCGCAATCGTCTCAAATTACTCCACTTACCGATCAGTATGGATGGGAATTATGACCTTTACTCCAAACCTAGCAGACAAAAAGCAATGTTTTTTTACACCATTCCTACCAACAGCAGCTTTAAGGGCGTGGTATTGCTGATTTACAAGTTGCTGCACATTGCACTTTCATTCAGGATAGAGACTGAACAACATGTGTCCACCTCATCGTCTAAGAGTTGTCCCTTGAGTTCAGTAAAACAAGATGGCTAGGTAGTAATAGCTAGAGCACGTACATAAATGGTAATGTTGGGTACCAAGAAAACACAGTGATGGTCAAAATGCCAGACTCAAGTGAATTCATGAACAAATACACAGTGACGATGCCAACTTCTGCCGATCAGCAGATCAGAAAACACTAAATCAGAAGTGATCTTGCTTATGTCAAAATAAAAGAGAGAACATTGAGATTGGATAGCACCAATGTACAAGAGCTCATCAAAAACACCTGTTTGAGTCTAAAACTCTGTCACAGCAGTTCTGCTCATCTTTGAAGTATAAAGCCCCCGTCAATCAACCAGTCAGCACTCAGTCCGTATGCTGTCTGTGGACGGGCCATCATCCTTTGTCTCCCCCAGCCTTAATGACATTATACCAAAATCCCCCCAGTCATCCATTCCCATTCATTGCCACCACATCCCTCTCTGCCTCCCCTCCTCTGATGCATTCCTCTTCTAATCCCTTCATCCAAATCCCCAGATGACCTTTCAGAGATGGGCCTGGCCTGTTAATTGGCGTGTTGAAAGTGGATGACTTTATAGCATCCACACAGTCAGAGCTGACAGCGAGGGTGAAACTGTGTGCAGTAGTTATGGCAGTTAAAGCCCGTTTTGCACACGTATGTAGTCAGATGTTACCAGAAATAAACAGAAACAGAACTGTTGCCATCTCATTAATACAATATGACATTGGCAAGTAAAATATAATCAAGCAGATCTGTCACTCAGACCGCAAATGAAGTGCGTAATCAGAAAAGACACAATGCTGCGCCTGTTGACCGGTGCAGAGAGGAGGCAAGATGACTATCTCTTCCACCACTTGTGACATTTCCAACAAATGAGCTACGCCGTCCAATTGATTTCATCCACTCACGCATACATGAGTCGGTCACGGTTATCACCGGCAGACATCAAGCCCTCCTCCGAAAGAGCGAGGTTACTAGAGTCAACTTTGCATAACCATCAGATAAATCAGCCAATGGGAGTTAGCGGAGGAGAAAACACTGTCTTCAGCTGGTTTTCTCACACCACTCTTAAAAAAGGAGGAAATTAAAACGCATATAAGCATAGTAGTCATGTCCAAAATTACACAGTGATCTACAGCATCTTAAAAAAACATACATGTTGTATTTACCATATTACACAAGTGACAGTCTCCTTCCAGAAGTGACTTCCATGTGAAACTGGAAACTCCCCGCTCTACAGGAAACAGGGTCTCTTCCTCCTCTGTTGTTTCAGCCCCTGTAGCACTTGCTCTGCACAACTGTACTGCCCGGCTCTCTTTCCTTTCTGCTCTATCTCACAGCTCTTCCATCCAATGCAATATACACCGCCCCACATCTGAAACTATTCAACAGCACAATACAAACGCACACACACACATACACACACACACACATACACAATCCACACCCAGGGAAACTCATTGTCTGTAATGTGTGCTTTTTGTGCATCATTGTGCCAGACAGAGATTGTGTGAGAGTGAAGGATCACTGCAAGACTCGTGGCGTTTAAATATTTCTCACTGTTCCAGCAGCGTGAGTGGAAAATTAGATCCCTGAAAAAAAGTTTAAAACTCTTTAAAGTTTCCAGAAAATACGGTTTATCTTAAAACAGCAGCTCCGCCGCTAATCCTTATTTGAAATCTTGGCTTGGATCTCATCCTCGTCTTGAGGCTGTGGCTGAAGACCGACAGATGACACTTCTGTCTCGAGGAGATAAGACCAAACTTTACCCTTAGGGATCCTTAAAACCTATACAAGATATGCACAGCAGACCCTCTAGCTAGGAATTCAGATTTTAATTTGCTTTAATGGTGATACCATTATTGGGACTCCTTAACAATCCAAGTCTTTATCGATAACACAATCGATACCTCTTTGTTATTTAGTAGGGTTTTTAGTAATTGAGAAATAAATTGAAGTATTTTCTTTCAAAATCTTTGCATCTGTATTTTTAATTTCATATATTATATATTTTTAATGATAATGATATATTATAAGATGATCAGAGCTCATGTTGGGAAATCAAACAGGTCGTAATTCCTTCCTTAATAAAAAAAAAATGTATGGACGGGTAAACAAATTCCTCCTTTAAACAACTATACTTACTTAAATTTCTGGGCAAAACCTTCTTAATGTTATAAGTGAGTACATCATGATACGTTTGTATTTACCTTAATCTATTAGTCATTTTACTAACCCAATCATTAACTCATTACAGTGTAACCTTCAATCGCCTTGTTCAGTTAGCTATCTAGCTTTTACTCAACGCAACAACACTGGATCACCAGTATTAACTAAGGGGGCTTGCTTTACCCTTTGAGTGCGCTCTCCATGGGAGGTTTTAGTGAAGGAGGAAGATGACTATCCTGCAGGTGGACTTAGGCTGCTTTCGAAATGGCCTGCTACATACTACCTACTAATATAGTAGGCAGTAGGTACTGCCTATTACATACTGCGTTTGAATTTAGTATGTAGTATGACTTTTCTGTTGGATCTGTGTTGCAGTATGCTGGGCCTGACGTTACTGAATTTCCAGTTTCGGAAAGAGGAAGTAAACAACGGCGTAGCTGATAGAGAAACTGCTTCTTTAGCATCCACTTGTGATTTAAAAAGTTAAGAAGTAGTTTATATGGAATTTCACAGCACCCAAAAACTGAGTTCCCCCCGTTAAAAAAAGAAGAGAAAAGAAAAAGCGGAACGAGCGCTGTGCATTGTGGGAAACAGTACGCGACGCAGACTGGTCCGATGCATACTGTGAAATTTCCCTGAATCAGTAGACATCCGGGGAGTTTTGGCATACTGCAGATTTTGCTCTTGTATACATACTACTTACTGCATGCTGAATTTTGGCCAAATCAGAATGTACTGCTAGTATAGTAGGAAGTTTTGAAAACTGCCTCAGTTTTTTCAGCCCCAAAGACAGCCAAAGGTTGTGCATTTTGGTTTAATTTGAAGCACAGTGCTGATGTTCTTGGCCATGGAGGTTTTGTCCCACAGTTGCATTTTGCTTCCTCTTTATCTTTTCCTTTAGTAAAAAGGAGCCAAACTTCTGATCTCTCGTCCCGTTCAGCCATCCTTGCAGGCAACTAACAATCAAAACTCTTCTTTGTGTATTTTAACCCTTCTGTTATGTTTGCTTCTCTGGAACAGCAATAATGTTCATGGGTCAATTTGACCCGGGGCATATTTAACTATCCAAAAGTGTCAGAACCCCAAAAAATCCCAATACACATTTTTTTAAATCTAATTTTTAACTCAATGAGGATAACTCACTTGTTTTTCATTAAAATTTATGTTAACACTTTTTTTATTTAGATTGGAAAGCACTAAATATAAATACAATAGTTTTACATGACATTGATTTTTGTTAATTTTATTTTACCTTTAGAATTTTCTATTTTTATTAAGTGATGTTGATAAATGAACACTACACCTCTTCTGTCACATGATTTTTTTGCTGCATTTAGCTGGTTTTGAAGGCATATATAATCAAAATAGACTTCAAAAGGGGTAATTTGACCCGCAACATCACATGAGGGTTAATATTTAATACATTTGATGGCTGGCAGTTCAATTCAATTTAATTTGAAAACTTTATTAGATAATTGAGGAACAACCCAAATACCAAAAAGTTGTGACGCTGTTTCAAAATGTTAATCAAAACAGAATTTGATATTTTGCATCATTTCAACCCTGCAGAGACAACATACTAAATGTTGAAATTGAAAATCATTATAGTTTATAAAAACAATTTAAAAAGCTAAATTTAAATGTTATGCTAACAGCATGTTTCTAAGAAGTTGGTACAGGGACAACAAAACTCTGGAGAAGTTGTTAAATGCTTAAAGAAACACCTGGAGGAATAACTCTCCGCTACTGAGATTAATTAGCAACAGGTTAGAAAAGATGACTGGGTATGAAAAGAATATACTAGAGCGGCTGTGTCTCCCAAACAGGAAGAGTTTGACCACTCTGTGAGAGACTGCGTGAGCAAATAGTTAAACAATTTCAGAATAATGTTTATACAGTGTGCTAACTTTTTGGAATTGGGGTATGTTTGTGTACCGGTGATTGGATTTAAATAAAGAGACTTGACTTGAAAAATTACATTACAATGTAGGACTGATGAGGCAGTAATGATAAGCTCCAATGTTATTGATTTGGGGTTTTGAAAATGCCAAACTGGGCCTTAAACCAGTTTCCATCCTTATCCCTATAGAACACACCAATTCTCAGGAGTGCCTATGTATTCATCATTACAAAGTATTCTTCTGTAAGTTTCTCAGGGTAATATTAAGAACTCTACAGAAGATGTTTGTTTTTCCTGTATGTTTTCCTGACATGGTACTTCATGTGGTTTTAGTCATGCCTTCAAGTCAAAGTGTTACATAATATTAAAGGTCCAGACTTGACCAAAGCTGGCAGATCATTTACCAGTCATGCATTCAATGATTTGCACACACCCAGGAGTCTGTGCTCACGTACAGTCTCTCCCCCCCATCCTGCTCACTGTCTCTCATTCCAAACAAACACATGCAAAGTATTTGCTGACGGGGCTGCAGAGCTATGATCTGCCCGAACACGCTCTTTAGTATCAATTCATTGAGAGTGAGACACATTGCAGCTTGGAACACTTACAGATTCCCACAATATCTCAATAAGTGTTTAGTTAATCAAACACACAGGATCTCCCCATAGCGAAACACAAAGAGGGCATCCATCAATGTAGACTCATTGCACAAAGCCATGCTCATGTTTCAGGACGCCCGTATATTTGACACGTCCTCACATGAACCTGGTTTTCCTCCAGAGAGCGTCCTTCGTGAGGTAAAATAAAAGGCCTTCCAGGTCTAATTGAGCCTCTTGGGGCGTATATCTGAGAGTGTGTGTGTGTGGTTGTGTGTGTGTGGCTTCAAGCATGTGGTCACCCAGACAAAGACGGCCTTCTTCTCTCCGGAGAAATCAGAGTCGTGCATCCTCTGCATCCTGCCGTACACTCATGAGCTCACATGTAATCTAATGTCAGTGAAAGGAGGCAGGATGCTTTTACTTTGTTTTTGCAGCTTTGTTTGCTAGCTATGAATTCAGCTGCTTTTAAATCACTGTGTTTTGTCAAGTGTCAGGTTGCCCGTTTGCCTGATAATGGCTATCCTATTCATGCCTAATTAACAAGTCACAGAGGACCACATACGCTCCTTTACTGAGCCCAAGATTTATTACACCCGCTCTCCCAGAGAAGTGTGTCTCTATCTATGGGCCTGTGTGTTTGTGGAAAAAGAGGACAAATAATCAGTAATAATCTGAAGTTTAATTAAGCTCCTGCATTTCCTGAAAACATGATCTGCAACACATCATGTCATGTAAACACTGTCAGATACAGTTTATTCTGTACTTGACCTCTCTGCTTATCACTCACGCTTGTTTTTCTTACGCATCATTGTTTCTTTCCCCTCTCCCTTCCTGGTATTGCATGCTTTTTCCTCATTATCCACTTCTGACCACCCTGACCTGTTTTTAACCTCTAGAACACACAATAAGAAACAGAGCTCACACACAGTCATGACCTCTCAGCTCGAGATGACTCAGTCAACCATATGGGATAAGTCGTGACACTCCACCAGCTCCTACTGTCAATAAACAACAGTGCCTGTTGGTGTTTAAGGTGTAACAACCACTCAGGCTTTTGAAGGACCTGTTAAGTCAGCCACCATGTGACACTGAACTGCAAAGTATAAACCCACAAGCTAAACTAAACATAGCAATAGCTGGGTTGCATGGAAACACTTGGGCTGTGCTAAAATATTGATACATGTATCTTGATACTTAAGTTTGTGATACTTCATTGATTTCACCGCCCCTTGCATCAATACATTAAATAAGTTTTAAGTTGAATAGTTTTGACTCAATGACACATTCATTTTTTAAACTCCACTTTTCAGTAAAATACATAGCATTGCGAAGTATCACGATGCGTATCGTATCTTGTGGTATCGTTTCCTCTCATATCGTATCCTATCCTATTCCATCGTGTCCTACTCAAGCGGCCGGCAACCTCCGGTCTAAAAATATGAGCCCAATGTGGAAGTGCTAAAAACTGCAGTTCATCGAGGATCCACTTGAGGCTGGCTCCGGAAGTACAAGAAACCACATACACCAATTCAAAAAAGCAGATCTTTAAAGCAGAAATACATGTTTACAGCCTGGTACAAAAGACGAGTGTTTTGTTGTTTTTATAACGCTGCAATTTCGAAGATATTGAGATTACGAGTCTTCCAATGAGAGGCACAGCTGACTTGATTGACAGGTGGGAACACTGTAGCTGTTGGCTAGGAGGCTCAAAGCACACCTCTTTACGTCACAATCGCTTGACAGCTGCCGCCGACGATTGGCCTCAAAACAGCGCTTCAGAAACAGATGGGTGACGTCACGGACACTACGTCCATATTTTATACAGTCTATGGCCCTACCCTGTCCAGTCATATCCTCTCCACTACTTTCCACCGTACTGTATCATATCCTTTACTGTTGGATCATACTGTATCCTCTCCTATTGTATCATATCATATCGTATCGTAACCTATTCTTTCCAATCCTAACTATTCCGATCGTATCTCTCCTCTCCTTTCTATCGTTTGGTTTCACAACACATCATATTGTATCGTATCATACTGTATGATATTGTACTTGTATCCTATCCTCTCTTATCCAATCATATTGTATCATATCCAATCCTATCCGATCGTATCATATCCTATCAAATATTATCATATTGCATCGTGTCAAGTCCTGTCGTATCTTATCTTATCGTCTTGATGCATCGTGAGATCCTTGCCAATGCCCTGCCCTAGTTTATACAGTGAAAGATAACAAATGCTAAATTTGAGCTACAGTTGAGACAAATGATTACATCAACCTGAGGTGGAGGTGCTGTGATAAATTGCAGCTCATGCTCCTATTCTGTCAAATCATCTAATTTATGACTGATTCCATTAGTTGCTGAAGCCAGAATATATACGTTCCCACTGTGCACTTATGCATAAGTCCAGGTGTTCCATATCGTCTCTGTCATGTTGTTTACAATGGAAAATTCAGCGTACTCAGCCTACTCCCTTTATCTGTTGAAAATGTACCCTAAAGATTGAAAACATGACTTTTTCTGACTCCTATCCAAGTAGCTGCCATGCTTTCCTCTACCCAACACCCACTCTCCTTCCTTCTATCCTTAACCAAAGAGGGGCCTACTGGAAATAAAACCCAGGAGATCAAAATCGGGTCTGAACCAGATGCCTGGAGCTGGTACTGTCAGTGGTAAGATCATCCTGGTGTGCTTCGGTCTCTGCATTTGCCTTTTGAAGTGAGGTTCATACCTTTGGCCCAAGGTGGAGTCCAGATGTTGGACTGCATGCAAAGACTTGCAAAGCAAAGGTGCAGAGAGAGAGGCAGCAGGGGGGAAACAGCC